>NW_027397070.1:8958648-9141255 GCF_003265705.2 Callorhinus ursinus
AGAAAGAAAGAAAGAAAGAAAGAAAGAAAGAAAGAAAGAAAGAAAGAAAGAAAGAAAGAAAGAAAGAGAAAGAAAGAAAAATGTTTTTTAAATTTTGAATTATGTCATCATTTAACCTAATATCTATGGGAAGAGCAATCGCTATAGTTATTTACTTAAGCTTTTTAAAACTCAAAATAATTTAACTTTGTTCCTATATTTTTTGCTATGTGATAAATTATGTTTTTGTTATATAATAAAGAGGAAACAAAAAAATTAAAAAGAGGTAGCATTCTAGGGGAAAACAAAAGGAACATATATTTTAATTGACTTACAAATACACAGAGCTTACCATGTGCAGGCATCATTTTAAGTGCTTTATAGTTACTAACTCACTTAATCCTCCTAATAACCCTACAAGGGACATAATGTTATTGTCTCCATTTTGTAAATGGGAAAAACAAGGCCTCTAAGAGATTAAGTAACTATACAAGGCCACACAGCTGGTAAACAACAGAAGTGGGCTTTGAATCCAGAAAGCCTGGCTACGGAAACTCCTAGCCTTACCCTCTGCTATCTCTCTGTATTAAATGATTTTTCCCCCTGATGACAAGAAGAAATAACCTATAACCAAGCCTATGGAAATGATAGTATGAGTGCATAAAAATAAAAACTCCAGGATATTTATTGCAGCATTTTTGTATTTATTGAATGTTGGAAACAGCTTACATGTTCTGCCAATAGCAAAGTGAACAAATCTGCACATCTTCATCTAATCTGTGCAGATGTTAAAAAAAAAAAAAAGACATTATTGGGGCATTTGGGTCATTCAGTTAGTAGGGCATGCAACTCTTGATCTTGGGGTTGTGAGTTCAAGCCCCATGTTGGGCACAGAGCTTTCATTAAAAAAGAAGGAGAAGGCAGAGACTGACTTAGAAAAATGACAAAAGTTTTTTTCTTTTCTTTCTTTTTTTTTAGAGAGGGAGAGAGTGGGGGTGGGAGGGGCAGAGGGAGAGAGAGAGAGAGAATCCCAAGCAGGCTCCACACCCAGTGTGACAGATATAGGGCTAGGTCTTATGACCCTAAGATCATGACCTGAGCTGACATCAAGAGTCAGACGCTTAACTGACTGAGCCACCAAGGCGCTCCTTTTTTATTTCTTTTTCTTTCTTTCTTTCTTTCTTTTTTTTTTAAAGATTTTATTTACTTATTTGACAGAGACACAGGCAGAGAGGGAACACAAGCAGGGCAGTGGGAGAGGGAGAAGCAGGCTTCCTGCTGAGCAGGGAGCCCGATGCAAGGCTCGATCCCAGAACCCTGGGATCATGACCCGAGCCGAAGGCAGACCTTAATGACTGAGCCACCCAGACACCCCTCTTTCTTTTTTTTTAAATGAAAAATATTTTAATCTAGAACAGTAAGTTGCAGATTCACAAACACATTAAGATCCCATTATATTTTGTCCCTGGTAATTTTTAAGTTTTTAATTTTAATTCCAGTATAGTTAACATACAGTGTTACATTAGTGAAACTAATTATGAATATATTAGTGAAACTAATTAGTGAAACTATTGAGTGTGACTCAATAATTATATACATTGGGGCACCTGGGTGGATTGGTCGGTTAAGCATCTGCCTTTGGCTCAGGTCATGATCCCAGGGTCCTAGGCTCCTGGCTCAGCAGGGAGTCTCCTTCTCCCTCTCCCACTGCCCCTGCTTGTGCTCTCTCTCTGTCAAATAAATTAATTAATTTAAAAAAATAATTCTTTACATTACTCAGTACTTATCATGATTAAGTGTTCTTTTTAATCCCCATCACCTCTTTCACCCCCCCCACCTCCCCTTTGGTAACCAACAGTTTGTTCTATATAGTTAAGAGTCTGTTTCTTGGGACACCTGGTGGCTCAGTCGGTTAGGCATCTGACTCTTGGTTTTTCCTCAGGACATGATCTTGGGGTCATGAGATCGAGCTGTGAATCAGGCTCTGTGCTCAGAGCAGAGTCGGCTTGGGATTCAGTCTCTTCCTCTCCTTCTGCCCCTCCCCTCCAAAATAAATAAATAAATCTTAAAAAAAAAGTCTGTTTCTTGAGTGAAATCATATGGTATTTGTCTTTCTCTGACTTATTTCACTTAGCATTGTTATACTCTCTAGCTCCATCCATGTTGTTGCAAATGGCAAGATTTCATCCTTTTTTTTTATAATTGAATAATATCCATTCAATATGTATACCACCTCTTCTTCATTCATCTATCGATGGACACTTGAGCTGGTTCCATAATTTGGTTATTGTAAATAATGCTGCAATGAACATAGAGGTTCATATATCCTTTAGAATTAGTGTTTTTGTATTCAGTGGGTAAATACCCAGTAGTGTGATTGCAGTATCATGGGGTAGTTCTATTTTGAATTTTTTGAGGACCCTCCATACTGTTTTCCAGAGTGGCTGCACCAGTTTGAATTCCCACCAACAGTGCATGAGGGTTTCTTTTTCCCACATTCTTTTTTTCTTTTTTTTTAAGATTTTATTTATTGGGCACCTGGGTGACTCAGTCGGTTAAGCAACTGCCTTCGGCTCAGGTCATGATCCTGGGGTCCCAGGATTGAGTCTGCATTGGGCTCCTTGCTCAGTGGGGAGCCTGCTTCTCCCTCTGCCTGCCGCTCCCCCTGCTTGTGCACTCTCTCTCTCTCTCTGACAAATAAATAAAATCTTAAAAAAAAGGTAAACAGTAATAAGGGAGAGTAATTTCTTTATATATCCCTTTTCAGTGTTTGAATTTTTTTTACAATCACTCTTGCAATTAAGAAATTTCTTTAATGCATACAGATGGTGGAAAAATTGGAAAATTATGACAATAAAAAGAAAAAATCACCTACCACCTTGAGATTATTATTATTTTGATAACATTTCTATGGCCTTTTTTTGTAGATAGAAATATAAACATATATAAAATAATATGTATTACAAATTATGATCATATCTTTTTTTTAAAGTAGGCTGAACACCCAGTATGGAGCCCAACATGGGGCTGGAACTCACAACCCTGACTCTGAGACCTGTGCTGAGATCAAGAGTTGGCCACTTAACCGACAAGGCACCTAGGTGCCCCACAAATTGTGATCATATTATTAAACACTATAAAGTTAATGTGACATTAAACAAGTCTTAAGTCTTTTTCTTGGACTTCTTATATTACCAAAGTCCAAAATTCATCTATCCATCACTACCCAAACTTCTGTGTGTCTGAAAGAGTTTTTTTATCCCTTTTATCAGCTAACTAAAGAAGTCTGAGGGCTGGTCTTTGATTACCCAAGCCAGGAAAAATAGCTACTTTTCTTCAGCCATGAGGATTAAAACTCTACTCTCAGAGATCAGTGTGTTTGTGATAGCAGAGTTAGAAGTGGTAAGCAGTTATTCAAGTAAAGCTGCTTAGGAGAAAAATCCATCTAGGTCATTCAAAACCAAAATTATCTTTTACTTCTCCGGAGGTCATTTGCCATAGATTATCTGAATCCTTGTCTAGAAAACCTAAGAAGGTAAATCAGAATTTAATATAAACTTGGAGCCCATGGAATATTGTTCAACTTACTAGGCAAATGCCAATGGCTTGAGAATATGTATTATATGTATATATGTATTATTAATGTGGGAATGTGGATATGCTAAGATAGCTAGAGATTAAGGCAGGGAGTTTCTTGACCAAGGAAATTAACCACCAAGTTTTCAAGGAAATATCTATACTAGTTTTTCTTTGACAGTCATGACTATATGATTTCAAGGTTCTTTATTATTCATTTTTTAGGCTTATATTCAAATTCCTGATGTGTATATCATATAAAATATATAATATATAACTACTATCTAATTCTGGAACATTTTCATCACCCTAAAAAGGAAACCCCATACCCATTAGCAGTTATTACTATTACATTCTCTCCAAGACCTAGTACTTGGAAATCATTAATCTACTTTGTATCTCTACAGATTTGCCTATTCTGTATATCATATAAATAGCATTATACAATATGTGGCCTTTTATATCTGGCTTCTTTCATCCAGAATTATGTATTCAGAGTTCTTCCAAATAGCATGTATCAGAACTTCCATTCCTTTTTATGGCTGAGTAATATTCCATTGCATGAACATACTACATTTTCTTTTTCTATCCATCAGTTCATAGACATTTGGCTATTTCCAGTTTTTGGCTATTATAAATAATGCTGCTATGAACATTCATGTACAATATTTGGGTAGATATACATACATGTTTTTAATTCTCTTGGGTATATACTTAGGAATGGAACCGTTAAGTTATATTCTTTAGCTTTGGGAGGAACTGCCAAATGTTTTCCAAAGCAGCAGTACATTTTACATCCCCACCAACAGTGTATGAGGGTTCTACAACTGTTATTATCTGTCTTTTTTATTACAGTCATCCTAGTGGGTGTGAAGTAGTATCACATTTTGATTTTGATTTCCATTTCCCTATTGACTAATGATATTTGATGTAGTTTTTTTTTTTGAACGCTGTTGTGTTGGTGGGGTCTGGAGCCAATGGCCAAGAAAGAATTCTTGAGACATCTTCAGTGCAAAATGGTGGTTTTATTTATTTTTTTTATTTTATTTATTTATTTGAGAGAGAGAGAGAGAGAGAGAGAATGAGAGATAGAGAGCACGAGAGGGAAGAGGGTCAGAGGGAGAAGCAGACTCCCTGCTGAGCAGGGAGCCCGATGCGGGACTCGATCCCGGCACTCCGGGATCGTGACCTGAGCCGAAGGCAGTCGCTTAACCAACTGAGCCACCCAGGCGCCCCAAAATGGTGGTTTTATTAAAGCACAGGGACGGACCCATGGCAGAAAAAGCTGCTGTCTCTGCTCCCTGCTGCTTCGGGATTGTGAGGAGCAATGGATTATATACCTTGGGGTTGGGAGAAGTAAAGATAAGGGAAATTCCAAAAGGACTTTCATATGTTAAAGAAGACTCAGGATCCTGGAGGAATGTTATAATCTGCCTCCCTCAAGTATTTGTTAATGGGCTGCAGGTTCTAGGGAGATATAATTTTTTTTTTTAAGATTTTATTTGTCAGAGAGAGAGAAAGAGCACAAGCAGGGGGAGTGGCAGGCAGAGGGAGGAGCAGGCTCCCTGTGGAGCAAGGAGCCTCCTGGGATGATGACCTGAGCCAAAGGCAGAGGCTTAACCAACTGAGCCCACCCAGGCATCCCTAGGGAGATTTAATTTTATCTACATTTCCTTCTGCCTCCATTTCCCACATCAATGTTGAGCACTTTTGTGTGCTTATTGGCTGTTCATATATCTCCTTTGGAGAAATGTCTACCAAAATCCTTTACCCATTTTTATTTTATTTTAAAGATTTTATTTATTTATTTGACAGAGCGACACAGTGAGAGAGAGAACACAAGCAGGGGGAGTGGGAGAGGGAGAAGCAGGCTTCCCTCTGAGTAGAGAGCCCGATGCAGGGCTCGATCCCAGGACCCTGGGATCATGACCTGAGCCAAAGGCAGGCGCTTAACAACTGAGCCACCCAGGCGCCCCAATCCTTTACCCATTTTTAAGTTGGGTTATTTGTCTTTTCATTGTTGAGTTGTAAGAGTTTTTCATATATTCTGGATAAAAGTTCCTTGTCAGATAAACAATTTGCAAATATTTTCTCCCATTCCATGGGATTGCCTTTTCAATTTCTTAATGGTGTCCTTTGAAGCACAAAATTTTTAAATTTTTATGGAATCCAATTTATTTTTTATTTTGTCGCAGGTACTTTCAGTACCTAAGAAACCATTGTCTAATCCAAGATCATGGAGATTTACATTTGTTTTCTTCCAAGAGTTTTATAGTTTAAGCTCTTACATTAAAGTTTATGATCCACTTTAAAGTGAGTAAATTTTTGTATATGTTGTGAGATACAATCCAACCCTCCCCTTTTTTTTTTTTTTTTTTTTTAAAAGAAGCTTTGCAGGTCATGAGGATGAACCGAGGACCAGGACCGTCTCCCTGGGAAAAGTGGTGTTACTGCCGGGAACCAGGTTTTACAAACACTCTGGGTTTCTTTTTTCTTTTTTTTTTTTTTTTTAATTTTATTTATTTATTTCAGAGAGAGAGAGAATGAGAGATAGAAAGCACGAGAGGAAAGAGGGTCAGAGGGAGAAGCAGACTCCCCGCCAAGCGGGGAGCCCGATGTGGGACTCGATCCCGGGACTCCAGGATCATGACCTGAGCCGAAGGCAGTCGCCTAACCAACTGAGCCACCCAGGCGCCCTCCCCTTTTTTTTTTGTACATGGCTATCCAGTTGTCTCCACACCATTTTTGGAAAGATTTTTTTTCCCGTGAATTTCTTGGCACCCTTGTTGAAAATCAACTGACCATAATATAAAGGTTTATCTAGACTTTCAGTTATGTTTCACTGATTTCAATTTTTTTTAACTTTTTATTTATTTATTCATGAGAGACAGAGACAGAGAGAGAGAGAGGCAAAGGGAGAAGCAGGCTCCCAAGGAGCAGGGAGCCTGATGCGGGACTCGATCCCAGGACTCTGGGATCATGACCCGAGCCGAAGGCAGACGCTCAACCATCCAAGCCACCCAGGCACCCCTGATTTCAATTTCTATCCTTCTTCCAATACCACCCTGGCTTGATTATTGTAGCTTTGTAGTGTGTTTTGAAATCAGGAAGTGTGAATCCTCCAACTTTGTTCTTTTTCAAGATCATTTTGGCTATTTTAGGTTCCTTGCATTTCCATATGAATTTAAGATCAGGTTGTCAATTGCAAAAACAAACGCAAAACAACAACAAAACCGGCTCTGATTTTGACAGGGATTGCATTGACTATTTACATCAATTTGGCCAGTGTTGTCATTTTAATAAGTCTCCCAATTTATAAACGTGGGAATGTCTGTCCATTCATTTACTTCTTTACTCTATCAATGATGTTTTGTAGCTTTCAGTATACAAGTTTTGTGCTTTTTTTTTTTGGTTAAATCATGGAGACTTTCCGTGTGTATGTGAGAAGAATGTGCATTCTGCTTTTGTTGGGTGAATGTCTGGTAGGTCTAATTGGTTTATAATAGTATTCAAGTCTTTTGTTTCTTTGCTGATCATCTGTCTGGTTGTTCTAACCATTCTTGAAAGTAGAATAATGAAATCCTTATTATGGTTGAATTGCCTATTTCTCCCTTATTACTTTTTACTTCATGTATTCCAGGCTCTGTTTTTAGGTGCATATGTAGTTATGTCTTCATGACAGATTAACCCTTTTATCATTTTAATGTGTATTTTTTGGCTCTAATAACGATTTTTGTCTTAAAATCTATTTTCTCTGATATTACTATAACCACTCTAGCTCTCTTTGGGGTACTGTTTGTATATTTTTCCATTCTTTTCCTCTCAGGTTATTTGTGGCTTTGAATTCACAGTTTGTCTTTTGTAGACAGCGTATAGTTGGGTCATTATTTTTTCATCCATTCTGCACATCTCTGCCTTTTGATTGGAACATTTACTCTGTTTACAATTAATGTTATTATCAATAACGTAGTTTTTACATTTGCCATTTTGCTATTTATTTTCTGTGTGTCTTCGGTCTGTTTTTAGGGCTCTTAGGTCTCTATTTAGGTCTCTTAGGTCTCTATTTCTCCATTTATTGCTTTCTTTTGTGCTACTTAGTTTCTGGCATACTGTTTTAACTCCTTTGTTGTTTCTTTTACTAAATGTTTTTGAGTTCTTTTCTTAGTGGCTGTCCTAGGGATTAATATTAGCATCTTTTTTTTTTTAAACAAGATTTTTTTTTTAAGATTTTATTTATTTATTTGAGAGAGAGAGAGAAAGCATGTACAGAGGGAGAGTGAGAGGGAGAAGCAGACTCCCCGCCGAGCAGGGAGCCGGATGTGGGGCTCGATCCCAGGACCCTGAGATCATGACCTGAGCCGAAGGCAGACGCTTAACCGACTGAGCCACCCAGGTGCCCCTAATATTAGCATCTTAACTTAAAAAATAATGAAGCTTGGATTAATATCAAATTAATTGAGGTAGTATACAAAAATGTTACTCCAATATAGCTTTATTTTCTACTCCTCCTTGTGCTATTTATTGACATACAAATTACATCTTTATATATTGTATGCCCATCAACTGAGTTGTTAATCATTGCTTTATGCACTTGTCTCTTAAATTAGAGGTGAAAATAAAAGAATTACAAACACAAGTACATTTATGCTATCTTTTATGTTTACCTATGTATTTACCTTTACCAATGCTCTGCACAATATGTACTGGATTATTTTAGGCTATTATTAAAACTCAAAATATTCAGGGGTGCCTGGGTGGCTCAGTCATTAAGCATTAAGCGTCTGCCTTTGGCTCAGGTCATGGTCCCAGGGTCCTGGGGTTGAGCCCCATATCAGGCTCCCCGCTCGGCGGGAAGCCTGGTTCCCCCTCTCCCACTCCCCCTATTTGTGTTCCCTCTCTCGCTGTGTCTCTTTCTGTCAAATAAATAAATAAAATCTTTAAAAAAAACCCCAAACTCAAAATATTCAGTTTGCATCTGCTATTTCCCTTGAATATTTCCCCCTTTCAATAGTAATTATTTATAGTATGTGATCTAGTGAAAGACTGAGTTTTAAATCAACAGTCCTAGCATCTACTAATGGCTTTTCATTCACTGACTGATTTTGTAATTGGGATTAAACCAATTAGTCACTATCTAGGCTTCAATTTCCTGAACTGAAAAATGGAGAGGTTAGCATCCAGCACTATTTGACTGGTAATTTAAAATGTATCCACTCTTTGGGCACCTCACTGGCTCAATCAGTAGAGCATGAGACTCTTGATTTCAGGGTTATGAGTTCAAGCCCCACACTGAGCATGGAGCCTACTTAAAAATAATAAATAGGGGCACCTGGGTGGCTCAGTTGGTTAAGCGTTTGCCTTTGGCTCAGGTCCTGATCTCAGGGTCCTGAGATCGAGCCCTGCATCGAGTCCTGCATCAGGCTCTCTGCTTGGTGGGGAGTTTGCTTCTCCCTCTCACTCTCCTGCTGTTCTCTCTCTCAAATAAATAAAATTTTTAAAAATATATACGTACAAAAATGGGATGCCTGGTTGGCTTAGTCGGTTAGGCGTCTGCCTTCAGCTCAGGTCATAATCCCAGGGTCCTGGGATCAAGCCCTACATGGGGCTCCCTGCTCAGCTGGAGCCTGCTTCTCCTACCCCCTCCATCCCTCTCCTGGCTTGTGCTCTCTCTCTCTCAAATAAATAAAATCTTAAAAAGAAAAAATTCTTCAAGGACACCTGGGCAGCTCAGCAGGTTAAGCATCTGACTCTTGTTATTGGCTCAGGTCATGATCTCATGAGTTGTGGGATTGAGCCCCCTGGAGATTCTCTCCCTCTGCCCTTCCCCCCACTTCTACTCGCTCTTTCTTTCTAAAATAAATAAATCTTTAAAAATAAAAAAATAACATAAAAAATTCTTCAACTTGCAAATTGCTTCTAGTTGTATTTCTTTCTTTCTTTTTTTTTAAAGATTTTATTTATTTTTTTGACAGAGAGAGACACAGCGAGAGAGGGAACACAAGCAGGGAGAGAAGCAGGCTTCCCGCGGAGCAGGGAGCCTGATGCAGGGCTCGATCCCAGGACCCCGGGACCATGACCTGAGCGGAAAGCAGACTGATCTCATGAATACTCTCAACAATATCATAAATACCCATTCCTCAGGTAAACTTATTTTAAAAATCTAGTCATAGCTCACAATAGTTCAAAACCTTTGGGACACAGCAAAAGCTATTCTTAGAGGGAAGTTTATAGTAATACAGGCTTACCTCAAGGAGCAAGAAAAATTTTCTTTTTTCTTTTTTTTTTTTTAAGATTTTATTTATTTGACAGAGAGAGGAAGACGGCTAGAGAGGGAACACAAGCAGGGGGAGTGGGAGAGGGAGAAGCAGGCTTCCCGCCGAGCAGGGAGCCCAATGCGGGGCTCGATGCGGGGCTTGATCCCAGGACCCTGGGATCATGACCCGAGCCGAAGGCAGATGCTTAACGACTGAGCCACCCAGGCGCCCCTCTTTTTTTTTTTTTTAAGATGGGTAGGTTTTCTTTTTATTTTTTTAAATACAGTCTCTTTTTTTTAAAGATTTTATTTATTTGTCAGAGGGAGAGCACAAGCAGAGGGAGAAGCAGGCTCCCTGCTGAGCAAGGAGCCAGATGTGGGACTCGATTCAGAGACCCAGGGATTATGACCTGAGCCGAAGGCAGACACTTAACTGACTGAGCCACCCAGGTATCCCAGCAAGAAAAATCTTAAGTAAACAACCTAACCTTACACCTAAAGGAACTAGAAAAAGAACAAACAAAACTTAAAATCAGCAGAAGGAAGGAAATAATAAAGATTAGAGCAGAAATAAATGATATAAACTAAAGAAACAATAGAACAGGTCAATAAAAATCTAGTCATAGCCTAGCGTAGGGATCATGAATACCTGAATAAGTCAGCTATTTGAAATAAGTCTGGCAAAAAAAAAGGAATGTTATTTTAGTCTCCTATTCCCCTGGGTATGAGTTCTATTTTTCCCATCATTTTTTGTTTTGTTTTTAGGAAGAAAACAATCATATTCACCTGGGAAGTGATTTTTTAAAAAAGATTTTATTAATCAGAGAGACAGAGAGAGCACACACACACAAGCAGGGGGAGCAGCAGAGGGAGAGGGAGAAGCAGGCTCCCCGCTGAGCAGGGAGCCCGATATGGGACTTGATCCCAGGACCCTGGGATCATGACCTGAGCCAAAGGCAGATGCTTAACTGACTGAGCTACCCAGGTGTCCCTGGAAGTAGTTTTTGAATAGGCCAAGTATTAGTTTTAAAGGGCTAGAATTACCATCATTTATAGTATGCAATCCAATGACCCATAAAATCTATTTTGGTCTTTTTCCATAGCTCCATTAAAAAAATAATGACTGTGGTAAAATGAGGTTGAAAATAATTCCTGTTACCAAGGGGCCAAAGGTGAGATTCTTCATCATACACATTTAATTTAAGGATTGAATTTTAGCAGAGAGAGATAAGAACAATAAGGTAATTGTTGGTGATTCATTAAACAGAAGGTGAGTTTCGGCCTTTTGCTCCTATTGGAAACAAGTCCTTCCAAAGTTGGAAATACCTTCCACACTCAGGTGTGGTTGATCAGGTTTTGACCATGGTAATTCCTAAATATTAATGAAAGAGCAAGTTAAAGTAGATGATCTGGTAATTTTGTACTGGTATGATTCAGACTTTTATACAAAAATACTCTAAGGAATTTACTTTGCCCTTCTCAATTTTGAAGAAATGTGGTTAGATTGACTGGAGTGTAATCTTGCTAACCATTGCATGACTTTCCATATGATCCTACTTTATCATAGGGTGGCTAACCTTTGCCTTACTTTCTTACACTACTTAAAAACACACTCTTTGTAACCAAAAACATATATATATATTTTGCTCTTCTTTCACACTCAAAAGAAACTGTAGGTGGATATTCTTGTTTTCTTTTTTTTTTTTTAAGATTTTATTTATTTATTTGACACAGAGAAGGACAGCGAGAGAGGGAACACAAGCAGGGGGAGTGGGTGAGGGAGAAGCAGGCTTCCCGCAGAGCAGGGAACCCGACATGGGGCTCGATCCCAGGACCCTGGGATCAGGACCTGAGCCGAAGGCAGACGCTTAACGACTGAGCCACTCAGGCGCCCCTCTTGTTTTCTTTAGCTGAAGAACCCTGTGTCCTTTCATTAGTGGTCTGGAATCTTATTAGCAAACAAAATTGGCACATGGCTTTTATATTAGCGTTACTGTCACACTGTGTACACAGGGGAGATGGAAGACTCTAAAAATAACTAATCTAGCTTCAGAAAACGGACCGAACTATATATGCTACATATTCCAAGAGACTTAACAATCCGGGCAAGAGAATATTCTAGAAACAAATCACAACTGAAATCCTTATTCTCCTCTCGTTTAGTTCCCCCCTCCTTTTCCCTTAACCTGGGCATGGCTGCAGGGTTTTGTAAAAGGCAGCTTGCGGTCTCAATAAACAAAACTTAGAACCTTCTTTTCATAGTGATTTCTGCAAACACATTCTGTATGGTAACAATGATGAAATTATAACAGCATTTTTAATAATAGAACAATTGCTTTTCCCCATTGACCTATTTTCGTCACTGAAACAGTGTTCTCGTCCAGAGATGTGCTTATTTCTTATTGAGGGATTAATACAAGTATGTTTAGAGTGTTGTTGATTTGTTTGCTTGTTCTAGTTTTTAAATTCTAAATCTTAAGAAGAAGTTTATTTGTAGCTATAATGCGTAAGTGGGCAGCTTTTCATTTCTTTCAGAAATAAAGCAGAAAGTGACTAATATCCTCATCTGCTTCTGAATTCTTACTCATAGGCTCCCCGCCCCCCTTCTCTCATGTTCCACAACATTAAGGAGCCTGAAACATGATGTCAGCGTCTTTCTAAAGGCACTGGGTGATGTTTACACACACAAGCTGCTGGCACTGACAGGACAAGGAGTCAAATGTAAACCATGGTGTTTATTATTCCCAGTCAAATACGTTGTGCAATGGGTAGCAATGAGCACTGTGTGAAAGGTTGCCTAATAAGCCGCCCCAGCATCAGGATTAGTCAGCTCCTTGCTGTGAGGTGTGTGTGACCAAGATACCAGAGGTGGCTGGTGATGGAAAGGCAGGCTGGCCGGTGACACGAACCAGAAGGAGGGGAAACTCAATTCTTGGCAGACAATTGAATCTTAGCAGAAGGCATTTGTTCTCTGAGGTGCAGAGGCTGAGAGTCTCCTGAGAAACAACTGAGGGAAAGAGTTTGTTTTCTTCCTTTTTATTGTTTTACATAAAAACTTTCTCCTGTATAAAACCTTAGAAGTCAGTGCGATTTCTGGTCACATTTTAATTTACAGTAGAACCAAATAATGCTTTCTGGAGAAATCTTTTTTCTTTTTGTAATAAAAAGTTCAACAGAACCACACTAAAGAACACTAGAGAAACAAAGCAAGGGGAACATACTCACAATCCTTTTTGCTAAAAACAATTACAGTATCATAGTAGCACACTTTCTTACTGTTTGAACTGTTTTACATGGTTGTAATCATCTAGTTACAGGATTTTGTCATAATTTCTCGGTAACTTATCATAAGCTTTTATATTTTTTAACCTTTTTTAAAAAAGATTTTATTTATTTATTTGACAGAGAGAGAGTGAGAGAGAGAGCAAGCAAGGGGAGCAGCAGGCAGAGGGAGAAGCAGACTCCCCGCTAAGCAGGGAGCCTGATGCAGGGCTCTGAGCCCAAGGCAGACACTTAACTGAGCCACCCAGGCACCTGTCATAAGCTTTTTTCCCCATAGTGCTACATAATCATATTTTAAGTAACTGAATAATATTCCATTGGTTATAATTCAGCATATGGTTGAACAATGTTTACTTTTTTTTTTTTTTTGGATTCCCCCCAACTCATTTTGCCCCTCCTCTCACCAATGTTCACTTTAACCATTCCAATAGGCTGCTTCTATTTTATGCTGTTGTTGTTATAAATAACACTGAAGTGTTAAAATATAGTTTTTCAGTATAAAATGTTTAAAAATTAAAGGTGATAAGGGCTGCCTGGCTAGCTCAGTCAGTACAGCATGTGACTCTTGATCTTGGATTTGTGAGTTCAAGCCCCACATTGAGTGTAGAGATTACTTAAAAAAAAATCCTTTACTGAACTCTACATCTGAAACTCATGATGTACTATATGTTGGCTAATTGAATTTAAATTAAAAAAAGAATCTTAAAAAATAAATAAAATATGGATGATCTGCCTTTGGCTCAGGTCATGATCCTGGATCCCGGAGTCCCAGGATCAGTCCCACATCAGGCTCCCTGCTCAGCAGGAAATCTGCTTCTCCCTCTGACCCTCCCCCATCTCATTCTCTTTCTCACTCTTTCTCAAATAAACAAAATCTTAAAAAAAATAAAATTAGGGCTCCTGGGTGGCTCAGTTGGTTAAGCGCCTGCCTTTGGCTCAGGTCGTGATCCCAGGGTCCTGGGATCGAGTCCCGCATCGGGCTCCCTACTCAGCAGGGAGTCTGCTTCTCCCTCTGACCCTCTTCCCTCTCGTGCTCTCTATCTCTCATTCTCTCTCTCTCAAATAAATAAGTAAAATCTTAAAAAAAAAAGATACCTTGGGGGTGCCTGGGTGGCTTAGTCAGTTAAGCATCTGCCTTCCGCTCAGGTCATGATCCTGGGGTCCCCGGATCGAGTCCCACATCGGGCTCCTTACTCGGTAGGGAGCCTGCTTCTCCCTCTGACCCTCTTCCCTCTCGTGCTATCTCTCTCAAGTAAATAAATAAAATCTTTAAAAAAAATTAAATTAAATTAAATTAAAAAATACAATAAAAACTAAAATTTAAGGTGATTTATACCAAATACAAAACTCGTATAAAGCATATTTGAACAACTTAAAGATCAATAAAAAAACAGCTTAGTATCCACTTCCAACTGAAGAAATAAAACACCGCCTGTAACTTGGAAGCCTGCCTGTGTGCTTCCCTCTGGATGCATCCTGCTCTCTTCTCCCCTATAGAAATAACTACAAGTCTAAATGTTTTGTTTATTAATTTTTTTTAATATTTTTCATTTTCCCTTAGGGTAGATTCTTTCCAGAATTGAATAATTAAGGTAACTGAGTTGTTTTTATTCTTATTAGGGCTCTCTCTGATGTTGGTGGAAAGCATTGGCTTACATTTTTCCTTCAGAAATTATCAGGCTTACCACACCCGAGTAGGCAGGGCAGGCCCACACAGCAGAGAAGAATTTGCCTCATAAGGGTGCAGTCTGACGGTTTTCTGCCATACGAGGATTTGAAGGGTTAGGATTGAGAACCCTTGTAGTACAGAGATGATCCTGGTTGACTTATATGAGGGTTACCCTCCCCCCTCTCAGGCTTTTCTCCAATCTCTAGTTATTTTGGTTTTGGATTCTTAACTGTTATTTTAATTACTCATTCATTTAAAATAGGCAGTTCTTTTTGTTCAGCCTATTGGTGTCTGTCTTCTGGGATAAATGCCAACATAATGGTGTTCAACTTTACCTAGTGCCAAGCAATCAGACGGGTCAGGTCTTACTTGTTCAGTTTTGAAAATGGAGAAACGAAATTTAAAAATAATTGGCCGATAATAGAACTAATAAGGCTGGTTAGCTTTCAAGTCAATGGTAAAAGCCCCAAACTAGTGTTTCTGATCACTTGCATCAGAATCAGTTTAAGATACTTGGTAAATTCAGAGATTCCTGCACTTGAGACCTACCAAATCATAATCTCTGGATTTGGGGTCCAGGAAGCTACAGTTTAATAAGCACCCCAGATGACTTTCAGTACCCTAAACTTGAGAAGCGCCACCCTTGCTCGGGGGCAGCAAGCTAAGAAAAGTGACATAGTAAATATTCCCATTATTATTTAGTATGTTTTATTTCCTTACCACTGACATGTAGGGTTGAGTAGCCATTTAGTGATCCTTTCTGTGGGACCCATTGTGGCAGATTTTGCTAGACAAGAATGGAAAAACCCTATCTAGAGCCATACCACCCAGAATGTGCCTGATCTCAGTGGCTAATCAGGGGTGGGCCTGGTTAGTATTTGGATGGGGGGATTGAAAAACCCAGTTCTTTACTTATATTTTGAAATATTAATACCATACGAAGAAGTTACCCTTGAAGTGAGGTCCAGGAACCACCTTAATTATTTGTATCAAATTAGCAGTAAATTTTCATTGACTCTGACCAAGAGCAAGAATGAGATACTGGGGGCGCCTGGGTGGCTCAGTCATTAAGCATCTGCCTTCGGCTCAGGTCGTGATCCCAGGGTCCTGGGATCGAGCCCCACATCGGGCTCCCTGCTCAGAGGGAAGCCTGCTTCTCCCTCTTCCACTCCCCCTGCTTGTGTTCCCTCTCTCGCTGTGTCTCTGTCAAATAAGTAAATAAAATCTTAAAAAAAAAAAAAAAGAATGAGATACCGGATGAATGTAGGTGAAAGAATTTGCCTGAAGCAAAGAACAGGGTTCAGTGACAGTTTGTGCCAAGCACATTCTGTTTTCTTCCCAGTTTGGAGTAGTGCCCTTTGTCTGTGACCTTGATACTCAGAATTGTTTTGTGCAACCATTAGCCTGCATAGCACTTTCTAATCATCTTTGAAGCAGGAATCCTTACGATTTCACCAAATCGGAAGGGACTTACAAAGGACAGAAGTGCACAGAAATTAGTTGTTGAAAAGCTAAAAGACAAGACTTGGAAAAACAGTATAAAGGTAGAAGTAGAAAGCCAAACAGAGTCTGGAAAGAAACATTAGAAGTAACCTGAGAGACATGGGCATTCTTTTTTTTTTTTTTAAGATCGATCGATTGATTGATTGATTTGATAGAGACAGAGATAGCAAGAGAGGGAACACAAGCAGGGGGAGTGGGAGAGGGAGAAGCTCCTGCTGAGGAGGGAGCCCTATGTGGGACTCGATCCCAGGACCCTGGGATCATGACCTGAGCCGAAGGCAGATGCTTAACGACTGAGCCACCCAGGCGCCCAGACATGGGCATTCTTCACATTCATTCTCAATTAATATAGCTTGGGAGGTTGCTAAGCAAAACCCTTCTGAGAATTGAACCTGAGATCCTTTTTAATACACAGTTGCTGTCTGGAACAGTGAAGGAACCCTGTACCTGAAAATCAATTGCTCTTTGAAAATGATCATTATTGGGCGCCTGGGTGGCTCAGTTGGTTAAGCGACTGCCTTCAGCTCAGGTCATGATCCTGGAGTCCCAGGATCAAGTCCCACATTGGGCTCCCTGCTCAGCAGGGAGTCTGCTTCTCCCTCTGACCCTCTTCCCTTTCGTGCTCTCTATCTCTCATTCTCTCTCTCTCAAATAAATAAATAAAATCTTTAAAAAAAAAAAAAAGAAAAGAAAATGATCATTATTAAACTGGGGCGCCTGGGTGGCTTAGTTCGTTGAGCGACTGCCTCCACTCAGGTCATGATCCCAGGGTCCTGGGATCCAGCCCCTCATGGGGCTCCCTCCTGGGCTGGGGGCCTGCTTCTCCCTCTGCCGCTCCCACTGCTTGTGCTCTCCTGCTCTCTCTCTGTCAAATAAATAAAATCTTTAAAAAAAATAAAAATAAATAAAAATAAAATAGTTATTACTGAAACTACATGATATTTGACAGTTTCTCTCACTTTTTTCATTTCATTTTTCTATGTTATCAGAAAGTTGCCATATTTAAGAACCCAGCAATGATAATTAGGAATATCACACATTTCAATATTAGTATGTTTAGACTTTCTTGAAATTTGAACATAATATTTAACCCACAAAAAGTGAAGATGAACCAGTTGCTGAATGTCAAATAGGCTGTAAATATACTAGGAATGTTCAATTTTAGTAATAAGAATAATAGTAACAACATGAATAAGGGGGAAAAATCAAATAATAAACTATATGTATATTTTACATTTTATGGAAGCTATTAAAATAACATCTTAAATTACAATAGCATATGCAAGGTATCTCTCTCTTTTTTTTTTTTCAAGATTTATTCACCCATTTTAGAGACAGAGCACAAGCAGGAGGGGCAGAGGGAGAGGGAGAGAAAATCCCAAGCAGACTGCGAGCTGAGTGCAGAGCCCAACTTGGGGCTTGATCTTACCACAATGAGATCACACCCCAAGCTGAAACAAGAGTTGGACACTTCACAGGTGCCCCCCGCTTTTGAAGATTTTATTTATTTATTTTAGGATTTATTTATTTATTTGACAGAGAGAGAGAACACACAAGCAGAGGCAGTGGCAGAGGGAGAGGGAGAAGCAGGCTTCCCGCCGAGCAGGGAGCCCAATGCGGGGCTTGATCCCAGGACCCTGGGATCATGACCTGAGCGGAAGGCAGATGCTTAACCGACTAAGCCACCCAGGTACCCCCCAAGGTATCTTTTTTTTTAAGATTTTATTTATTTATTTGAGAGAGAGAGAATGAGAGATAGAGAGCACGAGAGGGAAGAGGGTCAGAGGGAGAAGCAGACTCTCTGCTGAGCAGGGAGCCCGATGCGGGACTCAATCCCGGGACTCCAGGATCATGACCTGAGCTGAAGGCAGTCGCTTAACCAACTGAGCCACCCAGGCGCCCCCAAGGTATCTTTTTAATGTTTATTTGGTGATCTGCATTTTATGTTAAGTTCTGTTTCTGCAACACAAAATAATGTCAAACTGATCTCAATAATATTTATGGAGAAAAAAATATTTATGATGAGAAACTGAATATATAAGATAGTAATAATTTAGTAGTTAAGGAATTTCAGACCAATAACCAATATTATACTATTGATGAAACACTAAAGTTTGGATAAAGCATGTTTCCTCCTTTATTTAACCTTATAAGGGAAATTCTTTTTTTTTGAAGATTTTTTATTTATTCATTTGAGAAAGAGAGAGAGCTTGAGCACAAGCGGGGTTGGGGAGACGTGGTGGGCAGGGTCAGCGGGAGAGGGAGGAGCACACTCCCTGCTGAGCGCAGAAGCCCAAAGTGGGGCTCAATCCCAGGACCCCGGGATCATGACCTGAGCCAAATGCAGCCACTTAACCAACTGAGCCACCCAGGCGCCCCAAGGGAAATTCTAGACACTGTTCAAAAACAGAATTCATATGTATAGTTAGAAGAAATTATAGATGAGGGGTGCCTGGGTGGCTCAGTCATTAAGCGTCTGCCTTTGGCTCAGGTCATGATCCCAGCAGGGTCCTGGGATCGAGCCCCGCATCGGGCTCCCTGCTCGGCGGGAAGCCTGCTTCTCCCTCCTCCACTCCCCCTGCTTGTGTTCCCTCTCTCGCTGTCTCTCTCTCTGTCAAATAAATAAATAAAATCTTAAAAAAAAAAGAAACTATAGATGAATATGAATCTGATGCCAGGTAGAGTTTTCTAAAGCAAAAAAAAAAAAAAAAAAGGACAAAACAATAAAGGCAAAAAAATGAATGAAAAAATAGCTTTGACTACATAAAAATGTAAAACTTATTTATATAAAAACATAAACAATGTTAAAGGTAAATAAATAAATTGAAGTGGCCTTCAAACATGAAAAAATGTTCACTATTCACTATTAATGAAAGGAATGCAAGTGAAAACAATGAGATACTATTGTTCTGCCATCAAATTACTGAAGATTTAGAATAATGAAAATACTCAGCCCTGAGTAAATGCAATGAAATGGGAAGGTTTTTAAAAAGTAAATTTATTTATTTATTTATTTATTTATTTATTTATTTATTTATTTTAGTAAAGTCTACCCCTAACTTTGGGCTTGAACCTATGATCCTGAGATCAAGAGTCCCATGATCTTCTTCTTTTTTTCTTTTTTTAAAGATTTTATTTATTTATTTGTCAGAGAGAGAGAGAGCACAAGAAGCGGGAGCGGCAGGCAGAGGGAGAAGCAGGCTCCCTGCTGAGCAAGGAGCCCGATGTGGGGCCCCAGGACCCTGGGATCATGACCTGAGCAGAAGACAGACGCTTAACCAGGCGTCCCAAGTCCCCTGACTGAGCCAGCTAGGTGCCAAGAAATGGGAACTTTTTAACATTATTTGTGGGAATGCCCTTTTTGGTTAGTAATTTGTATCAAAATTTAAGTATACATATCCTCTGATTCATCATTCTTCTAGTGGCATTTATACTAGAATGGGAAAGAAATAGGGGTATGAATAAAGATGAATAGGAATGTTCAGAACAGCTTTTTATATAATATTGAAAAATTGAAACAACAAAAACCAAGAGAATAATATAAGTATATTCATAGGATACACTAATACTAAATGATCATGAAAACTCATATTTTTCTCACAAAATGTTATAAGTGAAAAGAGCACTAAAAATAGTAAAGTCTGATCCCAATTTTTATTTATTTTTTTTTAAAGATTTTATTTATTTATTTGAGAGAGAGAGAATGAGAGATAGAGAGCACGAGAGGGAAGAGGGTCAGAGGGAGAAGCAGACTCCCCGCCGAGCAGGGAGCCCAATGCGGGACTCGATCCCGGGACTCCAGGATCATGACCTGAGCCGAAGGCAGTCGCTGAACCAACTGAGCCACCCAGGCGCCCTGATCCCAATTTTTAAAGTATACACATATTTGTAGAAAAAGAATGGAGGAATATCCACTAAATATTTATGGTTGTTTCTTCTAGATTATGGAATTCTGAGTTATTTTTAGTTTATTTTATGCTTTCCCCAATTTTTTATAATAAACACATATAATTATAAAAATCATTTTAAAAAAGCAAACATTTTAAGTTAAACAACAGTGTTAACAAGTTAGAGAATGACATTCAAATTATTTCCTAAATCTTTGCCTCTGACTCACAAGGAAATTTTGCTTCTAAGCAGATTCTGATCTGTATTAAAATAGAGGCTGGTTTAGATTTTTTGTTTCCTGAGAGAGGAAGCAGAAGATAGTGCAATAAGTGGCTTTTTCACCTGAAGAAATTTTATTCCATGCCAGACTACACACACACACACATTCCTATTCCTCAACTCTTTTGAAAAAATAATAGCAAACTCCAGATAGCATTTTAATCACAGAGAATGGTAGAGGTCATGGATACACAGCCCTAAACTTCCTTAAGGATGTCCCTAACAATAATTCTAATTCTGAAGCTGCCACCTGTTGTCAATGCTTGGATGTTGTGCAATGCTTTGGACAAAAATACCCTTATCTGTTCATTGATGATCAACTCATGGAATTATTATCAGAGATCTATCCAGGATACATTAGACTCCTAGTAATAAAGAAATAGAAGGTGTAGGAGAGGAAAAGCTTTTCCTCAACCCTCTTAGGGTCCCTGACTGGGCCTGAATATTAAACTAACAAAGACAGATAAACAGGAGAAAAGTGTCAAATTTATTTATTTATTTATTTTTAAAGATTTATTTATTTATTTGACACACACACAGAGAGAGATAGAGAGAGAGAGAGCATAAGCAGGGGGAGTGGCAGGCAGAGGGAGAGGGAGAAGCAGACTCCCCACTGAGCAGGGAGCCTGATGTGGGGCTCGATTCCAGGACCCTGAGATCATGACCTGAACCGAAGGCAGACGCTTAACCAACTGAGCCACCCAGGTGCACCCAAATTTACTTAATATAAGTTTTACATGACATGGGAGCCTTCATAAGGAAATGAAGACCTGAAGAAGCACAATTAAGCTTGAGACTTTATATTAGGTCTGATGAAGAGTAGAAAGTCATGGAAAACTATGAGAGAACAAAAGGGTCTGAGTTAAGGGTAGTAAACCAAGAAGTTAGCAAGGCCTATTTGGACTCCTCTCAGCATCCCTCCATCTTCAGAGATTTCCTCTGAGTGTAGGTAGGGCATTTCTCACAAGAGGGTCCTATGACCTGCTTCAGAGGAGAAGAGGAAGTTGGAGAATCCTTCCTGCACCTGCTGTTTCTCAAATTCTTTCAGCTCAAAATATTGAATATGCCCAAGAACCATATTTTGGGGTAGCATGTTCTGAAACCTATGAGAGGGATATAGGAGGGCCTCTGGTGTCTTGATTGTCACCGGTGCCAAATCCATAGCCAAGTTTTTTTTGGTCTGTAGTGACAATGTCAGAGTAAGGTTCACAACTGTCATTTTGGGGGGATATCTCTTCTCAGATTATATCTAACGTACTTCTTTTTAGTTTTACCATATGGAATTATGGTGATATTGTAAGTGATATGTCAGTTTTTTAAAAGTTCTTATTTGTCGGGGAACCTGGGTGGTTCAGTTGGTTAAGCGGCTGCCTTTGGCTCAGGTCATGATCCCAGGGACCTGGGATCGAGCCTCACGTCCAGCTCCCTGCTCAGTGGAGAGCCTTCTTCTCCCTCTCCCCCTACCTGCCACTCTGCCTACTTGTGCTTTCTCTCCCTCTGTCAAATAAATAAATACAATCTTAAAAAAAAAAGTTCTTATTTGTCAAAAAAAATTGGCAATTCTGTGCCAATTGTCTCTTACCACCTCCGATTTTTCTTTGGAAATCTGAAACTAAGAGGGCTGAACACTGTTGAATGATCTCATCAAACTTCCTTATTTTTTTTTTAAGATTTTATTTATTTATTTGACAAAGAGAGACACAGTGAAAGAGGGAACACAAGCAGGGGGAGTGGGAGAGGGAGAAGCAGGCTTCCCACCGAGCAGGGAGCCTGATGCGGGGCTCGATCCCAGGACACTGGGATCATGACCTGAGCTGAAGGCAGACACTTAACGACTGAGCCACCCAGGTGCCCCAAACTTCCTTATTTCTATGAATGAAAAAACTGAGGTTCAGAAGGGAATGGAGATTTGCCCAAGGTTGTGTAGTGACAATGAAGATTATTTCTTTCGCCTCGTGATTACACAATAAGGAGTCTTCAAGGGCTCATCCTTCCGAATTGGAAAATATTCAGGAAATTCCTTGTAAGTCTCTTTGGGACAACTTCCACTTTTCAACTGACCATAGGAAAACCAGAAATCACCATCACTTTGAATGTCTTGTTAAAGGAAATCAGAGGGGCTCCTGGATGGCTCAGTCGATTAAGCGTCTGCCTTCCACTCAGGTCATAATTTCAGAGTCCTGGGATCGAGCCCTACATCAGGCTCCCTGCTCAGTAGGGAGCCTGCTTCTCCCTCTCCCTCTGCCTGCCGCTCCCCCTGCTTGAGCTCTCTCTCTCTCTCTCACATAAATAAAATCTTTGAAAGGGAGAAAAAGGAAATCAGAGCCCAGCAGTTTAGTCAGTATAAACAGATTTTATTCAGGAACAATTACAATAGGGGAAAAGAAACCTCAGTGTAGAACTGGACACAGTTCCAAATACAGCATGATCAACTGGGGATTTATAGGTAGAGGGCTGAGTGGGGGTCAGTGGATGGAAGATTACTAAAGGGAACCATCAGGGGTAAGGAGGGATTCTGGCTAGACCGACCTAATACAATTTTTGCTAAGGGCAGGCCTGAGTGATCAAGGGTGGGGGATTCTCTCTAAACTGACTTAGCAGAATCCTTGCTAAAATTGAGTGTTGCAGAGACAGACACAGAAGCCTAAAGGCAAGGCCTAGTTGGGAACAGGGTTCAGAGGAACCTAATTAAAGTTTGGTCAAGGAGAGCGTCTTTGTCAGTCTCTCATTCAGAAGAACAAAGATGCTACAAAGGAATGAAGTCCTGGTAATAAGATACTTCAGTAAATGGGAGCACCAAAAAAAAAAAAAAGTTATTTCAGAAAAATATCTGCCCTCCTTTCCCCTCCCCCCATACAAAAGTAAATTTTTTTTTGAGATATTTATTTGAGAGAGAAAGAGAGAAGAGAGCATGAGTGGGGTCAGGGGGAGACGGAGAAGCAGACTCCCTGATGAGCAGGAAGCCTGACAATGTTGGGCTTGATCCCAGGACCTTGGGATCATGACCTGAGCTGAAGGCAGATGCTTAACTGACTGAGCTACCCAGGGGCCCCAAAAGTAAATTAAATTTAAATTTCAAAATATACTCAACACAAAGGTCAAAATACCTCCAAATTAGCATATAATAGCTAACTTTTATAAAAATATTATGTAAAAAAATATATAATGTATATATTCATCATTATTTCTAATTAGTCTATGTAGATCTTTAGCCCTGGGTTCAAGTCTTCTACTTAAAACCTGCATGATGAATAACTCCCTCTGAGCCTGTTTCCTCAACTATAAGAAGGGTATAATTCGGGTGCCTGGGTGGCTCAGTTGGTTAAGCGACTGCCTTCGGCTCAGGCCGTGATCCTGGAGTCCCAGGATCGAGTCCCACATCGGGCTTCCTGCTCGGCAGGGAGTCTGCTTCTCCCTCTGACCCTCTTCCCTCTCGTGCTTTCTATCTCTCGTTCTCTCTGTCTCTCAAATAAATAAATAAAATCTTTAAAAAAAAAAAAAGAAGGGTATAATTCGATTGCCATTGTATATTTCACAGCATAGTTGTGAATGTAAGGTAAGAAAGTATAGATAGAGTGGTGCCTGGGTGGCTCAGTCAGTTTAAGTGTCTGCCTTCGGCCTGGGTCATGGTCCTGGGGTCCTGGGATCGAGTCCCCCATCGGGCTCCCCCTGCTCTTGGTTTCAGCTCAGGTCATGATCTCAGGGTCCTGAGATCGAGCCCTGCATTGGGGTCCACACTCAACAGGAGTCAGCTTGTCTCTCTCCCTCTTCCTCCCATCCCCCAACCCCTTAAATAAAATAAAATAAAAATAAAAAGTATAGAAACTCTTTGTAAATTGTAAAAGGCAATATGAATGTTATAATTAAAAATGTAGACAAAAAATATTTTTTTCGGGCGCCTGGGTGGCTCAGTTGGTTAAGCGACTGCCTTCGGCTCAGGTCATGATCCTGGAGTCCCGGGATTGAGTCCCGCATCAGGCTCCCTGCTCAGCAGGGAGTCTGCTTCTCCCTCTGACCCTCCCCCCTCTCATGTACTCTCTCTCTCTCTCTCATTCTCACTCTCTCAAAATAAATAATAAATAAATCTTTTAAAAAATATTTTTTTCATCATAGCAAACCATCTGTTATAATCATATTTATTCAAATGCAAATGAAGGCTTAAACCATCTCTCTGAGTTTAGTGATAAAATTAGATAATAGCCTTTTGGGAACAATGGCCACTCCAACAAATTTGGAAAGCAATATCACCATTTTCATAAAACCCTCTTTTAAGTATTCTGCATTGCACAGCATGGTTTAAGCAAACCATGGGAAATTTCCCATTTTTGTAGGTCAACATGACAGAAAATCAGCAATTCCTATTGAATCAACTTATTCTAATGCATCAATCTATGTAGGCAAAATTCAAAAAGGACTGAAGACCCACTAAAAGTCTCAGGGGTCTCTCATAAGTACCTCCAGTGTCTCCTGTGGCTGCACAGTGCTTCTAAGAGCTGGGTAAATTTTGCCATTCTTATCTTACAAACGAAAAAATTAAGATACAGATTTGCATGTCTATCACATAATCAGGTCGGCACAAGGCTCATTTTGATAACTTCTAAGTCCTGTTCAGGCCTCGTTGCTTAGGACGGTAGGGCAGTAGAAGTTTGTTGAATAGACTTAACTATTCTTCCCAGAGTTTCAGAAAAACATGTTCTATTGCAGGCTACTGTGAAGGTTCTGCTGGTTCTTCAAGCTCATTATCATTCATCTAACCAGTTCCTTCTCAAACCAAGCTATAAACTTGAAATTCAGCTCTGTCTTCTTTTCCACTCTGTACTTCAAATCATCAGTCAAGTTTGTTGTTGTTTTTTAAGTAAATGCTACCCCCAACAGGGGGCTTGAACTCATGATCCTGAGATTAAGAGTCACATGCTCTACTGACTGAACCAGCCAGGCATCTCAGTCAAGTATAATCCATTCTACTAATTCAATGTCTCTTCTAATCATTGGGTCTCTCATTCCCTAGTTCAAGTTTGCTTGAACAATTACTGTCTCCAAACTGGTCCTCCCATCTCCAGGCTTGATTTCTTACTTTCTGCTTAAAAGATCATCCTTTTTTCACTTTATATCTCCTGTAGCACCGAGGACAGGCTTTTTTTTTTTAGTATTTTATTTATCCATTTGACAGAGAGAGAGAGAGAGAGAGCACAAGCAGGGGGAGTGGCAGGCAGAGGGAGAGGGAGAAGCAGGCTTCCACAGAGTAGGGGGAGCCCGATGGGGGACTTGATCCCAGGACCCCGGGACCATGACCCGAGCCAAAGGCAGATACTTAACCAACTGAGCCACCCAGGCGCCCCAGGACAGGCTTTTAATAAATGGTCACTGAACGTGTTGGGAAGGAAATTTTTTTCCTCTACTGTGGTAGGTACTTTGGTTGGTAAATTGATAAAGGCAAATTAACAGGAGAAAAACTAATTACATGTATGGGGAGCCCCATTTGAATATGACACTCACAAGTAATCAAGACAGTTGAGGTTTATATGCCATCCTGAGCTAGGGAGGAGATAGGGGTCTGAGACTTTAAAGAGAAGGAAGACAATGTATAGGAAGATGGGAAGAATAAATGTTTGGTAAACAAATGTTTAGCATGCCATACAGAGACAATGGGACACAGAGAGGAATTGGATCTCTAGGTTTTGAACTTCCCCCTATTTTACCATATCTTGCCAGTATTCTTTGTAGTTCTCTCTGGTGATAGTTCTTTTCCTGGACCAGGCCCCTATCTAAAATCTTTTAGCTATTTAAGAGGGAGATAAAAGGCCTTCCTGAGTCTTTTGGGCTTTGATTGACTTCAATTCAAAGTAATCCACGTGTCAAATTGGCACATTTTGGGGAGGCTCATTCTGAACCTGTTCAAATGAATGACTGGGATTAAGAATCAGGCAATGAGGAAAGGGTCATACTTGTGCAGTTCTTTCAGGTCTGGTACTATACTTCAGGTCATTTAATTTTTACAACTCCTGGAGATTGATGCAGACAACAAGATTTATTACTATGAGTGTTCCTCCCTCCTTGCTCTTTAGAGAGAATTTTCCTTCCCACTTTAATTTCTTCTCAATTTTTTTTTTTTTTTTGTAGGCTCCACACCCAGCACAGAGCCTAATGCAGGGCTGGATCTCACAACCCCAAGATCAAGACCTGAGCTGAAATCAAGAGTTGGACACTTAACTGACTGAGCCACCCAGGTGCCCCAGTTTCTTCTCAACTTCAAAGAATTTTCTCCTTTCCACTCTGGTTCTTAGTGTTTTGTGACACAGGATTAAGAGAAGATAGGGAGTCCTCATCAGTCCAGACTGGTGGGGAAGCAGGGTAATATGTTGTTTTGTAGGCCTCCTTTGTAATGGAGAATGCAAGCTCAGGGCAAATTGGGGAGAACAAGAATTTTAAATAACATACATTATAAAGAACTAAAAGGGGTGGAGGAGGGAGAAAGAAGGTAGAAATAAACCACTCAGAAGCCTGGCTAGGGATGAGGAGGGGATTTGCAGAGGTTTGAAGAATGGTCTTTGGGGTAGCTTTGGCAGAATAAGAAAGAAGAAAAAGGAGGATTTTAAGTATTGCTGTGGGTTACAAATTTGATCTCCTTTATGTTCTTTGAAAAAAACTAAGGAAGGACGGTAATTCCTCTTGAAAGAATTTGGCTACTGGACCTTGTTTCTTTCAGTGTGAAATTGAACCATGTGGAGTCCACACTGAACAGAAAGCTAGGGCTTGGAGAGCCAACATTTTGCTAACATCACACAGTGAAGGGCTAAGTCAGAATTTGAACCCACACCTCTCCAAATACAAAGTCTGTAAGTTTGTGTTTGGCGATGCTGACCACATGCTACTTGAGGGTCAGAAGACATCTGTTGAGTTGCACCTCTAAAAATTCCATCAAAGGGGCTCCTGGCTGGCTCATTTGGAAGAACACATGACTCTTGATATTGGGGTTGTGAGTTCAAGCCCCACATTGGGTATAGAGATTACTAAAAAAATGAAATAAAAAAAAAATTCATTGGGGGTTGCCTGGGTGGCTCACTCAGTTAAGCATGTGACTCTTGATTTCAGCTCAGGGCATGATCTCAGGATCATGAGATTGCACCCTACTTAGGCTCTGTGCTCAGTGTGGAGTCTGCTTGAGATTCTCTCTCTCCCTCTCCCTGTGCCCCTTCATCTTGTGTGGAAGCACACCCGTGCATGCACTCTCTCTCCCCCCTCTAAAATAATAAATATTTCTGGGGGCGCCTGGGTGGCTCAGATGGTTAAGCATCTGCCTTTGGCTCAGGTCATGATCCCAGGGTCCTGGGATCGAGTCCCGCATCAGGCTCCCCGCTCCTTGGGAGCCTGCTTCTCCCTCCTCCTCTCTCTCTCTGTCTCTCATGAATAAATTAATAAAAAAAAAACTTTAAAAAAATAAAAATATTTTTTAAAAAAATCCATTGAAGGGGCAGCTGGGTGGCTCAGTTGGTTAAGCATCGGCCTCAGGGACGCCTGGGTGGCTCAGTCGGTTAGGCGCCTGCCTTTGGCTCAGGTCATGATCTCAGGGTCCTGGCATCAGGCTCCCAGCTCAGTGGGGAGCCTGCTTCTCCCTCTCCCTCTGCTTGTGCTCTGTCAAATAAAATCTTAAAAAAAAAAAAAAAAGCATCAGCCTTCAGCTCAGGTCATGATCCCAAGGTTCTGCGATCAAGTCCCACACTGGGCTCCTTGCTCAGTGGGGAGTCTGCTTCTCCCTCTGCCTGGTGCCTGCCGCTCCCCCGACTTGTATGTGCTCTCTCCTCTCTCTCTGACAAATAAAATCTTTAAAAAAGAAACCCATAAAAAATCCCCTGAAAAAAAAAAATCCATTGAAGTTGTAATAGGAAGTCTTGTTCCTAATAGTTGTTGCTCACTTACGAGCTTTCAACATGAAAATCTTATTTCAGGGATTGTGGGAAACTGGAGAGGTGATTCATTGATCCCTTTCCTTGCCCTATTTTCTGGCTTTCATTTTGGATTTCTAGCCCAGGCTTTCTGCCTAAGAATACCTCTTGATTTAAAAGACTATCAGAGAAACAATAACTTTATCAAAGCCTAAACTCTCCCCAGGGATAAAAGAGGAAGCATTTCTTTGCGTGTGCTCTATTTACAAGCATCATAGGCTCCCACTCTGTCTAGAGAACGGACAGTATTTTGAATCATAAGGAAATGGAAAGATCTGAATTTTTAAAAGACTCTTAAGGATACATTGTTTGAAGAGTTTGGAAATATAAGGGGCACCTGGGTGGCTCAGTTAAGCGTCTGCCTTTGGCGCAGGTCATGGTCCTAGGGTGCAGGGATGCACCCCTGCTTCAGGCTCCCTGCTCAGTGGAGAGTCTGCTTCTGCCCCTCCCCTGCTCATGCTCTCTCTCTCAAATAAATAAAATCTTAAAAAAAGGAGTTTGGAAATATAAGAATCATTGGCATATAACCACCATAGGAAACATGGACAAGATGAAATAATAGTGATGAAGGTGAAGATGATGTTGACAATACCAGCCTTTACTGGGTGCTACTTGGAGCAGGCACTATGCAAAGTGCTTTACATGTATGTGGCATAATATTTTGGGATATTAAATTTTCTCTTTTCCTTCCTCTTCTATTCTAATCAAGCCATTCTTTGCCTAACAGGAGGTAAGTATCAGGACAGATAATAAAAATGTTCTAAAAGTTTCTCTGCCCTTTACTTACCTTAAATCTTAGAAGAACTCAGAGAGTTTATGAAGTGAAGGGGTTTGGGACAGGCCACCCTCCACCCCGCAAATATGTCACTTTGGCATGCAGAGTATTTTGAACTAAAGGCATTCGAGACCCTACTGGCTCAAGAGAAACTTTTGCCCCTCCCTTAACTACATAGAAGAATCTAAATTGGAGGGTCTTTCCAGAATAAGTGTTATTAACAGAAATAAAATTTATCCCAGTGACTCAGCTGTATGGCAGGGCAAACATCTAATTACCAAACATCTGCTCTTCTCATCATCCTATGAAGTGCATTCCTTTCCTCTGAAGTTCCAGACCACTTAATTCAGAATGACATATATATCTCATTTTGCCTGTCTTTGGAATTTCCATGTCTGTGTGGATTCCCCACACCTATGCTAAGCTTAATTTTCTCCTGTTAATCTGTCACATGTCAATCTGGTTCTTAGTCCAGCTAGAAGGACCCTTAAAGGGGACAGGAATTCTTGCTCCCTGACAGAAGGTAAAAAAGGTAGATTTCTAAGAATAGCTACAGCAGTGATTCTCAAACTTTTTGGTATCAGGACCTCTCCATATTCATAGATATTATTTAGAACCAAAATGTGCTTTTGTTTATACAAGTTATATCTATAAATATTTACTAATGTAGAAATTAAATCTAAGACAAAGTTTTAAATATTCATTAAAAATAATAAAATACGGGCACCTGGGTGGCTCAGTCGGTTAAGCATCTGCCTTAGGTTCAGGTCATGATCCCAGGGTCCTGGACTCAAGCCCCACATCAGGCTCCTTGCTCAGCAGGAAGCCTGCTTCTCCCTCTGCCCTGCTGTTCCCCCTGCTTGTGTTCTCTCCCCCTCACTGACAAATAAATAAATAAAATCTTTAAAAAAAAATCCAGTCTTACACAGATATATGGTTGGAAAAAGTATTTTAATAGACTTTTCAGGTAATTTGTGGATATTCTTTCTGGGTACAACACTAAAACTCAACAAATGTTAATTTATTGTTTAACTGCAATGTGGAATTTGAAATCAGATAAATGAACTTTTTATATATCATTACATTAAAATCTGTTGATCTGTATTGTACTTTGAATAGATCTTCTACCCCTTTGTGGTTTTGTAATGTCATCTACTGGCTATTCAGAAAATATTGGCTAACTTAGTTGTGCAGATCCTCCAAATCTTAACATCTTCCAGTATATAATATCCAAAAATTGTATTTGTTACTATCACCACTGATCTCACGAGAAATGTTGTCAATGTGTTGGGAAGCTGTTAACCTCAAGATCATGGGTACAAGTTTTTCAAAATTCTTTTTTTTTTTTTAAGATTTTATTTATTTATTTAGAGCACATAAACATGGGGAGCAGCAGAGAGAGAGGGAGAGAGAATCCCAAGCTGACTCTGCACTGAGCATGGAGCCCAATGCGGGGACTGATCTCATGACCTCAAGATCATGACCTGAGCTGAAATCAAGAGTCGGACACTCAACTGACTTAGCCACCCAAGCACCCCCAGTTTTTCAAAATTCTAAATTTTATCCTTGGTGACCAATTTTGTCTATTTATTTATTTATTTAAAAGTAGCAGGCTCCCCTTGCTCATTTTCTAGAAATGTTAGCCTAATGCCCAAGTCTGAATAAAATGTTTGTCAGTTCTTTTAGTGAAAATGGTGTTCCATGAAAAAAGCAGCTAGCTTAGCTCACAATTCATTGCTCCAGTGCATTGTAATACTATACGTATTAGAAGCATATTATATGTATTTTCTATTTCACCACAGAGTATTAAAGGGTCAAGATTTAATAAAAGTAATACCTTTTACTGCTTCAGCAAGGAAATTGTTACATGAAACTGGTTTTTTTTTTTTACTGCAAATGTGTGGTAGTGGAGAATACAGTAATAGTATAGTTTGATGGTGTCTGAGAGAAAAAAACTTTCCCTACACATAGTCTTAGATTCAGTTCTTGGTAACCTGTGAATTAAACTGACAGAAGACAGGTTAGCAAGAGAAAAGACAGATTTTTATTTTTATTCAAGTAGGGACACACTGGAGTTCACAAAAAGTGTGACTCAAAGAGGTGGTTAGAATTTCGGGCTTAGGGTCCCTGGGTGGCTCAGTCGGTTAAATGTCAGCCTTCAGCTCAGGTCATGATCCCAGGGTCCTGGGATTGAGTCCCACGTTGGGCTCCCTGCTCAGCGGGAAGCCTGCTTCTCCCTCTGCCTCTCTCCCTGCTCATGCACGCGCGCTGGCACACTCTCTCTCAAATAAATAAATAAATAAATAAATAAATAAATAAATAAATAAATAAATAAATAAAATCTTTAAAAAATAAAAAAAAGAATTTTGGGCTTATATTCCACATAATTAGAGGAAGAAGTGAGGGAAAAGGGCACTTACAGAAAACGGTTGACTTGGAGGGGCACTTGGTGGGCTCAGTCAGTGGAGTATATAACTCTTGATCTCAGGATTGTGAGTTTAAGCCCCATGTTGCGTGTACTGATTACTTAAAAATAAAATCTTTTATTAAAAAAAAAAGAAAACAGTGGCCTTCTTAATAAGGGGAAGGGGAGAAAGGGCACTTATGGGAAAACAAATGATCTTTTAGAAAGATAAGTGGGCCCATAGGCGCCTGTCTGCTTAGGTGTGGTGTGGGTACCTCATCTCCAGTGATAAAAGTCAATCTTTTCTGGTTGCTGCTCCAGGGAAGGGAGTTATGACAACTGGGTTCTTTCAGGAGGCTCTACTTTTAGGCAGATGAGGGATTTCAAGAATTCAAATGCTTTCTGTTTAAAAGAACTGTTAGGCCACAGTGGCATATTCTGGACCCCTTCAGTGCCGGCGTGTTGATTAGTGCCAGAACACCAACAGTTTCACACACCATTATTTTTGTATTATTGGTGTAAATGCCAACATGGTGAAAAGGACAAGTAACATTTTATTATAATTATAAAAACAGTTTTGATTTCTCCAACCGCCTTAAAAGGTTTTGGGGACCCCCTGGGGTTGTGGACCCTACTTTGAAAACCACTAAGTGATGGTGTCTTAGAGAATCAGAGGGGGAAACAGGGCCTGAAAAACAGATTCCTCCAGGTAAGTGGTTACGAAGAGGGAGGCCTGCAAATCCTAGAGAAGTGCAGAAAAGCACCATCCCTTTTTGGTACCAGCATGAGGAGGCAGCAAGACTCGGGGAAAGAATAGCTATTTGGTGCATCTTCACCTTGGCGGACAAACAATAGGATACCTTGGCAAAAGATTCCTTTGCTTCCAGAATGGTGTAGGCACTTCAGAGTGCTTACGATGAGAATAACACGTCATCACGTGTGTGGACTGATGGCTACTGATCAAAAAGGAAACACATTAAAAAAAAAAAAAAGGAGGGCGCCTGGGTGGCTCAGTTGGTAAAGCGACTGCCTTCAGCTCAGGTCATGATCATGGAGTCCCGGGATCGAGTCCCGCATCGGGCTCCCTGCTCGGCGGGGAGTCTGCTTCTCCCTCTGACCCTCTTCCCTCTCGTGCTCTCTCTCTCTCATTCTGTCAAATAAATAAATAAAATCTTTAAAAAAAAAAAAAAAGGAAACACATACACAAAGCATACACTGAGGACTGAGCACTTCATGGGATTCTTGGTATAACCCCATGGATGGGCAAGGGAAAACTCCCAGAATGATGATCTTCGCAGCATGGGAGCCAGATCAGATATCAAGTAGAATTATAAATATTTTAAAAATATTACTTTTTTGGGAGTGCCTGGGTAGCTCAGTCAGTTAAGCAGCTGACTCCTGATTTTGGCTCAGATCATGATCCCAGAGTCCTGGGAGTCTGCTTCTCCCTCTTCCACTGCCCCTCCCTCTGCTTGTACTTTCTCTCTCAAATGAATAAATAAAATCTAAAAAAAATAATAAAATATTACCTTTTTTTTTTTTTTTAAGTAGGCTCCACACCCAGCATGGAGCCCAGCACAGGGCTTGAACTCACGACCCTGGGATTAAGACCTGAGCTGAGATCAAGAGTCAGATGTTTAACCGACTGAGCCACACAAGTGCCCCTTAAAATACTACTTTCTATAACTGAGTTTGTAGGCCTAAGTTTACTGACTCTATATGCATCATCTTGTTTAATACTTGACAACCTTATGAGGTAGATATTATCATCATTCCCATTTTATAGATGGAGAAGCTGATGATTTACTTTATGCACAGTTAGTAAATGGCAGAACCAGGATTAGTAATATCCTTGAAACTTTGTGCTTTTAGTTGGCACACTTTCCCTGTTGATTTAGTATAGATAATTTCCCTGTTTGCATTCTCTCCCTTCATGTATTAACATCCCTGGTGATGGGATCAGAGAGAGAGAAGATAAGACATTTGGTTGACTTGTATTTGCCCAGTTGTTTGCCCTATTTGCAGTTGTTTGTGGGCTATTACAACCCTGGCAAGAAGTGACCTGGCAGATCTTAGATTACTTAGTCTAAAACAATCCCTGGAAGGGATGGTAAATGAAGATGGTAAGTGCTGATACATTTGTGGTGAGTCTGCCCAGGAAGCCCACACAACTGCAGGTGGTGTAAGGCTCACTTTCCTGCTCTCTGAGCCTCACACCTAAAAGGAAGGCTGATCACTAGGATATGGAGGCTTGGAAAGCTCTAAGGAAGGGTGATCAGACCCTGCGAACAGTGTCAAGGAAGCAGCCCCATCAAAATGAAGCAAATGTGCCTCCTATCTGGCATTCCTTAATTTTATTATTATTTTTTTAAAGAATCTTATTTATTTTTATTTTGAGAGAGAGAGAGCACACGAGTACATGCACTAGTGCAGGGGTAGGGAAGGGGCAGAGGGAAAGAAAGAATCTTAAGCAGGCTCCACACTCAGCATGGAGCCCAATGTGGGGCTCAATCTCAGGATCCTGAGATCATGACCTGAGCTGAAATCAAGAGTCAGATTCTCAACCGAATGAGCCACTCAGGCACCGCTGATATTCCTTCAATTATAGAAACATAGTACCTCTGACTGGCATATTCAAAATATCCCAAGGCACTCCAGAACATGAATACTGTGATTTTAAAACATGTCTACAAAGGAAATTCTTTGACGCTCTTCCCATTAAGAACTGGGTTTTAATCCCTCTCTCCGCAACACAGGCTGGCCTTAGTGATTGGCCTCTATGGAATTGAGTGTGGCAGAGTGATGGCTAAGTTAAAAAAGTCAATTCAGCTTCTTAAACTGTCTGATTAGTTTTTGTCTGTTTTTTGTTACCTTTATTTTTCAGAATACTATTTATACCAAGGGTGGTAAGAAAGTTGATCCTTGGGGGGGGTGCCTAGGTAGCTCAGTCATTGGGCGTCTGCCTTCGGCTCAGGTAGTGATCCTGGGGTCCTGGGATTGAGCCCCGCATTGGGTTCCCTGCTCGGTGGGAGGCCTGCTTCTCCCTCTCCCACTCCCCCTGCTGGTGTTCCCTCTCTCGCTGTGTCTCTGTCAAATAAATAAAATCTTTATTAAAAAAAAAAAAAAGAAAGTTGATTGTTGGGAAAGAAAAAAAAAACCTACATTCCCTAATCAAAATCTAACAGATTTGGGGAATATTGTGAATTATCTGCAGCTAGTCAGGAGGCTTGAGAGAGAAAACATCTGGGGGAACCTCCTCCCTCTGACTCTCCAGTGTATATACAGACTCAGCACCTCAAGTACACTCAGAAATACAGGCTATTCTGACTTAAATAATAAAGGCAGCAATGTGAGACCTCCAGATGAGGATTCCAACTGGTTTTCCTGTTACCTGAATTAATAACACTGTTATGTTCAAAAACAAGATCCGGGCTGGGATTCTCACTGCCCTCAAACAACAGATCCAAAAAAGTTGGGCTGAGAGGGTGGACAGTGGTCCGGTATCTTCTTTGAGGTTAGAGCAAAGGGCCCTGGCCCATCACCCTGGATCAGTGGCACCTCCTATCGTGGGGCTTTACCTGGCAGCTTCCAGGATCTGACGTGGGGCAAGAGCCAGCTGCTTCTACTGAGCTCTCCTCCTTCATCCCAACTGCCCTGTTGTGAACTACGAGTTGAGTTGTGTCTTCCCTAGCGCTTGAATGCCATTCACTACTCTCTATAGACACCAGCCTGGTCGCTGCTGGGCCCTAGCTTGTGTCCATTGGCAGCTGGGGGCAGAGCATGAGCCTCTTCCCCTGATGGTAACATTTATTTATTTATTTATCTATCTATCTATCTATCTATCTATCTATTTATTTATTTATTTTATTTATTTATTTTAAAGATTTTATTTATTAGGGAGGGAGAGAGAAGGCACAAGTAGGGGGAGTGGCAGGCAGAGGGAGAAGCGGGCTCCGTGCTGAGCAGGGAGCCCGATGCGGGACTCCATCCCAGGACCGTGGGATCATGACCTGAGCCAAAGGCAGAGGCTTAACCAACTGACCCACCCAGGTGCCCCTAATGGTAACATTTAAATCAACAGCGTTCCCAGGGCCCAGTGAGCACATTTAAATAATAAAAATAATTGTTATCGGGCGCCTGGGTGGCTCAGATGGTTAAGTGTCTGCCTTCGGCTCAGGTCATGATCCCAGAGTCCTGGGATCGAGCCCCACATCGGGCTCCCTGTTTCTGGGGAGCCTGCTTCTCCCTCTGCCTCTCTCTCTGTCTCTCATGAATAAATAAATAAAATCTTTTAAAAAAATTGTTATTCTATACATAGCCAATGATAAAAACATACTGGGACAGAAAAAAAAAGGATGCCTTAGAAATGAGAAGATATATTTAAAAGAAGATATATTTAAAAGATACATTTAAAAACAAAAAGGAAAAACTTCTCCAGTAATCCCCAGTCCCCACGTCTAAATTCTCTGTGGCTAGCTGGCAGGCAGATGAAGAAATTAGAAGACACCAGAGTCATCATCGGACCTAACTGTCCTCCTTTCTCTAAGAGACAGAGATCCAGAAGGATCTTCTTACTTGGTTACCCATGCCTTGAAAACACCTAAATATCTACACTAAAGAGTGTGTGTATTGGGGTGTGTGTATTGTGATTTATAAAGCACCATGGAAACATTCTCATTTCCAGGCATGAGGATTACACTGATTTTACTCAAATACAGAAGCTTGGGGCTTAATGCACTGATGTTTCTTCTTGGGGGTTCAGTAGCCTGAATGACTGACAGGGACTCAAAAGCTGCCATCAAAAGGCAGAATTTTATCAAATGCAGATTCAAATCTGAGATTCTTGACTTCAACATTAGGAAGCCCAATTATGTTTTCAAAAAAATTTTTTTGTTCATCAGTATTTTATTATTATTATTTTTTTAAAGATTTTTTTTTATTTGTCAGAGAGAGAGAGCACAAGCAGCGGGGGAGCGGAGGCAGAGGGAGAAGCAGGCTCCCTGCTGAGCAAGGAGACTGATGTGGGACTCGATCCCAGGACTCTGGGATCATGACCTGAGCCGAAGGCAGATGCTTAACTGACTGAGCCACCCAGGCGTCCCTTATTATTTTTTAGAGATTTTATTTATTTAATGCAAGAAAGCATGAGCGGGGGAGAGAGGCGGATGGAGAGGGAGAGACAGACCTTCCCACTGAGCAAGGAGCCTGATGCGGGGCTGATCCCAGGACCTTGGGATCATAACCTGAGCCAAAGGGAGGTGCTTAACTGACTGAGCTACCCAGGTGCCCTTGTTCATGAGTATTTTAAATGATAAACTTCATGCTCATGTAAGAAAATTTAACAATAAAGAAGGATATAAAGTGGTTTCCTGATATAAGGGTTTTCAGCCCTTAATCACCATTAATAGTTTCTTGTATATTATTCAACAAAATTCTAATGCTTATATAAAAGGACACACACACGCTTCAACAAATATAAAAACTGTGTACAAATAAATTTATATTATATATGTATAAACTATAAAATCATAATTAGGAGCATAATATGCAGTCTATTCTGTAAACTTTTTTTTATAATTAAGTGTTGATCTGCTACATTATAAAAAATAGTTTCATATTATTCCAATATTTGTATTACTCTGCTTTAACCAGAACCTTAGCAATGGACATTTATGTTGCTTATAGTTTTTTGTTTTCGTTTTTTTAAATTGGTATCACTTAACTGGCCTCTAATATGTTGCATCAATTGATACTCCTACCAATGGCATATGTGTGTGCCTATTTTGAATCGCTATTGTCACTGAAGATTATCAAAAGTTTTCTAAATAGATTTGAGGATCTAAGTCAGTCCTTTTGGTAGAAATGTATATATGGGGGAAATTCGTGAAGTCAGCACATTTACCTAAGTAAACAAACTATAGATTCCAGGTCAATGTAAGAGTGAAGTATAGAGTCACTGATTTGTGATTCCCTGCTTTATTTTCCTAAGATTTGGGACTTATAGAGCCTTTCCTCATTACAATTCTCCAAGCGTTGAACAGGTTTATAGTCTAGACAGTGATGTTGCTCTGTAGACTATGCTAAGGCCTCTGTTTCCAGCTTCCCGGATACTTGTAGTTAACAACCCAAAAGTTTAAGGCTGTGCTGGTAGTTTGAAACTCTAATCAATGTTTAACCATGTTTTTGTATTTTGGAAAATACGTTCAGACACCCAATTTGGGAGGCCAGAAACACATTTCCTCTCTACTCTAGTGATATGGGGCGTACTCACTAGTGATATGGGGCGTATGCACCGTATCTTCCCCAGAAATTTGGATCTTGGCAAGAGGCCACTCCACCTTACATACTACCCTTGACTGAATGAAAGACCAGCTAAGAAGCACAACTACTAAATGGAAGAAGGGGAAGAGAACTGGGTGGGATGGCAGGGAGGGAGTGATGGTTGGTAAAAACCCCTCTTGGCTATGGAGGAAAGGCAGAGGGTTTCAGTTCCCTTGTGGGAGGCAAAGATGGTGTGCAGCACCAGGAACAGGCTCAAAATAGTGATCTTGGCAGGTCACACCAGACTTCTGAGATTGATTATAAAAGTTTCCAGCTTATGAAGTCTCCAGTGTCTTTTTTCAGCCAGCAACTGGAATGCCAAAGGCAAGGCATTTTTCCAGTAACTTGATATACTTCCTATCAACTAGCAGTTCCTTCGGACTTCTTGAGTAAGGAAGCAAAGAGTTCTCTCCTATGTTGAGGGAAAGAAACCTGTTTCTTGGAAACAGCTCTGTCATATTTCACCAGAAATACCAGCATAGCCTCACCGGTTATATTTCACAGGGCTCTGATGATGTCCCATATTCTCAGAAGGAAAAGACAAGTAAACACAAGTCTGCTTCAGCATTCTAGATGCCTGGGTGCACAAAGTGTAGTGTGTTTACTCTCATCTCCATACGTACCACAGTATTTGTTTCTGGCACTGAGAAACAGCATTCGATGAACCCAGAAACGCTTGGGTTTTATACAACACTGTTTTTTGTTTGTGTTTATTGTTTGTTTTTTTAAATAAATCCTTACTTTACTTTAAAATGTCTATCGGGGCGCCTGTATGGCTCAGTTGTTAAGCGTCTGCCTTCGGCTCAGGTCATGATCGAGCCCTGCATTGGGCTCCCTGCTCCCCAGAAAGCCTGCTTCTCCTTCTCCCACTCCCCCTGCTTGTATTCCCTCTCTCGCTGTGTCTCTCCCTGTCAAATAAATAAATAAAATCTTTAAAAAAAAAAATAAATGTCTATCATGGGGCACCTGGGTGGCTCAGTTGGTTAAGTGTCCGTCTGCCTTTGGCTCGGGTCATGATCCCAGGGTGCTGGGATAGAGCCCCGCATTGGGCTCCCTGCTCCGTGGGGAGCCTGCTTCTCCCTCTGCCTGCAGCTCCCCCTGCTTGTGCTCTCTCTCTCTCTGTCAAATAAATAAAATCTTTAAAAAAAAATAAAAAGAAAATGTCTGTCAACTGGTTTTCAAAATTTTAAATCACAACTTTTTGTTGCAGGTTTTCTAAAAAATAAATTAAAGCCAAGTACTAAAGAAATTCAGATGATTATCAAATATTTGCCCTCCAAAAAAATGCTAGGCATAGCTAATTTTACTGAGTTCTTCAAGGCATTCTTGGCATCTATTTTATGCAAATTGTTCTAGAAAGTAAAAAAGTTCAGAAAAGGTCAAGCTCATTTTTGAAGGCTAAGATCTTTTTAAAAATGTGTTCATTCATTTATTTACTTTTTTAGAATTGAGAATTAACTGGCATATAACATTATATTAGTTTCAGGTGTACAACATAATGATTGATATTTGTGAATATTGTGAAACGATCACCACAGTAAGTCTCCTTAACATTTGTCACCATACATAGTTACAATTTTTTTTTCTGGTGATGAGGACTTTTAAGAAGCCTAAAATATTGGGGTGGCTAGCTGGCTCAGTCTGTAGACATGCAAATCTTGATCTCAGGGTTGTGAGTTCAAGTCCTATGTTGGGTGTGGAGCCTACTTAAAATAATAATAAACAAACAAATAAGAAGGCTAAAATCTTGATTAAAAACAAGATAAGGACAATACATGAAAATTATTGGCCCTAAATACTTATGAATGTGAATACACACACACACACAAAATCCTAAATCAAGGGCTAGCTAAACAATTAACAAGGTGTTAAAAAAAAAGTCATACATCAAAATCAAGTAGTTTATCCTAGAAAAGCCAAAGAGGTTCAAAAATAGAAAATCTAGCACATTAAGGAGCTAAAAGAGAAAAATCATTATCTCAATTGATTGAGAAAAAAAAATTAGATAAATCTTAGGTGCCTATTTATGATTATTTTTTTAAAGCAAGAACTCAGCATACGTGGAGTAGAAGGAAGCTTAATTTGATAAAGATTTTATACCAACTTTGGGTACATCTCTTAAAGATTGGAAACAAATCCTTCTAATTTAACATAGTGCTTGCAGGGGAAGAAGAATAGTTTTCCCTCTGTCCTTCTGAGTTCTTAGCTGAGATCCCTATAATAAAAACACAAATTAACACCACAAGAGAAGAACAAACAGGAGTTATTAACATGTATACCTCATGTGGACATGGGAGATACCCAGGGAAAAATGAGTAATTCCCTGATGTGTCTTAGAATTCAGGAATAAATACCAGTTTAATAGGGAAAGAGGAGGGGGGGAATGTAGGCCTCTTAGGGGAGAATAAATGATATGTAGGAAAGATAAATGGGCACTTAGAAGAATAGATTATATATGATATGATAGTTTGTGACACAGTCTTTTTGGGTATGGTTTTGACTTCTAGTCTCCTCTCCTTTGATAAAAGTCAGTCTTCCTTGGTTGATGAAACTCTCGGGGGGGCGATTTATATCAACTGAGCTCTTTTTGGAGGCTCTGTCTTAAGCAGATAAGGCGAGTTCCCTGCATTTGCTGTTTTTAAAGAGCCTACAGCTCAAAATAACTAATACACCAAAGTGGTATATTTTGGGTTGGCATGTCCTGAACTCCTACAGTCATATTTTGGAATGGCATTGTTCTGCTAGCCTTCATGCTATGAGGAAGAAAAAAGATATAGTTTATTTTAGCAGGTTCCACACATAATAAAATTTTCCTGAAGATGATTTATAAAGTGCTGAAAACATGAAAAAGGAAAAAACTCTTGTAGACTTCTGTCATTTTTTTTGGTTATCCAATTTGCAACTCTTCTTCCTATGTGGGAGAAATCCTTTATTGTATACCATGTAGGTGAGATGCAATGCTCTGCTTTCTACAATGGAAGCTTAGGTGGAGACATCTTCCCTCTTCTTGAACTGTAGCATTTCAGCAGCCAGTGAGGTATCTGATCTTGGCCTGGCAAAGAGATGCTCCTGCTGAGACTCTACTCTAGACAGATGGCCTGGATGTTTCCATTGAGCTAGCTGTGGTAGAGTTCAATGGGGGCAGTGCCCTGCAGCTTCCTACCTTTTTTTTTTTTTAAGTAATCTCTACACCCAATGTGGGACTCACACTTACAGCCCTGAGATCAAGAACTGCATGCTTTACTGACTGAGCCAGCCAGGTTCCCTATAGCTTCCTACTTCTTGGTCTTCCAGAGCTGCCTTGATTCCTGCACATTTTCTAAGTTTAGTGTTCTGTCCCCATTGACTTGTTAAACCCATGAGAGCTTTCAATGAATTCTCATTTTTCTTTTCAACTTAAGATACACCTTGCTTTCTACCACCTAGAAGAAATCCTACTAATATTATATTCTATTTCTTTCCAGATTTTTGCTTTGCATTTTTTATATAATTAAGATCAAGCTCTATACATTTTTTTTTAAGATTTTACTCATTTATTTGACAGGGAGACACAGCGAGAGAGGGAACACAAGCAGGGGGAGCGGGAGTGGAAGAAGCAGGCTTCCTGCCAAACAGGGAGCCTGACGCGGGGCTCGATCCCAGGATCCTGGGATCATGACCTGAGCTGAAGGCAGACACTTGACGACTGAGCCACCCAGGCGCCCCGAGCTCTATACATTTTTGTATTTGTTTATCTAGCTCAACATGCACAAATACATCATTTTAAATACTAGGTAAATAAATTTTAAAGTTTATGTAATTATTCTATAGTATTTATACCATAATTTCCTTACCCATAATCCTATTGGATATTTGAGTTTGTTCCAAAATGTTCAGGTTATCATAAATAATTCTTCAAATAAATCATTGTGTATGTTTTTCTCAGTTGTTTTTAATATGTCCTTATGATACATTCCCGAGTAGAATTATTATACCCAACAGTAGGAGTCCTAGTATTAAGTTTGTGTCCAATAAATACAAAAATGCATGACAAGTACAGAGAATGCAGAAAGGACTGGCCATTATAAATTTATTGAGCGCCAATTAGATATATGGCATCATTGGTCACTAAGCCATGACCCCTGCCTTACAAGCAAGTCAAACATTTCTCCCCATCTAACTTGCAAATGAGATCTACCAATAAATAATCTACAAAAATGAAGAGAGTGCAATGTGTAAACAGGACACTGCACTAGAATGAGCTGTTATAGAAGACATAGAATATTAGCTCTGGAAGGAACTATAATTACTTTATGGTATAAATAAATGAAAGTAAAAAAACAAAATTTATGTTTTTCAAGCTGTATAATTACAAAGGTTTGAACAAATAGATAAATGAACCTAAGTACTTTAGGTCAAGATAAACTTCCAAAGAAATTTTTTTCTGGCTATAGATGTATTCAACATAATCCCCTCCAACCTAGGCTGGCTGTCCCAAGTTCACAACCCATATTGCCTCTAAAGGGGAATTTGGTTGCTAAACCAGCAATGTGACCCAGCAATTTGTCTATAGCTGTCTCTATAGCTTCCCGCAGTTGAGTCTTACAGGCCACTTGCCCTCCAGACCTTTCAGCAGGCCTACCAGTGTCAGGATGGCTGGAAGACCAGGTGGCAGGCATGATCCCAGGGGGCAGATGGTGGTAATCATGGAAATACTGGCTACTTTTGTTGGTAATGTATCAGGAGAAAAGATGTCAGGCAAACTGTTCCTTCAGTAGCCTCATGACTTGAGAAACTACATGACCTTCATGACACGAAGGGGGCATGTTCTTGTCTGACAGCTTGGGGTGCTTTGGCATGTTGATATCCTTCTTGGCCACCATCACTCCCTCCTTAAAAAGGAGTTTATAAATCAAAACAGTATAGTACTGGCACAAAAACAGACACATAGATCAATGGAACAGAACAGACAGCCCAGAAATAAACACACACTTATACGGTCAATTAATCTATGATAAAGGAGGCAAGACTATGCAATGGGGAAAAGATAGTTTCTTCAACAAATGGTGCTGGGAACACTGGACAGTGGCATGCAAAAGAATGAAACTGGACCATTTTCTTACACCATATACAAAAATAAACTCAAAATGGATTAAAGACCCAAGTGTGAGACCTGAAACCATAAAAATCTTAGAACATAGGAAGTAATTTCTTTGATAGCCACCATGGAAACATTGTTGTAGGTAGGTCTCCTGAGGTAAGGGTAACAAAAACAAAATTAAACTACTGGAACTATACCAAAATAAAAAGCTTCTGCACAGTAAAGGAAATGATCAACAAAAACAAGGCAACCTATTGAATGGGAGAAGATATTTGCAAATGATATACTCAGTACAGTATATCCAACATATATAAACATTTATACAACTCAGCACCAAAAACCAAATAATCCAATTAAAAATGGGCAAGGGAGCCTGGATGGCTCAGTCAGTTAAGCATCTGACTCTTGACTTCAGCTCAGGTCATGAGCTCAGGGTCATGAAATAGAGCTCCGTGTGTCAGGCTCTGCACTCAGTGTGGGAATCTGCTCAAGATTCTCTCTCTCTTCCTCTCCCTCTACCCTTCCCCCTGCTCACTGGCATGCTCTCTAATTAAAAAATGAGCAGAGGATATGAATAGACATTTTTCGAAAGAAGACACACAGATGGCCATGAGAAACATGAAGATGCTCATCACTTATCATGAGGGAAAAGCAAATGAGAACCACAATGAGACAGCACCTCACACCTGTCAGAATGGTTAAAATAAAAAAGACAAGAAATAACAAGTGTTGGTGAGGTATGGAAAAAAAGGAACACTTGTACACTGTTCATGGGAATGTAAATTGGTGCAGCCACTGTGGAAAACAGTATGGAGGTTCCTCAAACAATTCAAAATAGAAGTACCATATGATACAGTAATCCTACTATTGGGTATTTACCCAAAGAAAACAAAAACACTAATTCAAAAAGATATATGCACCCCAATGCTTATTGCAGGATTATTTATAATAACCAAGATATGGAAGCAACCCAAGTAACCACTGATAGATGAATGGATAAAGAAGTGGTACACACACACACACACTGGAATATTAGTCATAAAAAAGAATGAGATCTTGCCATTTGTAGTGATATGAATGGCGCTATAGAGTATAATGCTAAGCAAAATAAGTCAGAGAAAGGAACACCATATGATTTCCCTCATATGTAGGATTTAAGAAACAAAACAAAGAAAAAGACCAAAAAAACCCCCACAAAAACCCAGACTCTTAAATATAGAGAACAAATATTGTTTGTGGTGGTTGCCAGAGGAGAGGTGGGTGGGGGATGGGTGAGGGGTGAGGGTTTTGAGAGTACACATGTCCTTTTTTTTTTAAAGATTAAAAAAAAATTTTTTTTTAAGTTTACTTATTTAAATAATCTCTATACTCACTGTGGGGCTTGTACTCATGACTCCACGATCAGGTGCCACAGGCTCTTCCAACTGAGCCAGCGAGGTGCCCCTTCAAGGTTTATTTATTTTTTTAAGTAGGCTTCACACCCGGTGTGAACTCACGACCCTGAGGTCAAGACCTGAACTGAGATCAAGAGTCGGATTCTTAACCAACTGAGACACCCAGGTGCCCCAAGATTTTATTTTATTTATTTATTTTAAAGATTTTATTTATTTATTTGAGAGAGAGAGAATGAGAGATAGAGAGCATGAGAGGGGGGAGGGTCAGAAGGAGAAGCAGACTCCCTGCCGAGCAGGGAGCCCGATGTGGGACTCGATCCCGGGACTCCAGGATCATGACCTGAGCCGAAGGCAGTCACTTAACCAACTGAGCCACCCAGGCGCCCCCAAGATTTTATTTTTAAGTAATCTCCACACCCAACGTGGGGCTTGAATTTACAACCCTAAGTCCAAGAGTCCCATGCTCCACTGACTGAGCCAGCCAGCCACCCAAGAGTACATGTCTCCTGATGAGCACTGAGAAATATATAGAATTGTTGAATCATTAATTATACACCTGAAACTAATATCACAGTGTATGCTAATTATACTTCAATTTAAAATGCAAAAAAATAGTGATTAACATAACAATAAAAATTAAGAAAAACACAAGGGGGTATTCCCCCCCAAAATAAATAAATAAATAAATAAAATGCAAAATTTTTTTTAAAAAGACACAGAAAACAAGTTTCACAAGAAGGATGTTTGTTCTCTAGGTCCTTATCTTTTACACTATCTGCAAGTCTTTTGAAACAAATAAAGGAGTTTTGGTGATTGGTTAAAAAAATAAGAGAAAAAGAGTTTATAAATGGCAATCCAGTTCTTTGTGGACATCAACATCACCAGGGGCTGGGGCTGGAAAGCCAAGATAAACTACTAAACTTAATTCTTTATAATAAAAATTCAGACAGTCTGCATCTTAGGACCAGAAGGAACTGCTGGAGGATGACCCAGTCTTTTTTTTTTTTTTTAAAGATTTTATTTATTTATTTGACAGAGAGACACAGCAAGACAGGGAACACAAGCAGGGGGGCATGGGAGAGGGAGAAGCAGGCTTCCCGCGGAGCAGGGAGCCCAATGCGGGGCTCAATCCCAGGACCCCGGGATCATGACCTGAGCCGAAGGCAGACGCTTAACGACTGAGCCATCCAGGCACCCCGAGGAGGACCCAGTCTTTTCTCATTCTCCATATAGGGCTATTTTCAGGGAATACTTAAAGAGCTCAGTTACTTGAGAAGGAAAAATCCCTTCTTAGCCATAGTACTAAAGACGAACAACAATATCTTTTAAAAGTCTTATTTCATTTATGCTTGTCCCTAGAAATGGAAAGGACACAATGATCTGTAGAATTCTCTAAACAATTCTTTTTTTTTTTTTTAAAGATTTTATTTATTTATTTGACAGAGAGAGACACATGGAGAGAGGGAACACAAGCAGGGGGAGTGGGAGAGGGAGAAGCAGACTCTCCGCTGAGCAGGGAGCCCGCCGCGGGGCTTGATCCCAGAACCCTGGGATCATGACCTGAGCCAAAGGCAGACGCTTAACCAACTGAGCCACCCAGGTGCCCCTAAACAATTATTTCTGCTTAACTGCTAAACTTCACCTTTATATGGACCTATTGCTGCAACTTTCAAAGGCAACCAGAGATGTTTTAGTCTGCCAGAGCAAATAGGATTTACAGCAAGAGTTTCAGACCAAAGAGACTAAATCAATGATCTGAAAAAAAAGACACAAACAAAACTCCCAAATTTTCCTGGAAAATTTGGGAACACATTGAAGAATGTGTCCCCACTTGGAAGGCAAAATGGAGATCCACTCCATTGCATTTTATATTCTTTGGTACCAGAGCCTGGTGCTCTAAGGTTTTTGGTTGCATCATGAATGCCACTTGCTGTGGCCCAGAATATTTGGGCCCAGGACACAGTGCAAATACCATTTTCCTGGTCAGGACAGATCTCCACCCTACCCCCACACCCGTCATCCTTTCATGTCCACATGAGAATAGCTTTGCACAGAACGCAAGGTGATTCTACATTCTGGGTAGGAGAACTTACTGTGGCCACAAATCTAGCCTTTTCTCCTCCTTACAGAATGGTGTCTTAGTTTTGCATTAGATTTGTAGGGGGATCAAAGCAGTGAGTGCAAATTAACCTCAGGATGAAGGACTTAAGGAAACAAAAACTCCTACTTTCAGAGGAGGAAGGTGGCAAACAGAACCCCTTACAAGTAACTCTTTTTTTTTTTTTTTTAAAGCAAGCTTTACACAGGAGATGGCTTTGAACTCAGGACCCTGAGATCAAGAGTGGTGTGCTCTACCGAGTGAGCTGGCCAGGGGCCCCCTCAAACAGAACCCCCGATGACCAAATTTCAGAGATCTGTTTAAAATACATAACTTTAGGGGCGCTTGGGTGGCTCAGTCGTTAAACGTCTGCCTTCGGCTCAGGTCATGATCCCAGGGTCCTGGGATCGAGCCCCGCATCGGGCTCCCTGCTCAGTGAGGAGTCTGCTTCTCCCTCTCCCTCTGCCTCTCCCCCATGCTCATGCTCTCTCTTGCTCTCTCTCAAATAAAAAAATAAAAAAATAAAATACATAACTTTACTATTAAAAACCCCAAAACAAAATCCTGACAAAGCTTTCCTCCTCATCTTACAGGGAAAAAACCTGGGGAAGCGTTTGTGTACCTTCTGAGCTGAATGTGCCCAGCACACAGTGAGCGCCCGGAGCATTTTTTTTCCAGTTTGTTTTAGCGATGCCGATGCTCAAGCCTTCACCAGCTACTTCCGCCGTGGGTACCACCGATCCTTCCTCGGCTGCTTCTTGGGCTTCAGGCTCTCTCTGAGCTTGTTCAGTCGTGGACAGGGGGCACATGTCTTCTGGAGCCCCAGATCCACGGGCGTGTAGTTCTTACTCTTGTGGAATTTCCTGAGGTTCTCTTCTTTTTCTTTTAGAGAGAGAGCGCGCGCGCCTGGACGCGCGCAAGCGAGAGAGAAGGCGTGTGCATGTGCACGCATGCGCGGAGAAGGGGCAGAGGGAGAATGAGCCGGTCTCAAGCAGGCTCTGAGCCTAGTGGGGAGCCTGACTCGGCCTTATCCTACCACCCTGAGATAGTGACCTGAGGGGAAATCAAGAGTCCGCTACTCAACCAACTGAGCCACCCGGTGCCCCTGAGGTTCTCTTTCTGAGTCTGGCTAATGACAATGAATACACGGACCGTATCTTTGCGTCCAACTCGGATCTTGGAGAGCCTGCTATTTTGGTGTCTCACAGCTGGGACAGCTCCACCTTCAGGTCTTCCAGCCATGTAAGCAGCTCCTCCTTGGCGTGAAGTTCTCGAGCCTTAATCTTGGCCCATCTTGCACAAGCCACTGTAGCCGAGGGGAAGAGCCAGGAGATGTTTCCTGAGCAGGACAGCTCTGACATCTGGCTGGATAGCACCACAAACCTGATCCTGCATTTGATAATTAGGATATACACTTAGGGCTGAATCAGTCTTTGATTGGACCTCTTTTGGTGTCATCTGATTTTTTGTTCAGAAATGCTTTCCCAGGTAAGACCTAAAGAAATTAAAGCCCCCCCATCCCCCCAGCTCCACAGATGAGGAGTTAACAAACTCAAAGGCCAGTGGCCAGGGCTGGTGGCCCAATCTTGCCAATCATGAGAACTTGGGCCATCTACCAGGATGTACAAAGCAAACCAGCACATATCTTTTAATTTCTTCACAGTCTATTAGGTAACATAATACTTCGCAACTGAAAGAATTTAAAGTCACATGCCTAGAGCCTTCTTACGTGGCCAGTCTCACCCCTGTTGACCATGCATCACCAAAAATATCTTCTCTAGATATTCATGCTACTAGATCCCTTTACTTATATCTTATGTAAACAGGAGGCTTCGTTTGAGTCATAATTAATCTCTGGATAATTAACTCTTGTTAAGGAATTTGTGGCTAAAAATTTCCTTTGTTAATAGCCTTAGATTCTACTAAAGTAGAGCTCACAGAAAGGGAGAAGGGGGAAGTATTACCATTTGGCGCATACTTCTTAAATCAGTTTAATCTGATTTTACTGTATATTTGAAACAGTTTAACTTGATCTTTACTGTATTTTTTTTAAAGATTTTATTTATTTATTTGAGAGAGAGAGAGAGAGAGAAACAGCATGAGAGGGGAGAAGGTCAGAGGGAGAAGCAGGCTCCCCGCTGAGCAGGGAGCCCGATGTGGGACTCGATCCTGGGACTCTGGGATCATGACCTGAGCCGAAGGCAGTCGCTTAACCAACTGAGCCACCCAGGCGCCCTTTACTGTATTTTTTGATTGGTTAAGGGTAGGTGAAGAGACTTTACATAACTGCTGTCCTAATTTACTGGGCTAGAGAATTTTCTTGATTTGTTACGTGGTTCCTTAAATAGTTTGTGTCAGTTTAGCTCTTTTGACTTTCTCCATGAACATTCTAACACCACTCAATAATTAGTGGTGGCTGTGTTTTGGATCCAGCCATTTAAGAAGGAACAACTGAGAAGGAAATTGGGCCAAATTTATTCTATGAGGTGAGATCAAAATAGGAGTTGATCATAAGCAAAAAGCCAAAATTAAATCAGGCACAAAGAAAATGTACAAGGTGATCATGAAGTTTGCTTTAAATTAAATATAAATCTGCAGCAAGCTGTGTCTCTTTTCCAGAGGCAGCTCAGGGTCAGCTGGCAGCCTCTGTAGGCCCTTGCAGTGTGGCAAATCCACTCAAGACTGAGTTCAGCCATCTTCCCTCCTAATTCAAGTCATCCAAGGATCCTTTTCTTGAAAGTCATGAAACTAAGACAACGGACTGTCAAGGTCAGCAGTGGCAGTCACTTGCTCTGTTTTGTTTGTTTTAATTTTTAAAAAAGCTCTTACTAGGGGGCGCCTGGGTGGCTCAGTTGGTTGAGCGACTGCCTTCGGCTCAGGTCATGATCCTGGAGTCCTGGGATGGAGTCCCGCATCGGGCTCCCCACTTGGCGGGGAGTCTGCTTCTCCCTCTGACCCTCTCCCCCTCTTCCCTCTCGTGCTTTCTATCTCTCATTCTCTCTCTCTGAAATAAATAAATAAAATTTAAAAACAAAAAAACAAAAAAAACAAAAAAATTAAAAAAAAAAAAAAGCTCTTACTAGGAAGTTGATTTCATGTGATCTTATGCTGGAATAAATGTGTATCTGAGGATACTGAAAGACTCGCTGCCAAGCTGGTTTTGCATACAGTCTGAACTGGGAAAGGAGCCTTCATTGGGATGATGGCCAAGGAGCTGGTCAGTTGTGGATATAGCTTAAAAGGTCATTGGCTTACTTGCAAGAATGCTGGCAGCCTCAACATTTGCTACAAATTCCTCTATTAGTCAATTGTTTTTGAATTTCTTTCCCACTGGGAAACCCAAGAATGTCTTTTTCCTGAGTGTACCATTCTCAGCTGATCTCTTTTCCCTGAGATGTTAGGAATGAGGCCCTGCAGCATCCCCTGTGAATCACAGGTCAGGTGGCAGGAAGTCTTTCAAGTTCTTTGCATAGAGTCTCCACCCTCCCTGTCTGTCCACACCCTCAAAAGGACATAGGCAGCATTTCTGAGCCTTAGACCCGGAAGTATCAGAATTAGAAAGGATCTCAGAAAGCCTTCCAGTAGAGTAACGAACCATGCTGGTTTACCTGGTACTGAAAACTTTGCTGGGACACAGAACTTTCAGTGCTGAAACTGGGGCTCCTAAGCAAACTGGGATAGTTGGTCACACCACACTCAACTGTTTTTTGTTGTTGTTTGTTTTAGTACACTTAACTGTTCTGCAAAGAAACCGCAGCCCAGGAGGCTGACTTGCCCAAGCTAAAAAATTAGTCAGTGGCAGATCTTTAATTAGAATCCAGATCCACTGGTGCTAGAATTCAGTGCTTTGCTGGTACTTCCTTATATTCATTCACACAGTGTATTGCACACAATAGGTGGCTTATGTTTCTGTTGTGGTTGTTTAACATCTGAGTTCAAGGGAAGTGCTTTTCACAGATATGATAATTTTTTTTTTAAGATTTTTTTATTTTTTTGACAGAGACACAGCGAGAGAGGGAACACAAGCAGGGGCAGAGGGAGAGGGAAAAGCAGGCTTTCCGCAGAGCAGGGAGCCCTATGCGGGGCTCGATCCCAGGACCCGGAGATCATGACCTGAACCAAAGGCAGACACCCAATGACTGAGCCACTCAAGTGCCCCAGATACGATAATTTTTTTTTTTAAAGATTTTATTTATTTGAGAGAGAGAGAATGAGAGATAGAGAGCACGAGAGGGAAGAGGGTCAGAGGGAGGAACAGACTCCCTGCCGAGCAGGGAGCCCGATGTGGGACTCGATCCCGGGACTCCGGAATCATGACCTGAGCCGAAGGCAGTCGCTTAACCAACTGAGCCACCCAGGCGCCCCAGATACGATAATTTTTATTTATTTTATTTTTTTTAAAGATTTTTATTTACTTATTGAGATAGAGAGAGAGAATGAGAGATAGAGAGCACGAGAGGGAAGGTCAGAGGGAGAAGCAGACTCCCTGCTGAGCAGGGAGCCTGATGCGGGACTCGATCCTGGGACTCCAGGATCATGACCTGAACCGAAGGGAGTCGCTTAACCAACTGAGCCACCCAGGCTCCCGATACGATAATTTTTAATTAGCAATGATCTCACTCAAGGTCATCATGAATCAATTGTGAAACCAGGTCTCTATTTCTAGACTCTGAACAGAACAGAGTGAACAAAGGGGAGGGAAGCTGAGTGAGGAATAGAAGAGGTTAAGAAAACTCAAGCCTTGTGCAAAGATGAAGAGGCCCATGTGTGCAGGTGGGCTGAGCAATACTGCAGCAGAGAACATAAAGAACGTATAGAAATTAATCAGCAAGAGTATGGATTGTAAACACTGAAGAGAAGGATATATTCTTTCCCTGTCCTCAGAGAAAAGAGTATGGTAGAAAGAAAAGCATCATCATTCTTCTGATAAGGGAAGAAATGTAGCCATGGCCATACACACACACACAGACCCATGTGGTAATGACCATGTAATGAAAAAACTTTATCACCTGACATTGGTGGTTATATGTTTTCCAAGGACTTAAAAAGAACTCCCAGCAGTGTTCTTTGTCCTACTAGGTCTGAGATCTGCCCTGTTCTTGCCAGTTTTCTCCTCCTGGATACTGAGTTTTTAATAAAGTAGCATAAATACTAGGGATCAGTAGCTGTTAGACCTAGAGCTTTATGATCACTTACCTAAACTCTACAGTATCCCATTCAATGCAGTAGTCTTCTCACCTGCAAGAGGCACTGTTGTTATCTGCGTGAAGGAATGAGAGAAAGCATTAGGAATGTGATGAGTTGAGGATTAAGACTAAAGAAAAGACTACTGGAAACAAAGGTCCAGGAACAACATTATTTATTGTAGCCATTTTCACCAACTCATATTGTGGGGTAGAATTTGGCACTTAATTTCTTTCATCTGGGATAGAGCCCAAGGAAGTGGTACATGGAAACAGTGGCATAAATAAAATGGGAGTGACGAAGGTGTTTTGACACTCATTAAGATGGGTGTTACTCTCAAAATGGAAGACAAGTACCTACTTTTCTATCCTACCACACCTTTTCCTGCTGGTGACCAGGGACAGAGTTACCTGCTCTTCTAATACCTAAAACCACAGGTGAACAGAGACTGAACTGACCTACTTTGCAAATACTTGTTAAAGTGTTAATCAGCAAACTTACTGCAGGCAGTGGTCATGTGGCCTCACAGCTATTCTGCTTTAGGCTGAAGGCCAGACTAGGAGCAGACCTCAGTTAAGGTGGTACTTCTGAGAAACAAGTGCTAGCTAAAAATGCAAATTATTGAGAACTTACCCCTGACATTCTGAATCAGATTTTTTCTCTTTTTTCCTTTTTATTTTTTTTTAAAGATTTTATTTCTTTCTTTCAGAGAGAGAGAGAGAGAGAGAGAGAGAGAGAGGGCATGAGCAGGGGAGAGGGGCAGAGAAAGAAGCAGGCTCCTGGCTGAGCAGGGAGCCTGATGCGAGGCTTGATCCCAGGACCCTGGGATCATGACCTGAGCTGAAGGCAGACACTTAACCGACTGAGCCACCCAGGTGCCCCAGATTTTTTTCTTTTTAAATAAACTTTTAAATTTAGAATAGTAGATTTATAGAAAAGTTGTGAAGATAGGACAGTGTTGCCATATACCACATACCCAGGTTTTAACTATTATTAACATAGTACGTTAGTATGGTACATTTGCCACAAGTAGTGAATCAATATAGACATTTTATTTTATTTTATTTAAAGATTTTATTTATTCATTTGACAGAGAGAGACACAGCGAGAGAGGGAACACAAGCAGGGGGAGTGGGAGAGGGAGAAGCAGGCTTCCTGCTGAGCAAGGAGCACGACGCGGGGCTCGATCCCAGGACCCTGGGATCATGACCTGAGCTGAAGGCAGATGCTTAACGCCTGAGCCACCCAGGTGCCCCAATATAGACATTTTATTAACTAAAGTTCGTACTTTGTATTTTCCTTAGTTTTTATCTAATACCCTTTTTCTGTTCCAAGATCCCATCCAGAATGTCACATTACATTTAGTCGTGTCTCCTTAGGTTCTTCTTGGTTGTTAGTTTTTCAGACTTTCCTTGTTTTTGATGACCTTGCCAGTTTGGGAGAGTATTGGCTAAGTGGGTTTGTTTTTTTTTTTAAAGATTTATTTATTTATTTGACACAGAGACAGCGAGAGGGGGAACACAAGCAGGGGGAGTGGGAGAGGGAGAAGCAGGCTTCCTGAGGAGCAGGGAGCCCGATGTGGGGCTCGATCCCAGGACCCTGGGATCATGACCTGAGCCAAAGGCAGACGCTTAACGACTGAGCCACCCAGGCGCCCCTTGGCTAGGTATTTTAAATAATGTCCCTCAATTTGGGCTTGTCTGATGTTTTTCTCAGAATGAGACTGGTGTTATGGGGTTTTTGGGAAGAAGACCACAGAGGTGAAGTGCCATTCTCATCACATATCAAGGGTACACACGATCAACATAACTTATTGGTGTTAATCTTGATCACCTGGGTTAAGTTGTGTTTTCCGCGTTCTCCATTGTAAAGTTCTTTCTTCCTCCCCTTTTCTTTGAAAGAAAATCACTATGTGCAACCCACACTAAGGGATGGGGAGTTAAGTTGCACCTCCCCGAGGCTGGAATGTCTACATAAATTATTTGGAATTCTTCAACATAGGAGATTTTCTGCTTTCCATCACTTATTCAGTTATTTATATCACTGTAGACAAATGGACATTTTATACTTCGATATATCCCCATTGGTTTTTTTGTTTTTAGCATTTCATTACCTTCTGGCATTTATTTTTTAGGTAGGCACTTATTTTTTTATTTTTTATTTATTTTATTTTTATTTATTTGACAAAGAGACAGCGAGAGAGGGAACGCAAGCAGGGAGAGTAGGAGAGGGAGAAGCAGGCTTCCTGCTGAGCAGGGAGCCCCACGTGGGGCTTGATCCTAGGACCCTGGGATCATGACCGAGCCAAAGGCAGACGCTTAATGACTGAGCCACCTAGGCACCCAGCACTTACTTTTTTCAACAAGCTTTCCTGATGTTTTCAGGCATAGTACACATAAGTAGGTTTTGACAGGGAACAATTTCCCTTGTTTGTGAGATCATGTGAGTCACATGGGCTGCAGTTAAAAATAAGTCTCAGGCCCCTCCTCTGAAGATTCTGATGTAGTAATTCTAGGGTGAGCCCCAAATCCGGATTTTTTTTTAAGATTTTATTTATTTGACAGAGAGGGAGAGAGAGCACAAGTAGGCCGAGCGGCAGGCAGAGGAAGAGGGCAAAGCAGGCTTCCCGCTGAGCAGGGAGCCCAATGCAGGGCTCGTTCCCAGGACCCCGCGATCATGACCCGAGCCGAAGGCAGCCGCTTAACCGACTGAGCCACCCAGGCACAAATCTGGATTTTATAACTATCTTCTGATGATTCTTATAACTGGACATGTAAACATGGCCTTGATGTAATTTTAATGAAGACTTTGGGGTAAGGCTTAAATTAGATAGATAGCTACAATCCATGGTATTGGAAGAATAATGCTTTACACTTGGGGTTCCAAGTGTGTTCACATGCACTCTGGTTTGATTCTCATTATCAAAATATGAAGGAGGAAGAACATTTTGTAGATGAGAAGAGTGAAAACTCAGGTATCTTTCCTAAAATCACTCAGTTGGGTATATCACCATACCATGGCCAACAGGCAGAAAAGAAAAAGAGAATCTGATGTGTTTGGGGAATTGAAATAGCACTATTAAGTAAGATAACTAAAAAGATAGATATTAGTCTGCTGATTTTTAAGCAATAAAGAATTATACTCTATCATAATAAAATTGACCTACACAAAGCACTGTTCCCAGTACCCTTTCATCCCTTCAAAATAAACCAAATTAACTTTATATATTGAGCAACTACTATATGCCAAGTATAGCTTGGTCTCTTCTTTGTAAGACTCCATTTTTATTTTTATTTTTTTCTTCAAATTTTAACTTAAATTCTAGTTAACATATATGTAATACTGGTTTCAGAATTTAGTGATTCATCACTTACATATAACATCCAGTGCTTAACACAATAGGTGCCTTCCTTAATACCCATCACTCACTTAGCCCACCCCCCACCTCCCCTCCAGCCACCCTGTTTGTTCTCTCTAGTTAAGAGTCTCTTATGTTTTGCTTCTCTCTCCCTATGTTCATCTGTTTTGTTTCTTAAATTCTACATATGAGTGAGATTATATGATATTTGTCTCTGATTTATTTTGCTTAGCATAATACACTGCAGCTCCATCCACCTGACTCCATTTTTAAAACTTGAGAAATAAATCTGTATGAGTTTTCTAGGACTACCATAACAAAATATAACTACAGTAGTTCCCCCTTATCTATGGCAGGTAAGTTGCAAGACTCCTAGTGAATGTCTAAAACCGTGGATAGTACTGAATCCTACAGATACTATCCTTTTTCCTATACACACATATTTATGATAAAGTTAACTTATAAATTAGGCACAGCAAGAGATGAACAATAATAATAAAATAGAACAATCATAACAATATACTGTAATAAAAGTTAGGTGAATGTGGTCTCTGTCTCAAAATATCTAATTGTACTGAACTTCGCCTTCTTGTGATGACATGAGATGATAAAACGCCTATGTGATGGGATGAAGCGAGGGGAATATCATAGGTGTTATGAGGCAGCGTCAGGCTACTGACATTCTAGGGGTTAGGACTTAAACATCTTTTTGGGAGACATGATTCAACCTATAACAAATTTGTGCCACACAATACACCCTTTTAAAGTGTACTATTCTGTGGTTTTTATTATATTCACTGGGTTGTGGAGCTGATATCACCAATTCCAGACCATTTTCTTCATTCCAAAAGGATAACCCTATACCCGTTAGCACTCCTCAACCCCAAGCCTTCCCTAACCCGTGGCAACCACTAATCTACTTTCTGTCTGTACAGATTTGCTTATTCAGGGCACCTGGGTGGCTCAGTCCTTGAGTCTGCCTTCAGCTCAGGTCATGATTCCAGGGTCCTGGAATTGAGTCCTGCATCTGGCTCCCTGCTCAGCGGGAAGCCTGCTTCTCCCTCTGCCTGTCACTCACCCTGCTTGTGCTCTCTCTCTCTGACAAATAAAATCTTAAAAAAAAAAAAGATTTGCCTATTCATAAGATCTCATGTAAATGGGGTGCCTGGGTGGCTCAGATGGTTGAGCGTCTGCCTTCAGCTTGGGTCATGATCCCGGGGTCCTGGGATCGAGTCCCGCATCAGGCTCCCTGTTCCTTGGGAGCAAGCTTCTCCCTCTGCCTCTCTCTCTCTCTGTCTCTCATGAATAAATAAATAAAAAGTTTAAAAAAAGAAAGATTTCATGTAAACGGACATTTCATATAAATGGAATCAGATAATAAGATTCATCTACATTGTAACATGTATCAGCACTTCATTCCTTTTTAATGGCTGAATAATATTCAATTGTGACTATACATATACATTTTTATACATTCATCAGTTGATGGACACTTGGGTTGTTCTCACTTTTTTGGCTATTATCAATAATTATGCTATAACTATTCATGTACATTTTTTGTGTAACTGTTTAAAAAAAATTTTTTTTTTAAGTAGGCTCCATACCCACTGTAGGACTTGAACTCATGACTCAAAAGATTAAGAGCTGCGGGGCACCTGGGTGGCTCAGTTGGTTAGGTGATGCCTTCGGCTGGGGTCATGATCCTGGAGTTCCAGGATTGAGTCCCGCATTGGCCTCCCTGCTCAGCAGGGAGTCTGCTTCTCCCTTTGACCCTCCCCCCTCTCATGTGCTCTCTCTCTCAAATAAATAAATAAAATCTTTAAAAAAAAAAGATTAAGAGCTGTACATTCTACACACTGAGCCAGCCAGGTGCCTGTGTGTGACTGTTTTTAATTTTTTCATACCTAGGAGTGGAATTGCTGATCATACCATAATTACGTTTAACTTTTTGAGAAATGGCCAAACTGTCATCCAGAACAGCTGTACTAATTCTCACTAGTAACGTACAAAGGTTCTAATTTCTACACATCCTTTACAGCACTTATTGTCTTTTTTTTTTTTTTAAGTAGGCTCAACCAGTTTGCTCCATTCGGGGCTTGAACTCAACACCCTGAGATTAAGACTTGAGCTGAGATCATGAGTCGGACACTTAAACAACTGAGCCACTCAGGTGTTATTATCTTTTTGATCATAGCCATCCCAGTGGATATAAGTGGCATCTCACTGTGGCTTTGCATTTCCCTAATGACTAATGATGTTGAACATCTTTTTGTGTGTTTATTAGCCATTTGTATATGTACAAATTTCTCTCTTTGGAGAAAGGTATATTTAAATCCTTTGCCCAATTTTAAATTGTCTTTTCATTGTTGAGTTCTAAGAGTTCTTTATATATTCTGGATACTAGACTCTTGTTAGAGGATTTGCAAAGCTTTCCCTCCCATTCTGTGGATTATCTTTTCACTTCCTTGGTAGTGGTCTCTGAAGCATAAAAGTTTTTTAGTTTTGATTAAGTCCAACTTACCTACATTTTAACTAGTGCTTTAGGTGTCATAGTGAAGAAACCATGGACAAATAGGCACTTTAAAATGATTATAGAAGATGATTATGAAACTAACATAATGAGATATGCTAGATAGGTTTTCAAAGAAGACCATGGAAACTCCCAACCTTTTTTTTTTTTTTTTAAGATTTTTATTTATTTGAGAGAGAGAGACACAGGGAGAGAGGGAACACAAGCAGGGGGAGTGGGAGAAGGAGAAGCAGACTTCCCACGGAGCAGGGAGTCTGATGTGGGGCTTGATCCCAGGACTCTGGGATTACCAGAGCCGAAGGCAGATGCTTAACGACTGAGCCACCCAGGTGCCCCGAAACTCACAACCTTTTAAAATAGTTCGAAACTGTTATAAATGATTTAGGCATGTGTTTGCTCAGAGACAGGTTCTAAGGTGATTTCTGGAAGTCCCAGTACATGTTAAGAGCATTAATCAAATAACTAAGGAAACATCTTAGTATTGTAGACAATTCTACAATATTTTTGGTACAACACTGAGAAATCAGAATGGTCACATTACTAGTGAAAAGAAAAAAACATCTACAATGAAAAATGTAGCAAATGGCAGAGTACCCTGACTGGAGAACACAGCTGACTGGAGAATAGGAAGTGCATTGTCTAACCACTTTTCATTTGATATTAACTTACAATAGGTCTGTTGACTGCTGAAACAAAAGCATTTCCATAACTTAGAAAATCTATTTTTAAGAAAATAGAAAAAATCTATTTTTGTGTTTAAAAAATGGCCTAGAAGATGTGTTTCTAGTAACTGCCTGAAACAAGGGAGGAAAGGTATGGGAAGACCAATCAGTGGTGAGCACTCCTCCAGCATTTGATTATAAAATACAAGGTCCAAAGCTTTGTTACGATCAGAAACAAGTAACCAACAGAAATACTGGGGTTTATAGGTCTCATTGTTTAGTAGAGAGCCTCTGTTTTGGCTGTGTATGCATGTTTTTTTCTGAGGCCACTTGCACTACCTCCAATAATAGCACTAAAAAAACTACTCTTGCTGTGTCACTGGCATACTTTAAATTGCTTTAAAAAATATTACTTTTGTTCCTTCTTGGAATATTTTATTTTATAAAGCAATTCATTACTTCTGACGTGTGTGTATATATATATTCACTTATCAAGTTATTCTTGCCTCTAGATATTTTTTCAGAAAAAAGTGGTTAAACTTTGATCCCATTAAGTAAAACATTGTCAATATTAGTTTTTAATTGGCAGCAATGGCCTATTTTCTTAAAAAAATATAGTTAGCATTTTTCAAAAACTAAGGTTTTTGGGAATATATTATCTATTTAAAGAATGATATGTGAATGTATATGAAGAATGGCTATCAAGTAATAAGAATTTTCCCCAGGGCGCCTGGGTGGCTCAGTTAGTTAAGCGACTGCCTTCAGCTCAGGTGATCCTGGAGTACTGGGACTGAGTCACACATCAGCAGGGAGTCTGCTTCTCCCTCTGACCCTCTTCCCTCTCGTGCTATCTCTCATTCTCTCTCTCTCAAATAAATAAATAAAATCTTTAAAAAAATAAGAATTTTCCCCAAATAGCCTGTGGAATCATCATTTTATAGTGCCCAAAGAGAAGAGTAAGCAGGAGTCCTACCCAAACAGAAATGCAATTAAAGAAAGCTAGCTCCTTTGAATGTACAGAACTTGGGATTGTATTTGTGTTCTGTACTGGATATAATCAAAACAACACAAAATTTCCCATTTTCCTCAAAGCTAAAAGCACAGGCAGGCACCAGTTAAACAGACTAGTAAACAGAAAAGTCAGGCACCTGGGTGGTTCAGTCGGTTGGGTGGCTGCCTTCAGCTCGGGTCGTGATTCTAGAATCCTGGGATTGAGTCCTGCACTGGGCTCCCTGCTTGGCAGGGAGTCTGCTTCTCCCTCTGACCCTCCCCGCTCTCATGCTCTCAAATAAATAAAATCTTAAAAAAAAAAAAGAAAAAGTCAACACAGACACAATTAATTAATCGGTGGATGATCACTGTCAGACAGCAGGGAGTTGGAAAACTGTATTTCTAGCAAACATAGAGGTAAAACTCTCCCGATAAATTGAGGTATTCCCAGGGTTAACAAGTTATTTGTAAAGAGGAAAGTATATTCAACTGATGGAGAAAATGCAAGATATGTAGTTACCTTGGTCCTAAAGTTATAATAAAAAGACAAAGGGAATTCTTAGGATACAGCATAGAGGGAATTCTCTTCAAAATTGTTACAAAGAACTGTTCAGGTTTTGCATTCCCCCAAGTAAGTACTATTCTCTAAGCCTGTATCATGATATTCCATGGACTTGAATTAAGTCTATCTTGGAAGCCTTGGTCAATCTTCTCTGGGCTCCCATAGCACTATGCTTCTATCTTTTTTTGTTTATTTATTTAAGTACTCTACGCCCAACATGGGCCTCAAACTTACAACCCCAAGATCAAGAGTTGCATGCTCTTCCAACTGAGCCAATCAGGTGCTCCTACACTTATGAACTCTTTACAGGACTTACTGTATTTAAGTGCCTTAATGTTCCCTTTAAGGTTGGCTTTGAAGTCTGTTTTATAGAAGTTAATATTTTGCTTCAATGCTATTAATAGAAATCTGTTACATCCAATGTTATTTTTTAGGTCTTTCCATGATGTTTTTAAGCAGTGGATTAAATAGAATGGGACTCAACTAGTAACTGTGGCTCTACTTCTTCCCTTAGAAAAATAAAAGCTAAGGATGCCTGAGTGGCTCAGTTGGCTGGGTGTCTGCCTTCGGCTTGGGTCATGATCCCAAATCCTGTGTCGGGCTCCTTGCTCAGCAGGGAGACTGCTTCTCCCTCTGCCTGCAGTTCCCCTGCTTGTGCTCACCTGCTCTCTCTCCCTGACAAATAAATAAAATCTTAAAAAAAAAAAAAAAGCTCAAGACAAATACACCATTTTGTTTCAGTCAAGTGACTAACCAAGCTGGTGAAAGTGCAACAGCTGTATCACAACTGGAGACTCTTTAAAATAAAGGCAGATATAATTTTTGATGTATTTTTTAGATTAAATTATTCATCTTTAAACAAATCAAAACTTAAATCATCAATATCTAATCATAGTTTATTCCCATACAAACTGTGGAGGACACAATTTACCAGAAAAAACAAAAACAAAAACCTTTTCCCTATTGATCAGAAAGCTTCTGGTGGCAATATGGAGAAATACAACTGAAAACATCTTAGGCAAGGGGTGAGGAAGGCTCCTGAGGGAATATGGAACCCTGCAAAAGGAGAAAAGCTAACGCTTGATGTAATTAGGACTGCCAGAGTACTTGTTTTTGTTTCCAGCATGGACCCTGGATCTGAAAGATAGGTTCAAATACCAGCTGTTAAACCTTAATTTCCTTATAATTGAGAATATATTTACTAATTTAGTGTTGTTTTAAACAAGGTGATACATTTAAGAAAAAGACTATAGGATAGTGCCTAACTCAAAGTACTTAATTCCGTGACACTGGACATATTTTTTCATTAACTACTGACATTCAGGTAACACTTCTAACCCAAACAATTCAGGAAACTATATCACTAAATGATGAGTAGACATCTTAATGTTTAAGAATGAACTAAATGAAACAAACGGACAAAAGAACTCAAAAGTCAGTAAATTGTATCCTAAGAACCACCCATTTGCCTTGACAAAGGAGATTGCTGAGCTCAAATCCATCCTGTATCAGTGCAGTTCAACAGTGATTTAAGTATTTAGTTGATGCCACAAAGGCAGTTATGAGACAAAAATTCCTCCCTGAGAAGGTGGTCTAAAAGGGAGATACTGAAATGCAGTGTGATGTTCCATGCATAGAATGTGTAAAGCACTCCAGGGACACTGGTGAGGAAGCAGTTAAAGTTTTTTTGGTGTAGGAACACCTGTAGGGACGCCTGGGGCTCAGTAGTTAAGCTGTCTGCCTTTGGCTGAAGTCGGGATCCGAGGGTCCTTTCCCTCTGCCTGCAGCTCCCCCTGCTTGTGCTCATGCGCGCTCTCTCTCACAAATGAAGAAAATCTTAAAAAAAAAAAAATTTTGCTTAGTGTAAGAGGAGGGCAAGAAGTGTTATGGAGAGTTAACAAGGGGAAGTGACATTTAAACCAAGCTTACAAGGAATGAGAGTCTGCCAGATACAATAGAGAGAAGGGAATTCAGGTGAAGCAAACAGAAGCGACAATTAAGAAGAGACAATTACGAAGACAGCAAATCCAAACCATTGCAGAGAATGCTCCAAAGAATGGGATCCTCTGAGAAAAATGCAAAGTTACATAGAAGGGATATTATTTGCTCCAAAGAATTGATTTTCTGGAATCTGTGAGACTAACCTGCCATATTTGGTGGGCAAAATAATCTCAAATACAAGAATGATAAGGAAAATTAGCTTTATTTATGTAAATTAAAAAAACTGATTGTAGTGTTAGATTTTGTCAAGTGTTTTCATTTTGAACAATTTACAAGAGTATTTATATACAAACATAATAAAATAGAGTACATCACATTGTTCCTGCTTGACTCAAAGTGTTTTCTCAATTCTGAACATGCCCCATCACTCCAGTTTTTAATTTTTTAACAGGGAAATGCTATGTTGTGACATAGTGCTTGATTAATACATATAACACTGAAGTGGAAGGAGAGTCAGTGATTACCAGCAGTTAAAAAATATTTTTTCAACCAATACGACTCTATCATTAGATTTTTTCTATATTAAAATATGTTTCATGATAAAAAAAACATACTGCCTTCGTTGATGATCTAAATTTGTTTTATATAAACCCATAGTTGACCTAAATATAGATATGAATCTGTATTAAACTCATTAATATGAATGTCTGTCATAAATGAAAATAAACAAACTTGACAGGAGCAGGGGTAACAGAAAATCCATGTGAGAAACTGAAGTGGAGATGCCCTATTCTATTTAAAAAAAGTAAAATTTCCATTTTGTGAACCCAATACAAACCAAACCAAAAGGTGGTGAAAAGCCATGATATTTATAGACACCAGATCTTAAGTCACACTGTAGGGCTGTAATTAACTTGTACTACTATATATTGGATAATTCTGAACCAAGTTTCCTAAATATGTTTCCAATCATTTATGTTGTTTGAGAAGTCCAAGAAAGTCTAATATAATTACTGAATAAGGCAGAATTTTAAATTAGCAATTGGGATACAATATAAATGCAGATAATTTAAAGTCAAATCTATATCTACCAAAGTATTAAGTATACCGTGTGTGTATGGACTGTCAGAAGAAATCCATTTCATTTCTAAAGCAATGGATTGTTCAGTGAGTTTACTTCTTTAGCACTTTCTTGAAATTCCTGGCAAGAGCTCTGTGGTTTTATTAAATTGAAAAAAAAATAAAAACCCACAAAAAATGTTAAGTTTGATATTACTTCGAAAAGTCACAGCTATTTAAGACAATCAACCAGACCTCCAAGTGCACTTGTGTCTAAAATGTCACTTTTGTCCCCAAAGAGAAGGAAATAATCAAGTATTTTATTAAGGTGCTTACTATTAAAACAAAAAAATCAGAGGAAATTGGTCTTTAATTGGATGCTTGCATTCTTTCCAGGGTTCTTGGTATGTTTAGATGTTGGTATCTTGACTTTGACATTTTCCTGATTGCCCTTGATAGCAGCCTCAAGGCGGGCTTTCAGGGCTGGAGAAGAAGCCATTACATTTTTAAAAACTGATGAATACTGAGGCCCAATCTGCATGAGATTTTGCAAAGCAAAGTCATGTAAATTTTTCATTACGGAAGTTGCTGATCCCAGAGCATTATCATCCAAAAGGAAGGAAATGAGGATGGGCAGAAGACAGGCCACCAGCTGAGAACCTGTTAAGTAAATAAATGATGTAAGTCCAGGGTTGAAGGTTGTCTTTAATATATAAAGTTGTAAACTCACTTACCTGTACAAATTTTTCCCCACTAAAAAGGATCCTTCTAATCTCTCCTCTCAAATTAACACTAAATAATATCAATATTTGGAATTAACAACACTTGCCTTTCAGTGAATGTGGAAATATAATGTTAAGTGACCAACTGAATGTTTTACATTTAAAATAACATTAAATTTCTGATTTGGGACAGATTCTTACTTAGTATGAATTTAGTGCTGACACTTACGGTGCTGTTCTTCTGCAATGGCTACCAGTGCTTCCAAGACCTTTATGCCTTCTTGAAAGATCTGAAGCTCAGTAGTGTCTTCAGGCTTTCTCTTGTCTATTTCCTGTAGTTTTTCCACAATAGAGGATACTAAAGAGTAAATGTACGGGTAGGAGACAGCTGGATTTGGATACTGAAAAATGGAAAGTAGGAGCTGATAGGTCTTGATTTGTACCTAATTAGGTAAGAAACAAAAATAGTATAAACTGTAAATATAAATTTATATTAACATGCAGACTGTAACATAAATTTGAAAAGGAAATAAAAATTGTGAATTAAAACCTTTTTTTTAAAGAAAAGTCTCTAAAAAAGGCATTTAAATTTATTTCTAATTTATCTTTAATTGTGGAAATCCAAGTGCTAACGGGTGTTAAAAGAGGGACAACAGGGGTGCCTGGGTGGCTCAGTCGTTAAGCGTCCGCCTTCGGCTCAGGTCATGATCCCGGGGACCTGGGATCGAGCCCCACATCGGGCTCCCTGCTCCGCGGGAAGCCTGCTTCTCCCTCTCCCACTCCCCCTGCTTGTGTTCCCTCTCTCACTGTGTCTCTCTGTCAGATAAATAAAATCTTAAAAAAAAAAAAAAAAAAGAGGGACAACAGAGCAAAATGGAGTCACCTGGGCAAAGCCCATGTTACCAAACCAAGACTCAATACCTAACTTAATTACAGTTTCAACCTCTCCCAGGACTGGAATCTTAAACCAGTCAATCTGGAATTACCTGGTCAGCAAGAGTGAGGTAATCTGCCTGACAGACCCCAGCTATCCCCCTAAGGAAGGTAGCTTTGCCCAAAACAATCCACTCTTTGCTAGTAACTTCCTTGTCCTTCCTCTGTCTATAAATCTTTGATTTTGTACAGCTCTTCAGAGCTCTTTTCTATTTGGTATATGGGATGCTGCCCAATTCATGAATCGCTGAATAAAGCCAATAAGATCTTTTTTAAATTTTTATTGTTATGTTAATCACCATACATTACATCATTATTTTTTTTTTCAAGATTTTATTTATTTATTTGAGAGAGAAAGAATGAGAGATAGAGAGCACGAGAGGGAAGAGGGTCAGAGGGAGAGGCAGACTCCCTGCTGAGCAGGCAGCCCGACGCGGGACTCGATCCGGGACTCCAGGATCATGACCTGAGCCGAAGGCAGTCGCTTAACCAACTGAGCCACCCAGGCGCCCAACATCATTAGTTTTTGATGTAGTGTTCCATGATTCATTGTTTGTGTATAACACCCAGCGCTCCATGCAGTACGTGCCCTCTTTAATAGCCATCACCAGGCTAACCCATCCCCCCACCCCCTCCCCTCTAGAACCCTCAGTTTGTTTTTCAAGCCAATAAGATCTTTAAAATTTACTCAGTTGAATTTTGTTCCTTGACAGATTTGGTGGCAGTGATGGGATCTGAAGGAAACTTCTGAAGGCTTTGGGAGTTAAAGGAGAAACATAGATGTGGACTGGTGGTTCTGTCGGCAGTTCTCCATTTGTTTGAAATCCTAGTCTACAGTCCCTATTTGTTGGGGTCTGTTGGTTCAGTTCTTTCCCCAGCCCCCACATCCACATTGGGATTTGCTGGTGTTTTATACAAGGCCTTCTACTGGCCAGTCTGCAGTAACATCTCTTTGGTCACTCCTTGTATGTTGATGTGCACATGAAGTAAAGGCTAGTGCAGGCAGAAATCTAGGAAGCCAGAAAGCTGCAAAATTGGTGGGCACTGGTAGAGTACGTAAAAGCTGTTAGAGTGCTTGCTACCTGACTCTAGGACTCCTATCTAGGATAAATGGGTCACAGAGTGGGTTAGACTGACACAGATTACCTACCAACCTCAAGAAAAAGTCCATGCAACGAAGTACATGGTAAAACACCATGCAATCCCCAACCCAGCAGCACATCCCTCTTAGGGATTAGTTTGGCTCTGAGAGACCCAAATATTTAAAGAAATAGGATCCTTAAATTCCAAAAAGTTGAGCACCCCACCTTCTGGCACACCTGTTTATTTTATGTCTACAAACTATAGTCTCTGTAGCTATAAAGACCTACAAGAATGGCAAAATCTTACTAAAGGCAACCTAGAATTACAATGGCCATTAGGGATAAAGTGCCAATTAAGCAAGGTCACTTTTTTAAGAAGTGCATTTAAAAGCAAAGGTTCTCAAATCAAACAAAGAGAATGGGATACCTATTTTAATTGTTATGCAGAAGCTTCCAAAAGGCTTTAAGATTCCACAATAGCTTCACTGAAAGTTTCATTGCAAAAGGGAATAAAAAATCAGACACAAATGGTATCTAAAACAATACCTCCTGCATTGCAGCCCTCTGGGGGCCCATCATCAAAACACTGGCCCAGAAATTGGTGTCTCATTTCTCATTAACTGGGATACTGGAAAAAAGACTGTTCTCAAAGGTTTTGTGCAAATCCTTCAACACCAATTGAAATGCCTCCATATCTACCTTGGAAGAAGGTCTCATAAAGGTCTCTCCCAGAGCTGACAAGATTCTGAGGGAATTTCTGGTACACTGCTATTATTCTTTAAATAGACAAAGGAAACTAAAATTAAAATTAATGGAAAAATCACCAAATTCTGGTAGATACTGGAGCTACACTCTGTACATAAATCCCATTCAGGACTGCACATGGGATCCTGGGGAAACTGGCAGAAGCCAGCAAAGAATGATAATCCTTACAAGAGTCCACTCTCCCAGATCTCTGTCTGTAGTAACAAGTAGAATGAGGAAAATAAAACATCTTTTGCATCCTCTTTGAGGATGCCTCTTGAGTTCAAGGGAACTCAAGTAACTCTATTACCAAGGTAAGTCTATGGGCAAAAGTTGGCCAAATTAGAAGCTGATTTTCAGAGCCTGATGGGAATGTTTTTGAGGATTCCTTCATTAAGCTAAAATGAAACTTTGTACCTACTAAAATGTTCCAAGACACACAACTCTAAATCGAAAACATAGTAATCTTTTTGATTTCCATCTTAGTTGACAATCTCCCAGATACAAAGAAGCAAATTGAAGATAATGTAGTTATACAGGTGGGTCGACCTATGAAGTCTTTCCAGTTGCAAACCAATTCTTCGAGGAATTAAAAGCAACAGTCCGGGGTGCCTGGGTGGCTCAGTCGTTAAGTATCTGCCTTTGGCTCAGGTCATGATCCCAGGGTCCCGGGATCGAGTCCCGGATCGGGCTCCCTGCTCATCGGGAAGCTGCTTCTCCCTCTCCCACTCCCCCTGCTTGTGTTCCCTCTAGCAACTATCCTTATTTTACAGATCTTTTCAAAAACAGAAATGAGGCTCCAGAAACAATTCAAAATCCACCTATCCTTTTTACCAATCCTAAAACCTTCCCTTTTTATCTCAAAAGGCTTGTAAGTATTGTTAAAAATCCAGGCCAAAGGGAACAAAAGTCCTTTCTGGAGGAACTTGCATTCTTTCCTGTGCCTTTGAGATGTAAATGTTTTACCAAGTATTCTCTAGGAACTGTTATCTAGATTATTCCTAATTCCTAAGACTGGAGAAAAAAAAAAGAAGAGGCTTTTTTTTTTTTTTTTAAAGGGAGGGATAGGGGCCCCTGGGTGGCTCAGCAGGTTAAGCCTCTGCCTTCCGCTCAGGCCACGATACTAGGGTCCTGGGATCAAGTCCTGCATAGGGCTCCCTGCTCACTGGGGAGCCTGCTTCTCCCTCTGCCTCTGCCTTTCCCACTGCTTGTGCTCTCTCTCTGACAAATAAATCAAAATTAAAATAAATAAATAAATAAAGAGAGGGGTGCTTCGGTGGTTCAGCCAGTTAAGCATCTGACTCGATCTCAGCTCAGGTTTTATCTAAGGGTTGTGAGTTCAAGCCCCACAGTGGGTTCCATGCTGGGAGTGGAAACTACTTTAAGAAAAAAAAGAACTACTATACAATGGAATATTACTCAGCCATAAAAAAGAATGAAATCTTACCATTTGACATGACATGGGTACAGCTAGAGAGTATTATGCTGAGTGAAATAAGTTAAAGACAGTACCATCCATATGATTTTATTCATATGTGGAATTTAAGAAACAAAACAAGCAAAGGGGAAAAAGAGAAACAGGGAGGCAAACCAAGAAACAGACTTAACTATAAAGAACAAACCGATAGTTAACAGAGGGGAGGTGGATGGGAGGATGGGTGAAATAGATGAAGGGGATTAAAGAATACACTTGCTGGGCACCTGGGTGGCTCAGTCAGTTAAGCATCTGCCTTCGGCTCAGGTCATGATCCCAGGGTCCTGGGATTGAGCCCTGCATCAGGCTCCCTGCTCGGTGGGGAGTCTGCTTCTCCCTCTCCCTCTGTCTGCCCCCTGCTCCTGCTCTCACTCTCTCTCTCAAATAAATAAGATCTTTTTTTTTTTAAGATTTTATTTACTTATTAGAGAGAGAGAGTGAGAGATGGAGTGCATGAGAGGAGGTAAGATCAGGAGAGGCAGACTTCCCACTGAGGAGGGAGCCTGATGTGGGACTTGATCCTGAGACTCTAGGATCATGACCTGAGTCGAAGGCAGTTGCTTAACCAATTGAGCCACCCAGGTGCACCTAAATAAACAAACTCTTAAAAAAAAAAAAAAGAATACACTTGTCATGAGCACTGAGTAATGTATAGAATTGTTGAGTCACTATATTGTACACCTGAAGCTAATAGAACACTGTATGTTAATGGGAATTTAAATAAAAACTTTAGAAACACAATCTGGATCCAACTGCTTTTTTTTTTTAAGATTTTATTTATTTATTTGACAGAGATAGCACAAGTAGGCAGAGAGGCAGGCAGAGGGAGAGGGAGAAGCAGGCTCTCTGCTGAGCAGGGAGCCTGATGCGGGACTCAATCCTAGGACCCTGGGATCATGACCTGAGCTGAAGGCAACCGCTTAACCAACTGAGCCATCCAGGCACCCTGGATCCAAATGCTCTTTAATCAGCTAATGAGGTTTCATCATCATACCTATCTCATGGCTCAAACTTTAAAATGAAAGCTCTTTGCTTGAGAACATCAAAGGAGTGACCAGGCAGGGCCATCACAAATGTCATGAATGTTCTCCAAGACCACTGATTCTAAAAACTTTGATGCCAAGACCCCTGACTTGAGGGCATAAGTAACTTATGGAAGATACCTGAGCACTTAATCCTTGTTTGACCAGTTCCTGGATGTGTCAGAGGACACATACAACAAACCACCATCCTCAATAAAACTGATCCCCTAACAAGGATGAGACTCATGTTCCTTTTCCTTTCTTTCTTCTTTTTTTTAAAAGATTTTATTTATGTATTTCAGACAGAGAGAGCAAGAGAGAGCACAAGTGGGGGGGAGGGGCAGAGGGAGAAGCAGACCTGAGCCAAAGGCAGACGCCCAACTGACTGAGCCACTCAGGTGTCCCTCCTCTTCCTTTCTGAGTCTCCCAGATGCTCTGTGTATCTGCTCTACATCTTCAATAATTCTGCTCACTTTTCCTTTTGGCTTGCGTTTGATTTTCATCCTGCGAAAAGCCAAGGACCTTTTGGTGGGTCCTCAGACCTGGTCTGCCTGCATCTGTGTGTTTACTTAAAAATAGTTTCCAAAAATCTTTTTGGTAACTTGAAACCTTAAAATTATACTGAGATAAGTTGAAAGATGGATATTCACTGAATATCTGGATCATTGCCAAATAAAATAAAAAATAAAAACTGAAACAGTAATTACTGAACATAGGTTTATCTATTTTTGGTTTACTACCAAGAAACGTAAGATAGCTGGGTCTGTTAGTAAACATGTTTGGTTCCCTACCACAAAATATACTGAGGAAGAATATATTTTTAGAAATTGCAAAATGTATTCATAAATTTGTCAATCTCAAGAATGTTGGTTTAACAGTTCACAGTTTTCTATTAGAAATTAAGGTTTCTGGGGCGCCTGGGTGGTGCAGTCGGTTGAAGGTCTGATTCTTGGTTTCGGCTCAGTTCATGATCTCAGGGTCATGGGATTGAGTCCTGGGTGAGGCTCCATGCTTGGTGCACAGTCTGCATGAGACTCTCCGTCTGCCCCCCTCCCCCCACCGCACACTCTCTCTAAAATAAATAAATAAGGGATGCCTGGGTGGCTCAGTTGGTTAAGTGTCTTCCTTTGGCTCAGGTTGTGATCCCAGGGTCCTGGGACTGAGCCCTGTGTGGGGCTCCCTGCTAAGCGGAGTCTGCTTGTCCCTTGCCTTCTGCCCCCAGCCCCCGTTCATGCTCTGCCTCTCAAATAAATAAAATCTTAAAAGTAAATAAATAAATCTTAAAAAAAGAAATTAAGGTTTCTAAGGGTTAAAAATTTTCATGTATGTAATTAAACTACTAGAAGTACTTGTCAGCAAGCCCTCTAGCTCAACTATAGGCCCTAACAGTTAAGACCAGAAACAGACAAGACTGCTTAACTCATGCCCTATCTGAAAACCACTGTTGTTCTTTCTTATCATACTTTCTTGAGGCATTGATGGAAGACATTTTGCAATGACCTGAACATTCCAACTACCAGGCCAGAAAAGCCCTGATAGCAACGGAATGTCTAGAAGACCACATCCCATACCCTTCCCTGCCCATGATCATTTGCTGAACACATACTGACCCCTTCCCATGATCAGTGCTGCCTGCTCTTGCATGAATCCCCCAAACCTTTCCCTATCAAACTCTAGGTATGCATTTGCTGGCAGAGAGATCAGCTGTTAAGGCTTGAGCCACCTCCCCTGGCTGCTGGCCCCCCAAATAAAGCTCTCCAGTTCTCTTTTCCAAACCCTTCTCCTGCAATTAGTTTATCTGAGTTTGTTTGGTAACAGTGTTGGCAAACCCACCCAGGAGCTATGCATTTGATTTGTCCAGCCCCCTTGGGATTCCTAGGGATGGAGCAGTTGACCTCAGCAGCGTGCCAGGGCTTAACCACTTGTTTCCTGAGTTAGCGGCTGTGATCCATCCATCGATAACAGAATCATCTCTGTATCCTAGCAAAGTAGAATGTGTGTTTTCAGTAAGAGAAAGAATGAGGGATGCAGATGCAATTTTGTTGCGGGAAAAGAAATTAATTTTGTCCTAAAGTGAGACTGGTTATTTCAGGATGGAAAAGGGGAAAAACAGAGGACAAGATCTGAAAGTACAAAGAAAGTTGTAGAAGGTTTGTGGAAAGGGATTTTGGGAAAGGAATTTTATTCATGGTCAAGCTAAGATTAGCATAAATTCATTTAAATAAAAAAGAAAATGAGCTTTAATATCATAAATACACTGGTACAAAATTAGAATTTGGTTTTCTCTGTTAAATGGACAAAGTTTTCTTGGATTATTGGTCTGCTCCTGATAAAAGATTATAAAAGGTTTTTCTTTGCCTTATTAAAATAATCTACCTAGAAAATAAAGATTCTGCATTTTATCAAAATAATTTCCCATGTTTCATGCTGTCTTTATCAAGTCTTTGATTACTAAGCTAAGGAAAACTAAATGTTCTCTATTAAAAGAACTAAGTTTTGTTGGTTTTTTAAACTATGTATCTATCTTTAACTGTCCATCTGGGTAAATGGATAACTAAGTATTTTTCACAGTGACCTATATATAGTCCTACTACTATTTGATGAAATGTTTTTTTTTTTTTTTTTAAATTTTATTTATTTATTTGCGAGAGAGAATGAGAGAGAGAGAGAGAGAGCACGCACATGAGGGGGGAGGGGCAGAGGGAGAAGCAGACTCCCTGTTGAGCAGGGAGCCCGATGTGGGACTCGATCCCGGGACTCCAGGATCATGACCTGAGCCGAAGGCAGTCGCTTAACCAACTGAGCCACCCAGGCGCCCCTGATGAAATGTTTTAAAACCTTTTGATATTATTGACAGATTTCCCCCAAATCTAATTGTTAATGAAGTCTTTCAGACCAACTCATTCTGCAGTGCATAAAGGAATAGGATGTAAATTTAGCAAATGAAGGGGTCATAAAGGAATGAGATTAACTTGTATGTACTGTTTTTGGGATGGGTCCCATTATTTCATACCATATTCTTGAAGACATGTGAAGTCTTCCTTTTTTAGGAAATCCACTACAAATAAGCTACAAAGTGTCTTATTAAGGAGCGCCTGGGTGGTTCAGTCAGTTGAGTGTCCCAAGTCTTGATTTTGGTTCAGATCACGATCTCAGGGTCACAAGACTGAGCTCCACGCTCAATGTGGAGTCTGCTTCTCCCTCTCCCTCCCCCGCTTGCATGCAGGCTCTCTCTAAAATAAGTGAGTGAATAAAATCTTTAAAAAAACAAAAACAAAGTATCTTACTAAATGTCCCTTGTAAGTTCTAGAGATAGATCAATTTTAAAAATGTCCCTATTTCAAATCAAGGTTTTTGTTTCTTAAACATTTCCTTTATCTTCCTCCGACTATGCTCTACCCTGGGGCCAAAGAGTAAGACCATTATTGTTTGGCTTTGTCACCCTAAGAATAGAAACTGCTCCAAACCTAAAAATAAAAAATTTAGTCTGGTACTTCTTGTTGGAGCCAATAAAATCACAAAGAAAAATTCAAGAAAAGCCTAAACATATTCCTATTACAAACATCTCTCTACTAAAGACACTTACCACAGGATCTTTTATCTCAAGAGTAGCCTTAAATTTCTCAATACAGCGCTTCTGAAGGCATGGGATGGTAGTAACTTCTGGACTGGTAGACAAAATAAATACTGTGATAGCAGTAAGTAGACTGATTTCATCAAGTTCTTGATGTGTTCCATCTACTAAAGAGAAATGATCTATGAGAAACATCCCAAGATTGCTGTATTTGTTTTAGGTACCTGTGTGAAGATGCCTCTAGTTTGACAGCAACAATTTTTGTGTACACAACAGTTTCAGACAATAAACACTAATGGACTGATTTTAAGAATCCTGGCAAATGTTGTAGGTTTTAGAATGTACACTGTAGGTAATTCTACAACCAAAAATTACCAAAGTAGTTATATTCTTTACAGGTAGACATCAGTAAATATATATGTATATTTACTAGGAATATACATTTACTAGGTGTGTGACCTTGGACACTGAACCTCATTTTTAGTTTTCTCATTTATAAAATGGAAATATTAACAGTACTTGCATTTATAAAGTTATGAGGATTAAATGAGTTATTCACGTAAGGCATTTGAATAGCATGTTGCACATATGGTCAACATGTGTTAGCTATTATAGTATCATTTTTGTTGTGGAACTCAGAAATGCATGTACAACTGATTTTTCTTTTTTAAGATTAAGGTATTCATATTTTGATAATACAAGTGTCAAGTGAAAATACCTTAGTGCTTTGCTATATACCACTTTTTTTTTTTAAAGGTTTTATTTATTTATTTGAGAGAGAATGAGAGATAGAGAGCACGAGAGGGAAGAGGGCCAGAGGGAGAAGCAGACTCCCCGCTGAGCAGGGAGCCTGATGTGGGACTCGATCCCAGGACTCCAGGATCACGACCTGAGCTGAAGGCAGTCGCCCAACCAAATGAGCCACCCAGGCGCCCTATATACCCCTTTTTAACAGTAGAAAAAAATCTGAAAATACCACACGGGCCACAATTATCTGAAGGAATTTTCTATTAGATATAATTCTCCTTCATTTCCTCCCATATTTACCTTCATAATCTCATTTAATAATTTTAATGAACCTGCTGTGAAAACTCAATTTTATTTGAAAAGGAAAAGGGGTGGCAAATTTGACTCATGAAACTGTGTAAGAATGGATTACTACTTATGAAGAAATGATATACAGGGATCGAGATAATAGCTTTGCTAACATTCATTCAACAAATATTTAAGAAAGAGCATTCTTTCTGGCACTGAGAATATAAGTTACAGAAGATATACTGTACACCAGGAAGTAAAGAATTTAATTTCAGTTAGTCACAAGGTCTATGAATATAAAAAATACATTAAAAGATAAAAGTTGGGGCTCCTGGCTGGCTCAGCTGGTAGAGCATGTGACACTTGATATCAGGGTCGTGAATTCGAGCCCCATGTTGGGTGCAAAGATTCTTAAATAATAAACTTTTTTTAAAAAAAGATTTTATTTATTTATTTGAGAGAGAATGAGAGATAGCATTGGAGGGAAGAGGGTCAGAGGGAGAAGCAGACTCCCTGCTGAGCAGGGAGCCCGATGTGGGACTTGATCCCAGGACTCTAGGATCATGACCTGAGCCGAAGGCAGTTGCTTAACCAACTGAGCCACCCAGGCGCCCCCCCCTTTTTTTTTTTTAAAATAAGTAGGCTCCATACCCAGCATTGGAGCCCAGTGTGGGAAATGAACTCACAACCTTGAGATCAAGACCTGAGCTAAAGAGATCAAGAGTCAGACACCTAACTGACTAAGCCACCCAGGTACCTCAAATAAGTAAATGAAGTTTAAAAAAAAAAAAGAAAATAAAAGAAAGCAACTCAGGAGTTGCTACACTGGGTGGTCAGAGAAAGCCTTAAGGAGATTAATATCTTAACTGAGGCTTGACAGATAATAATGAAACAATAACAGTAATGAAAGCAAAATATTATAATGAATGGGATTTTATAAAAATAATTTGGATAATTTTAAAGTAAAAGGTACTTGGGTCAACATTTAAAATGATGACAGCATTATTATAAGTACTTTATTTATATATGAAATATTTAATCCACATAACAGCACCATGAGATGGGTGCTTATTTCTTCCATTTTATGGATGAGGAACAGAAATTTAGTCATTTGCCCAAGTCACACAATTAGTAAGGCAGATAGTTTTATTCGAGAGCATACTGTTAATCATGATGCTATACTGCTTCCCAAACAGTTGTTATTTTCAGTCATTCATGACAACTTGAAACTGCAACATAGTCAGCTAGTCTGTTTAGTAAAAATGTCTTTTTATTTTCAGTAGGATAAAGCTCTCCTGGGTTCCTCTTCCCCATTTCTTCTAAAATTCCCTATTCCCCATACCCCTCCCTAAACTCCCCTTTTTCCTATCCTCTTTTACCCTAGCATAAATGCAACATTCCCTTAGCATTAGGCCCACGGAGAGGCCTCTGTGGTGAGGAAGCAAAGCCTCCTGCTAATAGCCAGCAAGAGACTGAAGACTCTTTCCAAGAGCCATGAGTGAGTCATCTTGGAAATGGATCTTCTAGCTGCAGCCCTGGCCAACATCTTAACAGTAACCTCATGAGTGAGAACCACCCATGTATGCTGCTCCAAATTTCTGACCCATAAACTATCAGATAATAGTTTGTTGTTTTAAATCGCTAAGTTTTCAAGCAATTTTTACACAGAAAATGGTTTCCCTGTGATCATCAGCTCCTGCTTTAATTTCTCTCAGTAGCTAGTCTAAATCCCCACTGTCCTAACCTCATTCTCTGATAAACAACAAAAAACATATTTGTGGTGTGTGATGGAAGAGGCAAGCTCTTTGTAACTCTCATCATAAAAACTTACACTTATTACTTCCCATCTCTACCTCCTTTTCTTCCCTCCCACTGGCAAAGGTTAATCCTTCTAAATGTACTATGAATTTTATTTCTTCCTGCTTAGAAGGGGACATTGCTTCCCTCCCTAATATTTCCAACTCCAATTTCATCTCCACCTTTTTTTCCCCATAAGCACAAATTCATGCTGGAGTCTTATCTTAAAAAAATTCCTGGCCCCTATGCTTTCCTTCAGCTTTCTTTTCTTCTTATCGACAGGAGTCTATCCTTACTTTCCTTACCTTCCATTTACACTGCTGACCAAGCTCTCACCATTAAAAAAACTCTTTTCCTTGGCTTCTGTGACTGCATTCTCTCCTGCATCTCTTCCATCTTGCTCCATAAACTCAATTTGGGTGATTTTATCCATCCCATACATTACACTGATAACTCTCCAATACACATAGTCTAAAATCATCTCTAGCTCGGATTACTTGAACTCCAGACCTCTACATATTATGCTCTACTTGATTATCTGAAAGGCATTTCAAACTCAGCTCATTACATTCCCCTGAAAAGGTTCACTTTGGAATTTGTTAATGGCACTATGAGTGCTCAATGTACTCCTTCAATTCCTAAACCAAACTATCAGTAAATTCTGTTAATACACATGCTTAAGATTTTATTTTTAACACTTTACTCTTTATCCTTACATTACTATCTTACCTTCAAGAATTTTTTTTCTATAGCTGTCACAGTGATTCTTCAGAAATGCAAATCCTATCACTTCCCTTCTTAAAACCCTTTAGTGATTCCAAATGCCTATTAAAAGCAGTCCAAATTACAAACCATGCAAACCCTCCATAATCTGGCCCCATGTACCATCCAACTTCATCTCTTTAATAATCACTATTCATCACCCTCCTCCGCCTTTTCCTTTAACCCAACATCCTTTCATTATTCTACTTGCTGTCCCCAGATGTACCATATTATTTAGGTCTACAGGTGTGTAATCGAAATGTGCCTAGAACCCATTTCTATGATGTCCATGTGGAAAATGCTTTCTGATTCTATACGAAACCAACTCTTCTGAGAAGCCTCTTGTGGTAGATATGGAGCTGTACCACTGAGATCCCCTTCATGGGGGAAAGTGCTACCCAGTTGCGGGAGTATGGTCAGCTTAGCTCCCTTAGGGTTGGCCTCAGCTAGAGTTGCCCTGACTGAGATCACATCCTTCCTGTGGTAGCCCACATCTGAGGATAAAGTACAGGCCTATGTGAAGCACTCATATGGGCAATCTGCAGAGCTCCCAAATGTTGGGGGCTTGCATTGGAGTCCGACTTCCTCTTCTGCCAATACTACTTTCCCCTACTCCCTTCACAGATGTTGTTCCTTAATAAACTTCTTGCTCCCCAAACACCATTTCAGCAAGAGCTTCCAGAGAACCCTACCTGTTACACTCTGCCTGATTCACTCAAACAGAGTGGATTACTCTCATTTTTTAATCAGTCTTTTGCTATATTTAGAAATGTGGTGATAATTAAGACATCACTGTTGCCTTCAAGGAGTACTTTATGATATTAATCATGTAACAATTTATAGATACCAGACTCCACCAGACTCAACTTTTGGCACAAAGTAGGTGGTCAATAAATGCTGAATTCAATTGAAACCTTTGCACCATATGAATGAGAATATGGTGAACTGTGACATTTATAAACAGAAGAAGGCTTGGATGATCTATAATACGTCTAAGGACTTTTTACAGTCACTATGACACTTTATTGAAAATGAAAACTATACAACAGTAATAAGAGAAAAACAAATTTTAATGGATACTGAACATAATACTGGCTATCAATATATGCTTTCCATATATTATGTTACTGCTCTAACAATTTCCTGCAACATGATACCCTTATTTTGTTAATGAGAAAACTAAGGCTCAGAGAAGTTGAGTAACTTAGCTAGTGAATTAGCTAGTAAGTGGTGGAATGAGGATATAAATCCAACAATTTTATTTTAGATTTTTAATGCATAACTTATGCACTTTTTTATATGTGCATTAAAAGGTTCTGTCAGCTAGTTATGGATCATACTATATTCATAAACTAAAATTATAATTGAAGGTTTTTCACTGTCAACTTAATATACAGGCTGCCAGTCATTTAACTGTATTAAAGAATAAAGATACTAAAATGAGAACATAAATGTTTCTATCTACTTTATATATATTCTCTGAACACATATGCAATGAATATGGGCCCCACTAGGTGAGAATGCCAAATACAATCAATTAAATAGCTTATTCTTAAAAAAATGTTCCTCTTGCTTTTTATAACAAACTAAACAATTGCTTCCAAACAGCCTTAATTACCTGGATCCCAACAGTCAAGTATTGTTGTTAAAGCACTACGGAGGAGGTCAGTCCAAGCAGTGTGACTCTTTTCTGCTCTGGCCATGGGAGAAGACAATATTCCTTTCAGAGCCTGTAGGGAAGCTGCAACAGTTGGAGATAACTGGCCCCCAGGTAACTTCACAGCAGTTTCTCTGAGCACCCCAATTGTAAGGTACAATATAGTAGGGAGAATTGAGATGCTTCCTGTAAGACACATTTTTAAAAACACTTTATGTTTTAGTATATACATATAGTTCCTAAAAAGAAATCATCAATGAGTAAGATAATGTCAAAAATTTCTAGCTTTTAAGACATTTTTCATAAAGGATTATAACTATTAAGATAATTTAGGTAGCATTAAGATTTTTAAGACTGCATTAAATTTTGGTTATAACTGAAAATGTTATTTAAATTGTGTCACAGTATTTTTGGTATCTTTTGCTGTCTTATTTATTTGGTAGTTGACAAATGGTGAATTTATTTTTATTTATTTTTTAGTGTGATAAAATATAGACAACACGAAATTTACAATTTTAACCACTTGAAAGTGTACAATTCAGTGGCATTAAGTACATTCACAATGTTGGACAACCATTACTACTATCTACTTGAATTTATTTTATATCAAACTTTTTTCTAAGGAATTTGTAGCAGTCCACTCAGTATAAATTATTAAAAATTTCATAGCCACTAAGGAGTTGAAAAGTCAGTTATGTTTAAAATGAGAGACTAAAACTAAAATGGTAAATTTAATGCTCCCAGAGGTTACTGAACAAAACTATCATGGTGTATTTTTGTCCCAAATCTTCTACTAATCACTTTTTCTGCCATTCTTGCTGCAAGGCAGTATGTGAGAATAAGGAATATAGGTTTTAATTCAAACCAAAGCTGAAAATCATGTTAAAAGATAGCACATATGTTGGTCAAGACATGCTTAAGCAAAAATATGCTTATCAAGTAAGAAATCTATTAAGTATGGAGCATCTATTATGTACTAAACTTCCTAAAGGATACAGTATTTCATTGGAAACAAGACATATTTGTTTGTATATGTTTATATTTTTGATATGTAATAACAAATTACAGATAATGCCCCTATATGATGCATAAAACCTAATTACATATAGAAGCAACATTATACACACTGATATATGCATGCACACATGAAAAAACAACTCTTTATGAGCTAGAGTTTTTAGGGAAGCATTTACAGATAACATAGGCCTGGATATGAATTTCATTTTTTTTTTTTAAGAATTTATTTATTTATTTGACAGAGAGAGACAGCGAGAGAGGGAACACAAGCAGGGGGAGTGGGAGAGGGAGAAGCAGGCTTTCCGCTGAGCAGAGAGCCCAATGTGGGGCTCGATCCCGGGACCCTGGGATCATGACTGAAGCCGAAGGCAGACGCTTAACGCCTTGAGCCACCCAGGCACCCCCTGGATATGAACTTCAAATGAAGGCAAAATTTTATTTTATTTTTTTAAGATTTTATTTATTTGACAGAGAGAGACACAGCGAGAGAGGGATCACAAGCAGGGGGAGTGGGAGAGGGAGAAGCAGGCCCCCCGCGGAGCAGGGAGCCTGCCGTGGGGCCTGATCCCAGGACCCCGGGATCATGACCTGAGCCGAAGGCAGATGCTCAATGACTGAGCCACCCAGGCACCCCAGAAAGGCAAAATTTTAAAAAGGAGAGAAGGGATGGGCCACGTCAGATCAAGTAATACCATGGACAATAGGGATAAGCATGAAGGTTCCTAGGTTAAAGATTCACACAGAAGGAATCAGGAGGAGGTAGTGACTCAGCAGAGCCCTCTGGAACCTTAAATGCTCCATTAGAAGTATGGACTTGATTCCAAACTGATGACAAACTCTGTCATCACCAAAAGAGGGACAGTCCATTAGGTATTTTATACCAAAAAATGCACAAGAGCTAAATCACTACTACTGACAGGTTAAAAATACTGTCAACCAAAAAAGAGCATTATCTGTTGATAGTACATGGTATCTCTCTATTTACCTTCACCCTTTCAGTAAAACAAATTACTAAAATGTGATGTTAATCTTAAAGGATTAAAAAGATTACCCACCAAACCTTTGAGACAGCATTAGTTTAATGAGAAAAGGATTGGCAACCATTATCTCCTTTATTTACTACAACCTTTTCTCTCCTTCCAGGTCAAGGAAAGCAGTCAAATACCACAGCATACCTTCAGGAGAGCATACAGCAGGAAGTTCAGAGAGGATGACTAACGCAGCTGACACCAATCTACTTCCATCTTCCGATAGCACCTGTGGCTTTGTAGCTTTTACTCCTGGGCTACCTGTCAATTTAGGATTTAGTTCTGGAAGTTGTCTAACTAGAATGCATACACACAATTCCAGTGTTGCAAAAACCAAAGATTTCCCAGGCACAAGTCCTCCTGTGTCCTTTCCCTCTCCAAACTCTGGCAGGGTTTCCTTTTCGGCAGCCCCATCATCAACTAAAAGACAGAAAGAACAGTGTTGAACAAACACTTCGTGTTTGCTTTGGTTTGGGTAGATGGCAATTTAAGTCCATTTCTGTTGTAGGTAAAACATTTTTTTTTTTAAAGATTTTATTTATTTAATTTACAGAGAGAGAGAGAGACAGTGAGAGAGGGAACACAAGCAGGGGGAGTGGGAGAGGGAGAAGCAGGCTTCCCACTGAGCAGGGAGCCCGATGCGGGACTCGATCCCAGGACCCTGGGACCATGACCTGAGCCGAAGGCAGATGCTTAACGACTGAGCCACCCAGGCGCCCCTGTTGTAGGTAAAACATTTAAATAAATGGCTGAAGTCTTGGGTGTTAAAGAATGAAAGATAAAGTCATGGAGGTAACAGGAATTGTCTTTATTATGACCACCTATTGCAGTAGATCAAAAGAAATCCTTGGTAACCCTCTCAGCTTTAAAATATTGTCGGTTAACACCTTGCTGTTAAGAATCTGAACCTGAGGGGAGCCTGGATGGCTCGGTTGGGCGTCTGCCTTTGGCTCAGGTCATGATCCCAGGGTCCTGGGATTGAGCCCCACATCGGGCTCCTTGCTCTCCTGCTTCTCCTTCTCCCTCTACTCTTCCCTCTGTGCTCACTCTCTCTCTCAAATAAATAAAATCTTAAAAAAAGAAAAAAAAAAGAATGTGAACCTGATAGGTCCAGCTCCAGTGCCTACCTTGTACTCTTAAGTATCGATAATGGCGGGCAGAAAGATATGAACCAAGGTCCCTAATGTTTTTTAAGAAACTGCCATGCCTGTTCAGGACTGCCTGCCTCTGGGACTTCTTTTACATGACAGAACAAGTCCTTGTGTTTTAAATCCACTGTCAGATTGAGTTTTCTGGTATATGTAGTCAAATGTAATATTAAATGATAAACTCATTAATACCAAATTAGACTTATAAACAAGCAATTTAATCACTTTGCAAAACATAAGTCATTAAAAAATAGTCAGTAGTTATGGGGTACTTGGCTGCCTCCATAGGTGGAGCATAAAACTCTTGATTTCTGGGTTGTGAGTTCGAGCCCCAACGTTGGGTGTAGGGATTACTTAAATAAAGAAAACTTAAAAAAAACCTGTCAGCAGTTCTTCCATGTACATTGGTAAACACTTATACTTAAGTACTTAACCAGTATAAAGGATTTTTTCTCCCCTTCCAGATTTTGTTAAAATTCTCATTTTCCCAAGGAATACCTTAGCTACTAACAAAATCCAAGCTAACATGTAGAGGTGGATAAAAGGACTTAAAACCATACCTAGAGAGGTTTCATTTTTACTACACACAAAACATTATCAGAACAACAAAGACATGTACGAATACTTTAAAAAAGTAATGTTGATTAATGTGATTATAGTAATATGATTAATTTTGCATTATGGGTTAACATTCACCTTCTGCACTTCGTCTTTTCTCCTTGACATGTTCCTGAGCTGCACAGATAATCTGTCTTACCACTTCAAGTGAAGCCAATTGAATAGAAGGTGATTCTCGGGTCAAAATTACTCGATGTAGTACATTCAACAACTCGATGCCCAAGTCCTATCATAGAAAACATTTAGGGTAAACTATTGGAAATCACATACTTCTTTTTTAAAAATACCAATATTAAATGCCATGAAAAAGTTCAAAAAGAGAATATTAACAAATTGCTCACAAAAAATAAAGGTGTATGTACAATAAAGTTAGGTAACACTTGTTCCACTTTAAACTGACTCCAGATTGGTTTTTGTCCCACCTTGCAGGAGATGGCACCATGACAAAAGATCGTTTTCACAAAGGCCTTAAAATGGGAAAATGGAAAGGGAAACTTCCAAAGCAAGGTGAGAAACCTAGCTAAAAGAATAAAAGCACTGCCATCCAGACTTCCAGATCTGCACTGAAGTTTTCTAGTAATAACAAAGATTGATGGAGAAGGAAGACATTAAAAAGTGGTAAGTTAATAAGCATAAAATGGATATCCCTCTAAAGAATAAAATACACTGGGGCGCCTCTGTGGGCTCAGTTAAGCATCTGCCTTGGGCTCAGGTCATGATCCCAGGGTCCTGGAATCGAGCCCCATGTCAGGCTCCCTGCTCTGCGGGGAGTCTCCTTGTCCCTCTCCCCCTGCCCCTCCCCCCACTCGTGTGTGCTCACTCACTTTCTCAAATAAAATCCTAAAAAAATAAAATAAAATACACTGGACAAAGAGTCTCTTTTTCGGCTTTTCTTTTCTAATGCTTACTCTGGTGGCTTTCTTTCATCTTTGAAAATAGTAGAGTAAATCTGTCTTTACTGTACTTGTTTTAATATACAGAATAAACAAGAACAAAAAGTTCAGAATTTATTCAAGTACAATCCCAGTCAGGGAAGACACTGATTAGTAATTTAAACCTAATAAACAAAAGTGTTAACAGGTTAAATTATAGTCTACCTAGAGAGAAAATCATAGTTTCTCCTAGGAAAGATGTTAAAGAAGTGCCATACTTTCATAGTGATCCTATTATCATGGTCACAACTGGGTCAGATATTAGTGTCTGACTCCACCTATAGGCTAGCCAGTAATCTCTTTAAAAACCAGGAAGAACAACTCAGCCAATAGGAATACTCTGTAATAGACATAATTATATGAACCAAGTAGATTCTTTCTTGGGGAAATGGAATAGAAGATACAGATGTATACAAAGAACAGGGTGCACTGAAGCAGAAAAACAAGGAATTCTACATGTAACTAGTGGCTACTCTACTGGCCACTTCAATACAGTGCCCTCCCCTCATTGCTGAAAGTTCGACTGAAGAGGTGGTACTGAGTGGTTAGCAGCAGAAATCAGTGCAGCAGAAGCAGAGACAGAAAGTGGCAGTCAGAGGCATTACTGCTCCTGGGTCTGCACAGTTGCTGACAGCGTTCCAGTTCTGAGAGATCAAGTTGTGCAGCAGTTTAGTTTTCTTTTACTTCTCTGTGTTCATTTTCTGTTTGCTGTAGTAACCTGAACATGTTTTTATTCCTGTTCCTTGAAAACTACAGAAGCCTAACAAAAAAATAAGAAATCACCTGGTCACTGCCAATTTTAGATCTGGGCCAAGGAACATCTAGAAGGGCCTGTAATGCATGTAAACAAGCAGTAATGCTTTCCATGGTTGCATCTGAGCGTAAGGAACAGAGAAATTCCACACTGATCCCTGCAGAAAACAGAAAAAGAGGAGGCTTCTTTGAGATTCTTAGTTCATGAAGTTAAGGAATCCATTTTATATTTAGATAAGATATACAAATAAGCTTGGCAAAAAGGTAAAGTAAAAAACCACAATGAATTTAAGACTAAACAATTAAGTAATAAAGCAAGTCTTTTAGGGGCACCTGGGTGGCTCAGTTGGTTAAGTGACTGCCTTCAGCTCAGATCATGATCCCAGGGTCCTGGGATCTAGCCCTGCATAGGGTTCCTGCTCGGCAGGAAGCCTGCTTCTCCCTCTCTCACTCCCCCTGCTTGTGTTCCCTCTCTTGCTGTCTGTCTCTGTTAAATAAATAAAAAAATCTTAAGAATAAATAAATAAATAAGTTTTTTTAAAGTAGGACCCACGCAGAGCTTGAACTCATGACCCTAAGATTAAGAGTCGCATGCTCTACCAACTGAGCCAGCCAGACGCCCCAACATGTAGAGTTTCATAACTTTATTCTTACTTACTTTATTCTTACTGAGTGATTATCATGGATCAAGCACTGCATCTTTACATATACCATTTCGTTTCATTCTCACAATACCTGAGGAAGTAGGTACTTTTTTATTTTTTTAAGATTTTTAAGTAAACTTTACCCCCAACATGGGGCTCGAACTTAAAACCCTGAGATCAAGAGTCCCACGCTCCATGGTATTATTAACATTCTTTCTGACAGGGAGATGAGCACACAGAGCTTAAGTTATTTAATTTACTCAAGGTCAGTTACAATGGGGTATACAAAGAATTTGAACTGAGATAGTCAAATTGCATAGCTTATGCCCATAGTAACTGCCATCCTTCATTCTCTAAGTTTGTTTTTAAAAAGCTCTTGTCTCAAGGCAAATGGAAACAAAATTTTAATATACCCAAGGATACAGGAAATTGTGGTCATGTCTGGCCTGAGAAGGAATAATAATAGAAGTTCTGTGAACCATAAACCTTACTTAATTTAATCACGTATCTTTGTAACCCTTATATTTCATTTAATTAATAATTTCTTTATAGGTAATGATCTAATGGGTTGTTTTCCAAGAACTAGGTAAAATATGAAAAATATTTCTTTCATTTATTCTAGAAACTCTATTTTAGAAAGATATTTCCCTTTAAAAATGAAGTTCCAGGAAAGCCAAAGAATGGGTTAAACTTCATAACCTAAAATGTCATCTCTTTGACATTAAATATTTGCTTGCAATTTTATACCTTTGAGTAGACTTTCTTAAACCTTGCAATCCTTAAGAACGCAGATAGGAGGTTGGGGGGGGTACATGCAGGTGGACCCCCTCAGTATATTGGTATTTTTTAATATAGAGAGAAAGAAATTTAAAAAATTTATAGACACCACATGAATCTTTTAAAAATTGTGTGGAAAAAACTAGGATTGTTTTATAATTTCTGTAATTCATTCAACATGATGCTGAAGCCAGCCTGTAATGGGATTCCAGACTTAATGAAATCTGCAATTTTATAAAATGTATACAAGTTTACTCAGTTATATCAAGTTTATCACTAACACCTAACAAAGATGAGATAATAACCACCAAGAGCTGATAGGCAGTAAGGCACAATTCAAGAAAAATTCTGTAGGATTGGAAGCTTGTTAGCTCTTTTACTGACCTAAAATAAGATGGAATCTATCAGTGCAGACATCCTCAGGGGACTTTACCGTAGCCCCAGATGATGAACCCTGACACATGGAAGTTGGTGTTACAGGTCTTGAGAGATGAGATGCTCCTTCATCCGGGTCAGCAACAACAAAGCCTGTGCTGGTAAGCCACAATGCTGTAGCATGCAGGATAAGTGCCCAGGAGTTGTAATAATGCAATTTTGCGTTTTCACTAGTCTCTGCTGTGTAGAAAGCACCACCTACAAAAAAAGCAGAAGCAGTTTCAGGAGGAATAAAAGAGATTAGCTCCCACAATATTTTCTCTCTTCGGTGTTACAAGATAACAGACCATTCCCATCATCTCAAAAGTTCCTTTAAGGAATTTATGCGATGTGTGTTTGAAACAAATACTGATACCCATTTACCTACTAATAAGATTAACATTAACATTTTTTTTTAAAGATTTTATTTATTTATTTGAGAGGGAGAGAGAATGAGAGATAGAAAGCATGAGAGGGAAGAGGGTCAGAGGGAGAAGCAGACTCCCTGCAGAGCAGGGAGCCCGATGTGGGACTCCATCCCGGGACTCCAGGATCATGACCTGAGCCGAAGGCAGGCGCTTAACCAACTGAGCCACCCAGGCGCCCCGATTAACATTAACATTTTGCCTTTCTTAAATCACTTACTTATTAAAAAAAAAAACAAAAAACTCTATAAAACTTTGTTAACAATCATTAATTCTTATCCCTCATTCTATAACCACTTTCCTCAAGTCAGTGTGACTCACTCCCACAATAGATGTCTGTATTCATAAAAGATGTTTCACAACAGATGTTTGTAGTTATAAATAATATGTGCTCTTATTTTGTGTTTAACTTTACTTAACAGGCACCATCTTTATGTAACTTTTTTGAACTTGTGTTTTTTTCACCTAATTTTATGTTTTTGAGATTTACTCATGTTGATTTATATCTGTCATTCACTAGTAGCTGACACACTATGCCAATAAATCAGTTTATTTCCATTTTGATGCTACTGAAAAGTACAATAAACACTCCTCTCTCTCTGTGTATAATTCCAGTTAAAATTCTAATAGAAGTTGGCAGGCTGACCTGAAATTCGTATCAAAGAGAAAAAAAAAAAGGCATCTGGAATAACATCAAGAATAAAAGTGGCTACCAAATACCCAATCCATAAAATGCAGATTAATAACTGACTACAAAACTAGATGCCTATCCCATTCCACACACACAAAATCTAGCTGCACTAAAACCCAAATTGTAAAGTACAAAACTGTAATGCTTCTAGGTCTTTATGATCTTAAATTAAAAAAAAAAAATTTATCAGGTATTACACAAAACCACAAACCATAAACGACTGACTACACTAATTTTAGAGAGATAAAAGAATAAGCTATAGACCTGGAAGACATGCAATCACTAAAGAATACTAAAATTAGATAAGGGATTAACAAATCAGTAAAATCATGACAAAAACCAAGTAGAAAATGGTCAAGGATTATGACTAGATGATTGATGGAAGAAGAAACTTAGCCCATAAACCTATGAAAAAAGGTTTTCAATCAACTAAATAACAAAATAAAACAATGAAAAACTATTTCATATCCACCTAATGGACAGAATTTATTAAGTATGACAACATACAATAGTAGAAGATCTAGTGAAACAGAAACGTACTGTTATATGTTGGGCATATAAATTTTTACAACTGCTTGGAGAGCAATTTGGCAGTATCTTGTGAGGTAAGGTGTGCATGCCTTATTACCTAGCAGATCAACTTCAGGGTATCTACCCTGAAGCAATTCTCACATCCTTATTCTATGAATGGAAATTACTACGGGGAAAATGTTTCAGCTAAACATTACTTGCTAAAGGATAAATTTTGAAAAGTTACTGATTGTCACTCTAGGAATTATGTACATATTTTACAAACCCCTTACCTTCAACAGGAAGTTGGGAGGCAAATTCTGAAGGCAACGTTAAGAGAGCAAAATCCTGAAGTGCAGCAAGCCAGAGCCTACTCAATGTGCCCAGGTCTGTGTGGACTAAGTCAAGCAGTCCATCTGACGAATACGACCCATTTCTGACACTCTCTTCTGAACAGGTGGTAGTCTTCAAAGGTTCTCTGTGGCTTTTATGTCTTTCTACAGCAATTACGTAGACCTGTTACAGGGTTAATTTGTAAATAGGAAGATCTTATACCCATTAATAAGGTGCTATAATATTTTTTATCTTGCCAAGGAGACAGACCTTACCTTTGAGCATACTGGATTTCAAATGCACTCTGATACCAAGAAGGTATATACATGTAACCACACATACAAACTGGGGTAGAAAGATCCAGAAATATTCCCTTCAATGAGATGCATTATGGATAGCAAATACTTGACAAATATGTTACCGTTCTGCATTTTTTTTTTTTAAAGATTTTATTTATTTGACAGAGAGAGACACAGCGAGAGAGAGAACACAAGCAGGGGGAGTGGGAGAGGGAGAAGCAGGCTTCCCGCGGAGCAGGGAGCCCGATGTGGGGCTCGATCCCAGGACCCTGGGATCATGACCTGAGCCAAAGGCAGATGCTAACGACTGAGCCACTCAGGCGCCCCCCATTCTGCACTTTTATATCCTGACAGCTATAACTAAATGATCACAACATTCTTCTCATTAAGCCTAGTTATAGCCCTATAATTCACCACAACATATAGCTTCAGGCACCCATTTCTGAACTGCCAATAGTTGAAATATGGAAAATATTTTCTTTCCAAGTTACTACCAAATCACTACAAAAAGTTTACATAAATAGATTGAACATGGACTGTTTATATGACTATCGTATGTGGAAGTATTCAACACAGGAAATAGCATGTATTACGCCTCTATCTACAACTCTAAAACCCAAAAAGCACTGAAAACTAATTATAATCTGGTGGCAAACTTGACTGAATTTAGGAGGCCATTTATAGTCTCTATTTGACATAGTGTGAATATTCAAACATTTTATTACAGATATATTAATGTGCTTAATTATAGATTCTACGGTATTGCCACAATTTCCTGGAGGGATACATGGAATATGCACTGTATTACTTTAAAAATTTCCCCAAATTCTAGGGGCGCCTGGGTGGCTCAGTTGGTTAAGCGACTGCTTTCAGCTCAGGTCATGATCCCGGAGTCCCAGGATTGAGTCCCGCATCGGGCTCCCTGCTCTGCGGGGAGTCTGCTTCTCCCTCTGACCCTACCCCCTCTTGTGCCCTCTCTTTCACTCTCTCTCTCAAATAAATAAAATAAAATCTTTAAAAAAATAAAAATTTCCCCAAATTCTGATTTCAAAATAAATCTGGCTCCAAGAGTTTTTAGATAGCAGATTATGGACCTCAATTATACACAACCTGTTGGTCAGTCATTATTTTTACTGAAGGGAAAATGGGAGGTAATGGGCTTAAGTAAGAGCCTAGAGATTCAAATTATTTTAAGTACACTATATAAGTAGACAATTATTTATAAAATAGGTTACAGAGATTAGAAAATTTGTTTGCTCTACTAAAAGCAAATGTTTAAAAGCATACAAAGTTGACTATTAAAGATCATTAGTTCCAGCTTACTAAATCTAGGCAGAACTACTTCCTAACCAAGGTTTGTCAAACCTAAGTAATGACAAAAATAGACTCCAATCTTCAGGTTTTAATTTGTTTAACGGAGGAAATGCTTTCTTACATATTGGTTAATGCTCTCAGTTGCAATCTGAGACTATATACCTTCATCAAAATGATATATTGAACTTAGGGTGGCTAAGTATGGGAATTGTTGAAGCCCCAAGAGTGGGTATATATGAGTGCATTATATTATTCTATCTACTTTCATATATGCTCACACATTCTCAAAGTAAATTTAAAAATTATATATCTTTCTTCCTGATTAGAAAAGTAGATAAAGTTAATAATTTCCCTATAATATTTCATTAATTTTGGAAAAGAAAATGATTATTTAATATTCAAAAGCCATTCTTTTAATGCTAAAATAACACTCAAGTATGTGTACAGAATTGATAGAACATATAAACAGACCCATATTTCCAAAATTTAGATTTCAATAACAGTTGATTTCTGGTTGTTCTGTCTCTCTGGCTCATGGCTGCCCCTTCTTAAAATAGCAGATTATAGACAGTAAATATTATAGAATGCTTGGTTAAAAAAAAAGAAATCAATGAGCATATAAAGAAATCTCATGTTGAAAGTCTTTTGTTAACCTTAAAAAGGGACTTAGTTGTATTTTAAATAGTTAATTTCAGTTTATAGCCTATGGTGTTTATTAACAACTTCTAAAATTCCAGTTATAAATGGAGAAGCACTAACCTCTGCCCAGGCTTTCAGCACAGCTAATATTTCCATGGTAGAGGCACTTTCATTATATAAGTGACTCAGAGCCTCTTTTCCAGCCTGTATTTTTGTTAATGATGAAACAAGCAACTGATGAACTCTTCGGAGATCATTAAGGTCACTTACAACTCCACTTGCTATCCAGGCACTGCAAACCTGGTTTTTAAGAAAATCAAAAGTTACATTTAAAAATTATAGATACCTCCTTTGTGAGTTCAGCAGAGCTGCCCATATCTGAGGAATCTAACACACTGAAATCATCTTGTTATCAGGAAACCCAATGGATGCTGCTGATTATGCCAGTCAAAAGCCAGCATTTCAAAAGGGAACAAAGTCTAAGGTTGAAGCAAGGAAACCAGTGTTAATAAGTAGATAAAGCAAAGAGTTTCAGACGTTATTAATATGGAAAAATGAAGCTATGAAAGGTACCACTTTCATAAATGTTTGGATTAACATTTGAATTAAATCTTCAGTCTTGATTATTTCATCTACTTTAAACGCAGAGATGGTGTGGTTAATTAGTATAACTGTTGAAAGATAAAGAACTTAATATTTAAAACCCTAATGAAATTTTATTTTGAAAAAAGATACGGAAAGTATTTTAAAACAAAACATTATTAATAATTCTCCAATGCAAACAGTTTGCTCAATTATCAGAGGCTGTCTGGTTTTCCTGGATGTCATAGTATTTCTCTTTTCCTAGAGAAAATTAATTTTTCCTCTTCCATCTATTTATTCAGTTCCTGTCTCATTTCACAAAAGATTTTAATGGCTTAAAACAAGAACACAAATAATGAAGTGGTAGTAAGTCAGAGACTCAGCACATTTATTTGAGAGAGACAGTGAGAGAGAGCAAGAGAGAGTATGGGAGGGGAGAGGGAGGGGGGAGAGGGAGAGAGAGAGTCTTAAGCGATTCTGTCCTGCGTGTGGAAGCTGAAGTGTGGCTCAATCTCACAACTTGAGATCACCGCTGGAGCCAAAACTGAGTTGGATGCTTAACCAACTGTGCCACCCAGGTGCCCTTGGTACAACATTTAATACAGTTCTTTGAATATTCAAGGCACCAAACATATCCTAAATACAAGTGAATAAAAGAAAGTTGAAAGAATGGACTGAATTTAGTTTATTCCATTATGTTTATAAATAATTCAATTCAAGCCAGTTCTGCTTTTAATTATTGCAGGTCATTTGAGTGTCTGACAATCATTCCTAGAAAAGTTACTTTAAAATTATATATTATAATAGCTCTTAGGGGCATCTGTGTGGCTCAGTGGGTTAAGCTTCTGACTTTGACTCAGGTCATGATCTCAGGGGCCTGGGATTGAGAGCCACGTAGGGCTCACCACTAAGTGTGGAGTATGCTTCTCCCTCTGCCTCCGCTCCCCCACACCCCTGCTCATGCTCACTTGTGCCCTCTCTTTTTCTCTCAAATAAATAAAATCTTTAAAAACAAAACAAAAAATTATATATTAAAATGGCTTAGATACATGAAAAAATGCTCAGGATCACTTGAAATATAAATCTAAAACTATTCTAATATAAATCTAAACTATGTCTAAAATACAGACAAAAACCTAAAAGTTTGACAACTTACAGTATTGTTAAGACTGTGGGACAACAGGTATTTGCATACAATGCTGGGAGGAGTTTAAATTGGTAAACCCCAACAATATAGTCTTTAAACCAGCAATTCAATCTTGCAGAATTTACCTCACAGATACACTTGTACCCAGTAAAGTGACCTGTGCGGAAAGTCATTTACTGCAGCAATGTATGTAATAGCAGAAGATGAAAAACCCATACATCCATCACTGGTTAAATAAATTATAACATATCCAACAGTGGATTACCATGTAGTTACATGAAAAGAAGGGGAAATTCTCTAAATTTAAAAAGTAAAGGGAAAGGGGGCGTCTGGGTGGCTCAGTCATTAAGCATCTGCCTTCGGCTCAAGTCATGATCCCAGGGTGCTGGGATCGAGCCCCACATAGGGGTCTCTGCTCAGCGGGAAGCCTGCTTCTCCCTCTTCCACTCCCCCTGCTTGTGTTCCCTCTCTCTTGTTGTGTCTCTGTCAAATAAATAAATAAAATCTTAAAAAAAAAAGAAAGTAAAGGAAAAGGAACAGCTGAGATTAATGGTTAGACAACTATAATGTAGAACCCCTGGTATCAAATACTAACTGGATAACTGCCTCCTAAGAGAGGGTTGTACTTCTTAAACTTTGTCTGTTTATTTATTTATAAAGATTTTATTTATTTGAGAAAGAGAGAGATTGAGAGAACAAGTGGGAGGAGGGGCAGAGGGAGAAGCAGACTTCCTGTGGAGCAGGGAGCCCAACGCTGGACTCGATTGCAGGGCCCTGGGATCATGACCTGAGCCGAAGGCAGATGCTTAACTGACTGAGCCACCCAGGCATCCAAACTTTGTCTTTTTAACCATTTACCTGACATGCTTTGGCAGTGACATCAGGTGGCGTCTCCGAAGAGAAGGCTGGCCTAAGTGCCGCTCCTACCTGGCAACAAATGACATGAAATATCAAGCATCAATAAGTAAGATAGCACAAACTCTCATTTTAATATTATTTTAAAATTATCTGTTTATAATAGGTATTCCAGACAGCTATTGTTTCTGCCTGTCCAGTATATCTTCTTTTAGATAAGGGCACCTCAATTTTCCTTTGGGGAACCTTCTCTCTTACCCACTCTTTGCCCATGTTGTTGCTACAGAGCTGAGAGCCCTGCTTGACTCCAGGGACCCAAGCGGGGGGTTATAAAAGGTCTTCTGAAGATGTCTGCTGGGAAAACCGGGACAGAAGCACCGTCTCTTTTTAAGACCGGGTGCTAAGAAAGGCATCTTGATAACACCTGGGGAGAGCAAACTCGAAAATAAAGCCAGTGTAGAAGAAAGCAGAACCAACTGGGATTCGTGAAAAAAACTTTCCTTTTCAGCTTAAGGGAGCTGTAATTTTACTTCTATCATTTGCAATTTTTTTAAAGCAAGTTCTATACCCAATGTGGGATTTGAACTCACGATCCTGAGATCAGAGTCCCATGCTCTACCCACTGAGCCAGCCAGGCACCCCTTATTTGCAATTTTACGAGGGCTAAAAATATAAGAGAGCTCCCCTTAAGTTGAATTGTAACATTTCATGCTAATATGGTAGTTCTATGTAACTCCTATCCCTCCCTTTTGCTTCCTCTCAGAGCACACACAGGCATTTCCTGCTGGGAAGATTTGACGGAGACAGAGGACTGGTGAATTGCTCCTGTCTCCCTAACTGCTACCCCACAGAAGCTGCCTCTGAATCACAAGGAGAGGTAGGGAAGGATGAATGATGGGATGTGTGTGATGGAATATGCGAACATTCTGTTATCTTCCTTGTTCTTCCTACATTGTTCAATGTACCAGTGAAACATCAGTTATAAAGATTACAGAACCAGTAATAGGAGCCTGAATTCTTTTCTAAGCTGAGAGGAAAAAAAGGAGGTTACATTTATTCCAGGAGTGATGATTTTAAGATAAAATATGCATGCAGCCTAAATGGAATATTTAGTAATGATTTAGTGTTATCTTAAGAATATTCAGATATTTTGTAAAGATTTTAATTAGCAATGTCCTTTATTCCCCCCAAATTACCAAGAAGGTTTTTTAATTATTAAACTGTAACCTTACAAAAGACCTGTTTTATGTACCACTTCGCTTTTACTTGAAGATTTCTTCAAAACATATGCTTCTATATAATGATTATCCTGGTGATATATTAACCGAGACATATACTCATTTACATATTGAAAAGTGACATGCCCATTAGTTTCAAAAACTCTTGAACAAAAAGTGCTTACATTGGCTTGATACTGTTCCAGAATCACATGACCTGGAAACTCCGGTTCTGGAATAGCTGCAAATCGCCGAATAACAACTAACAGTGTTTCAAGGCCAGAAAGACGGAGCTGGTCACTGTGATCCGTGGCAGCCATAAAGGCCATGCGAATTAAGTCGGCAAGATGTAGCACCAAAAAGTCATCTACAAGATTAAAAAAATCTTATCAAGAAAAAGCATACGTTGGAACTAAGATTTACGTTAAATGATCATTTCTCCTCCTTATAATTTCAGACTTTTCTAGATTTTCTTTTAAATACCTCTGATTTGGTTTACTGTTTCACTGTACTGTTTGTTAAATACAGACTTTAAAGCTGGATTTGCTGCACTACTGCAAATAATCACATACAAAAAAGTCCCAAGGCAAACAATTACGCAGCTATTCAAAAATCAAAGACAAAATCAGCATCCTTTAAGAGTGCTAACAGTACCTTCAAAAACAACCTTTTTTCAGACTTTCTGATAAAAGCACATTAGAAGGTATTTAGGAAACTTTGGGTATTGATGAATTAGGCAGTAATTAAATAGCATAACAGTAATTATGTCAAGTTGAAGCTGAAAGACTTAAATGTTCTTTTTGAAAACCAGTTTTATGTGGTTCTTTATATGGACTAGATTATGTTATTTCTGTATGTCTTAACACATACACAAATGATAGGAATATAAAAAATATTTGTAGCTATAAAATTATAAATGAGAATTCTTTTCATGCCTACAATACATTCTTTGGCATAATGATTCTACTGGGGAGAGACATAGGACAATCACTTAACAATATTCCAACAATAAAATGTTCAGGGGTACAACTAACCTTTACTCAAAATATACCTGGGACTAATTTTAATAAGAATGTTATAGGTCACAATGAAGAAACCAACTCACTTAGTAAGTGCCAATTACAATTTTAATTGGGAAGAAAGGAATCAGTAAGCATCTATGATATACTAATTTTATACCTATCAGTATCTAGAATAGTGCTCATTACAAATAAAGAGACTCGATAAACATTTGCTTGAAAAATCACTAAAAAAGAGATTCCTAATTCATACTCGTACACTGGCAATAGCAATATTTTGTTATATAATTCTTTTGTCTGGTAAAAAATATATCTATGGCATTTAGATATGTGCACTGTGTCTTTGAACACAATGTGCTTAAATGAATTCAAGCTGTAGTATGTACACATACCCCTTTAGGTACAAACAATAAAACTGAATAAAAAGTCAAAGTGCGCAAGGCGCAAGCAGGTTTACGTTACATTGTGATAGGCTCTAATGTTTTCTGGGTAATATCTATGAAACCAAAATAATCGATAAGCAAAAATACTGTAAGTTGTAATTCAGAAAATAAATTTTGGGGGTAAGCTAATACATGTACTACTTTCCAAGAACATGCTTATTTTCTATAAACTTAAGTCATGCACAAGTATATTAAACAAAAGTGAATGACAATTTAAGAAGCTAAATCATTGAAAATGTGTATAAACATTAAAACTAATGTTTTATAGCTTTATAGCTTACACAAATATTATAGTCGAATTCATAAATGATTTGGAAGAATACAAACTACTTTCTAGTTTTACTTCTTAAATTAATATTAAAAACATAAGCAGACAACATTTCTATGTATATCCTTTGGTCTTTTCATCTTTATGCCACTTACTTCTTGAATCCCTTTTTTTCATTTCTTGTGCTAAAGCAATGTCAAAATGTGCGCTGTGTGCATTCTCACACTGGTTAATTATCCTACAGACACACTCGGCAGCAAAGACTCTAGTAGCCCAATGGGGATTGGTATATGGATATGATTTATCATCATTTCTGGTGGTCAGAACTGAGGCATCATCCCCTTTATCTCCTTCCTCTTCTTGCACTGTATCCACACAAGTTACAGCTGTAAAATCTTTTATCAAGGGAGAATACATGTAATTATAATCAAATGTAAGATACATTTATAAAGGAACACAAATGACTTCAAATTCATACCAGAACTGTTGTTGACCAATCATACATCTTTAACAATGTAATCACGTAATATGTAAAATGATCACATCTAATAATCACAGACAACACTGGTATCTAAAGAAATGCTCTAAAAATGTTCCAGGTCAAAATGACAGAGTTGTTCGATTATATTCGAAGTGAAAAACCAAACATGACATAACAGACAGGATACTAAATACTAGGATAATTATCAGTCCCCACTACGTAGACAATTATGCTTAAGGAAGCTCAACATGCTCTGCTATGGAGCATGGTGGATTGCACTAGGGAGGCTGTTATAACACTAGGGTCTTGAACAGATTTAAGGTTCCCGAACCCACTGAAAATGTCTGAAAATATTTTTCTTAGGACAGATCCACTGCTGTCATTGATAGTCTCATATTGTCATAATGGCCAGAGCCAGTGAGGAGTGAATCATCATTATTATTTTTTTAGACAGAGAGCGAGAGTGTGCGCGCGAGCACGGGGGAGGGAGAAAGAGAATCCCAAGCAGGCTCCATGCTCGGTCAGCAGCACAGAGCTCAATTCAAGGCTGGATCTCAGGACCCAGAGATCATGACCTGAACTGCAATCAAGAGTTGGGTGCTCAACACATTGAGCTGTCCAGGTGCCCCATTTCCTCTTTATATTAACTGTTAACTTATTAACTCTGTTTAACTTGACTTAAAATGGAATTAATGCTGTAAAAAAAAGCAACATTTTTTTTCCTTAAATTATCTTGCATGTCAACATATTTTGAATGTGTTATGAAAGCAAAGATGTCACAGAATTATGCAAAGTCTTGTCTTAAGACTAAAATAATAAGCCAAAGACTGAAATGCATGTTTTCCTAAGAAGGGATTCAACCAAACTACAAAGGATAAAGAACAAATGGTGAAGTAAAATTGAGCAAGTAAGCTCAAGGAGTATGAATATAAAATTAAAAAAAAATAGGTGAAAAAAATAGGTGAGATATCAGAAAAGTATAATCAACCTATCAAGACACATATAGATTTTCTTTCAAAGGAGAAGTCTTTGTAAGTTCTCAAGTAGTGGGGATAGAAGAGAGCCTTTTAACAAAGGAAAACATGTAGAGCACAGTAGTTGAAAGAGCAGATATAAATCACTGGAAGGGAACAGGACCAAGGTAGACAGTGGAGAATGTAAAAAAAATTTTTTTTAAATATCTTTTTTCCTTTCACATATTTAAACACATTAAATTATAAGGCTTGAGTAACTGAGTTTAAGAGCTACTGAAATACAAAGCTGGATTTTATTATTTTATTTTAAAGATTTTATTTATTTGAGAAGGAGAGAGAATGAGCGGGGAGGAGCAGAGGGAGAGGGACAAACTGTGCTGAGCACGGAGACATATATGGGGCTCGATCTCACAACCCTAAGATCATGACTTGAGCAGAAATCAAGAGTGGCACACTTAACTGACTGAACACCCAGGTACCGTGGAAGCTGAATTTTATTTTATTTTTTTTAAAAAGATTTTATTTATTTATTTGACAGAGAGAGACACAGCAGGAGAGGGAACACAAGCAGGGGAGTGGGAGAGGGAGAAGCAGGCTTCCCGCGGAGCAAGGAGCCTTATGTGGGGCTCGATCCCAGGACCCTGAGATCATGACCTGAGCAGAAGGCAGCTGCTTAACCGACTGAGCCACCCAGGCGCCCGAAGCTGAATTTTAAAGTCATGGAGGGAAAGGTTTGAATCCATTTGTGTGTGTTTTTGGGCAAATTACTTAACCTTTCCAAGTCTTGTTTTCTCTTGTGTAAAATGGAATAATACTGCCTACTCACTGGATGGTTAAATGACTAAATCAGATAAGTATGTATAGTACCTGGAACAGAACTGATTTGTCTCCTTTCTTCATCTCATTCATTTTCTCTCTTACTCCAAAGATAAATTTGAGACTCTAATATATGTTCTCACTGACAAAGACAATAGGGAAATAACATTGTTTTCTAACCCTGTTTGAAATCAACATTATTGAGTGCATTGAAACTCGCCTGCTCAAAATGTTGCAACTTTTGGGCACCTGGGTGGCTCAGTTGGTTAAGCGACTGCCTTTGGCTCAGGTCATGATCCTGGAGTCCTGGGATCGAGTCCTGCATCAGGCTCCCTGCTCAGCGGGGAGTCTGCTTCTCCCTCTGACCCTCTCCCCTCTCATGCTATCTCATTCTCTCTCTCAAATAAATAAAATCTTTAGAAAAAAAAATGTCGCAACTTTTGATGATTTTTCTATTAAGCTGATTTGATGCAGTCCTTCAAATATTGTATGTTTGGGGGCATCTGGGTAGCTCAGTCGGTAAGCATCTGCCTTTGGCTCAGGTCATGATCTCAGGGTGCTGGGATCAAGCCCACATTGGGCTCCCTCTCCCTCTGTGGCTCCCCCGGCTTATGCTCTCTCTCTCTGTCAAATAAATAAAATCTTAAAAAAAATTGTAAGTATGAAAACAAATGATGGAGCTACTCAAAGTCATGACATCACTTTTATAGTATAAATGACTACTTTTTAGTTTGTTTTATACAGGGAAGTCATAAAAGATAATCAGAAGAATAAAAAAAACCCACAGGCTTAAGTGTTAGATGGAAACACTAAAATCTTCATTTGAAAAAAGCAATAAGCAATTACAATCCAAATACTCAGACAAAATGAATTGTCACCAGCAATTTTATATATAACGTTTTCACTTTCAATTTTATTCAAATGGTAACCACTGATACTTACCAGCCGATGCAGCAAGTACATCTTTACAAAGCTTTAACCAGAAGGAGAGCTTATCCACTGCCATAGATGTAAGCATATGATTTAAAGTCTCTTTGATATCATGGCATAACTTCTGATCTGTCTCTTTATCTAGTAAGGTCAATAATGCCCCTTCAAGGCCCACTTCTCTGATGTTAGCATCTGACAAGAAGAAAATCAATGATCTAAGTAATACAGAAAACAAAACTGCCATATGAGAAGCACACATATTCAAAAGTTATTAAAATACTACATGCAAATATTCTCATTGCAAAGTAATAAAGCACCTCAAAGGAGAAACATAAGCCTTGGTCTAGCATCTACTTCCTCTAATTCCGGAAATGCCAAAAGAACAAATAAATTTTCTCTTGAAAATTTAACTTACTTAGCATTTCTGAAAGCATTTAGATTCTAAAGATTATGCTATTATTACACTATTTTGAAAGAGAAATTATCTTTTAAAGACCAGAAGGAGGCATCACTAGGATAAAAGGTACAGCACAGGGAATATGTCACTGGTATTATAATAGCATGGTATGATGACAGATGAGAGCTACACTTGTGGTGAGCATGGCATAACATAAAAATGTGTTGAATCATGATGCTGTACACCTGAAACTAATTAACACTGGGTGTCAACTATACTTCAATTAAAAAAAAAGATCAGAAGGAGGCAGCAGGAATGTTTCCGATTAGGAGTCGAAAGAGACAGAACCATTGTAATGTGTGAGTCATGGCTGGATCCTATATTTGGGTGGTGGTAAGGGAGGGTAGAAGGAGTCATAAAGGATATTTTTTGGATAACTGGGGAAATTTGTGTGAGAACTGCACATTTTATGATTGCTACTAAATCAGTGTTGATTTTATTAAGTGTGGAAATGACGCGTGGTCATGCAGGAGAATATTATGTATTAGGGATGAGTTGTCATGATGTCTGCAGCCTGCTTTCAGATGGTTTGGCAAAGGTCTTGTATATATGGAAAGAGAGGAAGATATATAAAATGAGTGCCATAAAGATACTAAGTAGGTGAATATATGTGTTCACTGCACATTACTTCTAACTTTTCCTTTAGTTTGAAAAATTATAAAATTTAAAAAAGGGAATTATATAACAAGTTCTTTACTGTATTTTACTCACATAGCTAATTCAAGAATTCTAGGAACATATACCAGCATGTTTACACAATCAAAGCCAAAGCAAAAGATGTGGATAATTTCAGTGGTGAATATAAAGTGAAGGTCACTCGGGCGGAATATCCCACATGATTAAAAGATTAAAATTTCTCTAGTTAAGGTAAGTCATCAATTGTTCTCAAATGAGTTGTGCAACCTTTCTGATGACTACTATACTAGTTTAGCAATGTTGATTAACTCAAGCCAGAGTTAAAGTTTTAATATAATAACAAACTAATTTAAGGAGCACAGCATGACAGTAAAACACATTGTTGTGTGCTTTAGATACTGGAAAGCTTTGTGAAGCCTGAGACCTTCTAAAAGTGTGACAGCACCTTGGAAACTATATACATAAAAGAGTAAGATATTGCCATTCCTATTTTTGTAGGTTGTTTGAATTTGTGTGCATATTTGGGTTACACACGTAATTTTAAAATAAGAAATCCTTTAATTCAGCCCTAAAATAAAGAAGAGGCGTAAAAACCCTCTAACCTGAAGAAAACTCATCTATGGTAAGTTTTTTATTAAATGGGATTTTGGAGGAAGAAAGGCACATATGGTAAATTACTTAAAGACTAAATCCAACTTCAATTGATTGCTGTGAAAAAACTTGCTCTAAAATTTAAGAGGCTCTCAAATTCATTAACAGGGATTATAAAACATAGGTAACAGATTGCTGGGCTCCACTCACAGATCTCTGGTTAAGCAGATTTGTGATGGGGCCCAATCATTTGCATTTTTTACAAGTTCTCAGTGAGGTGGGTATTGCTAGTTCGGGGGCCTAAGTTTGAAAACCATTGCTCTAAACCAGTAACATTACTGGTTGGAATGATAGTAATTGTTAGCAACTGTCTCTTGTAGCAGGTTTAAGACATTATATATTAACTTTTAAATTTCATTTTAAAAACACTGGGGAGGCTATGTGCTACGGTGAGCGCTGTGAATTGTGTAAGACTGATGAATCACAGACCTGTACCACTGAAACAAATACATTATATGGTAATAAAAAGAAAAAACAAACAAAAAAACCCTTATGTTTATATGGAAGACATAAGATTAAAATAATCATTTAAGCTGGAGATAATGGTGATAAAAAAGAATTACCTGGAGTCAACTCTTTTCTGCTATCCTTAGCAAGCATAACAGCATGTTCTGAAACTTCAGCTGCTTCCCTCTGTACAAGCTGACGTAAACAAGCCAGTACTGCTCTTCTCAATAACAAATAGGGACTACAAAGATTCACCTGAAAAATACCATTTGGGAAATGAAAGAGCTGAAATTCTTGGTGGCATTTACATTAAGTCTAACAGATATTCACTGGATCCTTCCTGATTCTGTCCAGCCCATCATTGTGCTGGATGCAGTTTATTAAATACACAGAAACTTCTTCAAACTATTCCAGTACATATTTTTATTATAACTTAGACATAGCTTGAGGAGTAGCACATGTACTTAACTATGCAAATATTCATAAACAAATCCAAGCAGAAGCCTCTCGAGTTTTAGAAGACATAAAATTTATGAGTAAATATAGTTTTGAGATAAAAGAAATACAACTGAGAATTTATTTGTAGCTCATATGTTTGTGCTCATGCAACATTATAATGTTTTATGATCCTCTAAGTAGAAATTTTTACTAAATTCATATAAGCAGTATAGCATACTGGTTAAAAGTGAGGCTCTGGAGTCAAACTGCCTCAGTTTGGGTCCTAGATCCACCACTTACGAGCTGAGTGACCTTGGGCAAATTATTTAACCTCTCTGTGCCTTAGTTTTCTTACTTGTAAAATGGAAATAACACTACCCCATGTCACAGGGCTGTTGCAAAATTACCACAAAGAAACATGCAGAAGGGCTTAGCACAGTACCTGGCAAATAATACGTGTTCAATAAATGTTATTATTAACTATTATTAACAGTCTCTATCAATAGTATTTTATTCAGATGCCATAGAGTAAGTAAATGCATTTTCAAATAAAAGCAGAGAAGAGTTTTACTCAGAAAACATATTCACCAAAAACACTCTCTAGAGATACACATTAGAGACAACAAATTTTACATACATGTATATCTATTTGTATATGGATAAGCATATATGTACATAGACGTGTACATATTTTAGAGATATAGAATATTTTTGCTCATAATGACTCAATACATATTCTTTTTACTTAGTATTTGAACAAGGTAAATCTCAACAGGTTGTATCTACTGAAGTAAATGATATGATTGTGATATACCTTAAATGAACAATTAAAACAAGTCAAAGGTTCTGGATACAAATTCTTACTCAGTGATTCGTAAGTAGAATAAAGTATAGAGTTCTTGAAATTTATTTTTTTCTAACTATGAAAGTAAAGACCAGTTTAGTGTGGTTTATGACAATGAATATGTGTCTTACGCTACTGACTTTCCAAGCAAAATGTGAGAACAGCATAATTCTTACAGTGATCTTTCTTTAGATCTCGTGTATGTGAGAAAAACAGGACTGAAGTAGGTGAGTTTGTTGAAAAGAGCAGAGGAAAAATTCTGACAAAAAGAGTAGATGGTGACAGCTGGTTTTTGATATATAAGAAACACATGCAAAGAGAGTGAAACTCTAAATTTTATCAGAGGCCAAAAGACAGAAAAGATTTGTGAATGTATCATCAGTGAAACATATGAATGGGAACTGCTTATAAATATATTCTATTACACCCTCAAGTCATATCATGAACTCAAAAGTGGAAAGAGGAATGCCATTCACAAAGTCTCAAGTTAATGTCATCCCAGTCACAGAACCATTGTTAGAAACTAGTACATAGGATGGGAGAGGAGTTAAAATGTAAAAAGATTAAGTTTACTCATGCCCAAAATTATGGCTGTATTTTACAACAATGACAAAAAAGGCATTCTACGAGGCAATTTTAAAGAAAAGTTAATGAATCTACTAGTTATTTTCACTGGAATTTTACAAGCATATAATACAAGGCAGGTGCAGCATTTATTCAGGCTGGTCAAACACTCTTTTAGAGAAAGCATGCTTAAAAGTACTCTTTACTTGTTTGGTAGAAAAAAGGTTGAAGGTGGTCACACAAGCAAAATGGAACACTTAATATCTCCATGTCATTCTCCAGCATTTATATGGGGAAGAGGAATAGAGTGAGTTAAGGCAAACAAACCAGGCAGGCAAAATATAGAAACTAAGTCAAACTGTAATTACAATTCCTTTCTGAAATGAATATATAAATCAAAATGATGCAAAATTAAGTGCAAGGAGTGAGTGCACCAGCTGGAGAAGGTTAGGGAGGATTTATTTACAGTGGTATTAAATAAACACCATGTAACATGCTATACATACTGGACTTTGCATTAATGGTTAGCTTAAACAAAGAGATGCAGGGGAAAACAACATGTACAACCAAAAAAAAAAATAAAGACACAAAGAAACAGCACTGCAAACCTCAAAAGTAAGTTAGGAATTGAGGGTCAGGGACCTACCAACACAGAATTATCCAACAAGATCTCCTGCACAAAAACAAATGACAGACCGGTCATGACAAAACCAAAAGATAAATACTCGGATGACTTTGACAACAGTCAGCTAAGCATTAAAATATAAATATTGATAGAGCTATCATTCAAATTGGCTTAGCCTCAGCTTTAAAAATATGCCACAATTACTTCATTTTCCAACTTTAAAATATGAGTTGACCTAAGATCTTGGAAATAGTCAACTCAAGATGTAAAGATATAAAATATACAATAACTTAAAAAATGTACATTTGTTTAATTAGGTTTTCCTTTGGAATCTCACATTAAGCTTCAATAACAAAGCCAGATCAAGTAGACATGAGTATTAAAGGAGTGATCTGGATTGCATTCACATGAGCAAGTGTCCAGCAAGGGATAAAGTTAATGGTTTACCTCATCACAAGTTAATGATAGATTTTTTATTCTTGGAAGCCAACTTTTAAAAACTGAGAGTACTCAGAATTGCTAGTGTAGCTAAGACCAAGTTCAGAATGGAAGTTAAACAGCATGCAGTTAGAAGAAAACTCTTTCCAGTAAGATTCTTTCCTAATGATGAAATGTATTCTGAATATTCAGGGAGTTTCAATTAATATGAAAACATTTCATGCTAAATAATTAAATTCTCTGTACAAAAGAAAATCTGACCATAAAGTTGTTAAACAGGAAAGCAAAAGCAATTTTCTTACTACAGGGAATACTTTAAAATATAATAAATCCAGGGTGCCTGGGTGGCTCAGTCGTTATGCATCTGCCTTCGGCTTGGGTCGTGATCTCAGGGTCCTGGGATTGAGTCCCACACAGGGCTCCCTGCTCAGTGGGGAGCCTGCTTCTCCCTCTCCCACTCCCCCTGCTTGTGTTCCCTCTCTCACTGTGTCTCTGTCAAATAAATAAATAAAATCTTAAAAAAAATATATATATAATAAATTCAATCTAATAAATTCAGAATATAAGCTTACTAAAAAAATTAAGACATAAAATTAACAAACTATAGTGATAGCAATTTTTAAATGATTTCTGTAAGAAAATCATTTTACAGCTTAAATAAGAGTAACATAAATAAGATTTGTTAATTGTTAATTTTGATTTTCTCAACTGCTCTGAATGTTCCTAAAACAAAAATCTGATAGTGGTCTCTATTCTTCTTTATATGTAATCTTTCTCAGTCCGGGGGAAAAAAAAAAAGAGTAATGAATTTGATCAAATCTAATTCATCAAGAATTAGTAGTAAGTTTTGTTCTTTATTTCCCAATAAACTAAGTAAATGAATTAATGCATCAGTTAGACAAATTTCAAAAGGCTACCAGTGGAAAATTTCTACTATAATTCAAGAAAAAAAAAGGCAGTATAATGGAGTGAAAGTTTGATCAACTTGCAAAGGAGTGGCTATTTTTCAGTAACTGGTTTTGGTGATGGCTCTTGGAACAGAAAGAATAATATTCCTAGGGAAAAGTCATTGAGTGGTAAAGGTAAAATCCTTCTTCCAGTTAGTGCTATTTTCTCCAAAACATGTTTGACCCAGACAGGAACCAAGTTTCTATGAGAAAAGTCAGTCACATCCTCTTTTTAAGAGTCTTATGTAACTTTGTGAAAATCACTATGAAGATTAATATAATGTATAAGTTATATGTTAAGAAAATAAAAACTATGTATTAAGTGGTTGGGACATGTGCCTTTACAGGCGGCATCTTGTGTAATCCTTGTGTTCTACAGACAAGGTAGCTAAAGCTGGAAGAGGTTGTGGGACTTCCCTAAGGCCACAGAACTAGGAGATGGTAGAATTGAGATTAAGAGCTAGCCATTAAGTGGGCGCCTGGGTGGCTCAGTTGGTTAAGTGACTGCCTTTGGCTCAGGTCATGATCCTGGAGTCTGTGGATCGAGTCCTGCATCGGGCTTCCTACTCAGCAGGGAGTCTGCTTCTCCCTCTGACCCGCCCCCTTTTCATGCTCTCTCTCTCATTCTCTCTCTCAAATAAACAAAATTTAAATAAATAAATGAATAAGATCTTTAAAAAAAAAGTGCTAACCATAAGTATAAAGTCAGTAAGAAATAAAGAAATGGGGACTGAACTACAAGTTGAGAAACTGGATTCTAGACTTAGAGCTACCACTATACCTAGGTACAAATTATTTGACTTTTTGGTCCTTGATTTATCTTTTTTATTGGGAAGGTTGGTTTTAATAACATCTGAGGTTCTTTCAAGGTCTGAAATGCTGCATATTCTGCCTCAAGCTTGTAAATGAAAGGTCTGTCTAAAGTAATGATTCTCAACTGTCATGTTACTAATGGGAGTGTGTTGTGGACATTCTAGGGGCAGAAATGTTTAAAAGCAATGGTGTTGTTTTAATTCCAAATGTAACTCAATTTTTGAGGCAAGTCCAGATAGAAACTGATGATACTCAAGGTAATCTTAAAACCACTGACGATTATGAACCACTTCACCAGAACTTTCAGCATTCATCTTGCCATATTTATTAAACGTATTATTAAAACCCAGATATTGATGGATATGCCACTAGAATATTAAGGAAAAATGTTATTTGCCCATCTGGGGTGGAGAGAACTTTATATGTAATTATGCAGAAAAAAGGAAGGAAAAAACAAAGACATCACATAAACTTTTCCAGGCCCTATGGCATTTATACAGTATCCGGGACATTTAAGCACCCTCTATATGTTTATTGACTAATGAATAAATATTCCAAATGTTAAGTTCAACACTAAGAGAAGAAAAATGAATATATGAGAGGTTTAAGATGTGATTACATAAGAGTTGGCCCTACCCCCTAAAAAAAAGACTAGAACTGAGAGAAAATAGCTATTGTACACAGACTAGAGAATAAATAAACCTAAGTTTCCAATGAAAAAAAAACTAAGGACTCACTAATAATTTTATACTCACACAGAGGCAGCTGACCAAGTTAGATAGGTTGACATGTCTTGGAGCAAACATATGAAGCTGCTGAAGGCAAGAAATGGCCTGAGCTTGAACAAGGCAGTCTGGATTATCTTGCATCACTGCACAACCCAAAAGACAGGAAGTCCTTAAGGTGGAAATGGAAGTACTATTACCTAAAAGGAAAGCAGAGAGCTTTGAATAATTGGTCTATGAAATCATTCATCTTTAAGCATATATTACTAGGTTTAAATTTTTTTTTAATACCAATTTTAATCTCAAGGATCTGTGAAATAAATTTCTTCTACAAAAGCAGGGATAATCCAGGTGACAGATTTTTAGGTTATGTTAGTTATTCTTACTCTGAAAAATTTACGTCAACATAAATCATTAGGCAAACAAGAACCTAAGACTAGGTTATATCAAATTTTCACGAAAAGGAGAATTAGAAATGGCTAATGAACTTAGCCCTGCTTATATAAGTTGAGTTGCTTTCAAATATTAAAATCATAGATTTTACATTTGAACAGATCAGATTATCTGAGCTTTGGGACTTAATCACTTACTTCTTAAAAGAGATGAGTTCTTTAAACTATTCCACTTGGTGTCTATCACCTTAATTGTTAAGGGAAACATTTAAAAAGATATATCTAATCTTTCTAAATATAGTACTCCTTGTCTTTTCAAGGTAAGAGAAATCACACTGAATGGCATTTCACAAAATATATGATCACCTACTATGTGTCAATCACAAAGGCTTTTCAACTTTTCCCCCATTTGATAGAGAAGGAAACCAAAGAGCAAAGATTTTCCAAAGGTCACTGAATTAAGTAGTGGTGGAACTTACATTAAGTTTCCTCGTTTCTATGTTATGTTCTATTATGTCAACATTCAGAAGTCAACGTCTTCTTCCCAAGATGTCTCTCAACATTCTGCCCATGGATTTGCATAGAACATTATACTAAACTTCATTTCACTGACAAGTATTTGAGTCAGTAATAAGAAATGAATTCATTTTCTATGTACATTCTTAATGTAAAACATCACAAAATGAGTTATGCATACCCTGTAGCTCTGGACCCAATGTAGTAATAAGGGCATTCAAACAGCGACCAAGACTTTGGTGAACTTCAGCATGAGTAGGAGGCACATTTAACAATAACATTATAATAAGAGAAAGGGTGGGTTCCACATGCATATGATAGAGTGGGCCAGCAGAATCAATTATCAATGATAGCGAATGTAGTGCCCAGGTCTGTAAAGACAGAGAAAAACAATTTAAAATGCTACAGCAGCATTAAGAAACATAAAACACAATGAATTGTTCTTTGTTGAAACAAGTGATAAAGTAACAGCAAAGTAAAGTAATTTGTGTGCTATTACTAACCTGGAAAGAGAAATAGAGAACATAAGAAGTTTAAGAAAAGATCTAATCATCTAATTTAGAATGATAAACTGAAATCTCAGCACTAAGAATTCCAAGTCTATGTTTGGTTCTTTAGCTAACAGCCTGAACTGAATCTAGTTTGCTGAAAATTGTTTACTATTTAATCTATGTGAACAAAAATTCCAGTTTTTAAAAGATTCAAAATAAATAAATATTCAACAAAATCTACCAGTACATGCAGTAATATGGACAAATCTCTTGAACATAATGTTGAAGAAAGCCAGACATAAAAGACTACATACCATATGATTCCACTGATATAAAGTATAAAAGCAGGCAAAACTAATATATGATGTTGCAAATTAGGATAGTGGTTATCCTTGGTGGGACAGGTAGTAACTAGAAGAGAACATGAGGAGAGTGTTTGGGGTATTGATAATGTTCTATTTCTTGATCTAGGTGCTGGTTACATGGTGTATTTAGTTTGTATACTTTATTCACAGAGATGCACACTTAAGACAAGTGTACTTTCATAAACATATAAAAATAAGTATATATTATATGCCTGGGTGGCTCAGTTGGTTAAGTGACTGCCTCCGGCTCAGGTCATGATCCTGGAGTCCTGGGATCGAGTCCCGCATCGGGCTCCCTGCTCAGCGGGGAGTCTGCTTCTCCCTCTGACCCTCCCCCCTCTCGTGTTCTATCTCATTCTCTCTCTCAAATAAATAAAATCTTAAAAAAATATATATTTCTTTATAAAACAAATGATATGCCTTTGAGTGAAATCTGACCTGCCACATGTTTTTACAAATAAAGCTTTACTGAAACACAGTCATGCTCATTTATTTATGTATTTATGGCTGCTCTACTGCTACAGTGGCAGAATTGTGCAGCTGACAGAGACTGCACTACCGAAGGTGTAAAGTGTACACAATTTACTATGTAGCTCTTAATAAAATACATTTGTCAACTCCGGTTTAAATGAACAAGGCTTCTCCCAGTACCTCAGGATGGGGCTGTCTTTGGAGACAGGGCCTTTAAGGGAGTTAAAATGAGGCTTTTAGGGTGGGCCCTAACCCAATGTGACTGGTGTCCTAAGAAGAGAAAATGTGGACAGAGTAACACTAGAGATTCATAAGCACAGAGGAAAGACCATGTGAAGACACAATGAGGTGTCTACCTGCAAGCCAAGCAAAGAGGGCTCAGAAGAAACCAAACTGGCTGACACTTTGATCTTGGACTACTACTAGCCTCCAGAACCATGAGAAAATAAATTTCTGTTGTTTAAGCCACCAATGAATGAATAAATGAATGAACAAATGAATGAATGAAACAAGACTGATAACCAATGCAGTCAGATGATAGGTATAATAGGGTCCTTATAGTATATTCTACTTCTATGTATGTTTTAAGTACATAAAAAGTTCTCCCTTTAGGAAAACGAGAAGTTTTACCCCTCTTACCAGAAAGCTTATTTTACTTTAAATGCTACAAAAATAAACTGTTAAGAGATAGCAGTAATCGAGAAGAATCAGATTTGATGACACTGGAAGTCACTAAAAGCATTTAATCAACAAAAAAGGTATTTGATATAAAAGTATGTGCATCCACAACAGACTTCTTGAAGGGGAGAAGAGAAATAGAACAAATAAAAACAAAAGTTGCTATAATAAAGGAGGATGAAAGAATGGACACCTTATAAATTAACTCAGTCTACTACTGGATGATGATGAGGAGGAGACTATTTGTAATATGGTAATTCAAAGGGAGCTAACTGTGGATTAGGGATGTTGAAATTTGATGAGAAGGTGGTTAAACTGGATCTCAGAACACTAGAAAATTTGGATTATCAGATAGGAATAGTAAGGGAAAAGAACAATGGGAAAAATATAAGATATGAGAAAGGTACATGTGGGATGAAAATAGGCAGGTCATCTGTAAGAGAAGCCAGTGCTTTCGGGTAATAACAGGTTACTGGGTCAGTTGATAGGACTTGAAGGAGGTGATTTAGGAAGCAATAAGCAGTTTCCCCAGGTTTTTGGTAGGGAAGTGGCAAGATGAAAGTCTTTCAGGAAAACAAATGTGTCTTCACATCTAGGGGGAGTTGAAAAGAACCTAAAACTACTACTGTAGTAATTAGGAACACACAAGGGAGGCAGAGATAAGATAAGGGGAGAAAAAGGGCAGGAATCAAATCAAGATTTGATTAAGATATCAAGAGAATGAGGATATTAATTGAAATGGGTTAAGATGTGTACAATAATAATGGTAAACTGGTTAAGAACATGGGTTTAGAGTTCATGATTTGTGTTCTTGAACTGACTCCATGATTTATTAGCTTTCGGCTGTGAGTAAGTTACTTAGCTTCTGTAAGCTCCAGTTTTCTTTTTGTATAAGGGGAACATACACTGTAGATTGTTGTGAGGCTTAAATATGTTAATGTTTTAGAAGAATATAAAACAATCCTTGGTACCTACTATTAAGCTCTCCAAAACAGTAAATGTTATTATTAAGATGGGAGGAAGATCCATTTTCAGAAAAAGATACTGAATTTGATTTTAGAAACTCTGGGTGTGAAGTAAAGATAGAGAGATTTGAATTTCAAAAACCAGTCAAGGTTAACAATGGTTTGGATATTTATTGGGGGAGGGATTATTAATAAATTAATAATGGTCTATAAAAACAATGTGCATTATATACAAATCATGAATTTCAAGAAGATATCACATGGGGTATTTACCTGCACATCAGGAGAAGTAGTGTCCTGAGCCAAAGTATAAAGGATTCCAACACAAGAATTCAAATGTTGAGAAGAACTTATTCCTCCTAAATATCTATGTAGGGATCCCAAAGCCAATGAGTATCCTGTTCTCGTAACCACATCCCTTGCTGATTTCAATCTATAATTACAGAAATAAAAAATAATCACTGAACAAAACTAATGCATGTCCACTGTCACTTAGGCAAAACGTTTTATATGAATAGCTGCAAAATTCAAAAATGTATTTACTGTTAACTGATAAAAAAAAAATTCTGAAATGACCTGAAAGGTATCTTGAAAAGAAAAACATTTTAAATAAAAGTGTCTTCACATTATTAATGATTAAGTACGAATAATTTCAATGTTTTTCAGAAATACACTAAATTTGTAAGACAAGCATTATTACTTTGTTACTTTTTTCAAGTTGAAGTACACAATATCCTATTAGTTTCAGGCATGTATCATAGTGATTTGGTATTTTTATACATTATGAAATGATCCTCACAATAAGTCTAGTTACCATCTGTTACCATACAAAGTTTCTGCAATATTACTGACTACAGTCTATATGTTATATATTGCATCCCATGACTTATTTATTTTATTACTGGAAGTCTGGACCTCTTAATTCTCTTCACCTGTTTTGCACCCTCCTCTCCTCTATGGTAACCAACAGTTTATTTCTTGTGTATCTATGAGTTTGTTCATTCATTTCTTTTCACATATAAGTGAAATCATATGGTATTTGTCTTTCTTATTTCACTGAGCATAATACCCTCTAGGTCCACCCATGTTGTCGCAAATGGCAAGACTTCCTTCTTTTTTATGGCTAAGTAATATTATACACAACATCTTCTTTATCTATTCATTTATTAATAGACACAGGTTGCTTCCATATTTTGGGTATTGTAAATAATGCTGCAATGAACACAGGGGTGCAGATATCTCTTTTAATCAATGTTTTCATTTCCTTTGAATACCCAACAGTGGAATTGCTGGATTGTATTTTTAATTTTTTGAGGAACTGCCATACTACTTTCCATAGTGGCTGCACCAATTTATATTCCCACCAACAGTGTATGAAGGTTCCCTTTTCTCCACATCCTACTCAACACTTGTTACTGTCTTTTGGATATTAGCCAATGAGACAAGTTTGAGGTGATGTCTCATTATGGTTTTGATTTGCATTTCCATGATGATTAATGACGTGGAGAAGATCTTCACGTGCTTGTTGGCCATCTCTCTATGTCTTCTTTGGAAAAATGTCTATTTGGTCCTCTGCCCATTTTTTTAAAATCAGGTTTTTGACATTAAGTTGTATAAGTTCTTCATATATTTTGGATATTAACCCCTTATCGAATATATATGACTTGCAAATATCTTCCACCATTCATAGGCTGCCTTTTTATTTTGTTAATGGTTTCCTTCATTGTATAAAACCTTTTTAGTGTGAGGTAATTCCACTTGTTTGTTTTAGCTTTTGTTGCCATTGCCTGAGGAGCCTGACCTTTCCCCTAAATACTGCTAAGATTAATGTCAAAGAGTTTATGCATATGTTTTCTTCTAGGAGTTTTATGGTTTCTGGTCTTACTTCAAGTCTTTTATCCACTCTGAATTTATTTTTGTATACAATGTAAGATAGTGGTCCAGTTTCAATCTTTTGCGAGTAGCTGTCTTGTTTTCCCAACACCATTTATTAAACAGATTGTTTTCCCCAATTGTTTTGTTTTTAAAGTAAGCTCTATGACCAAGGTGGGGCTTAAACTTATGGCCCCAAGATCAAGAGTTGCAAGCTCTTCTGACTGAGCCAGCCAGTAGCCCATTTTCCCCCCATTATACATTCTTGACTCCTTTGTCAAATTAATTGACTAGATATGTGTGGGTTTATTTCTGGGCTCTCTATTCTAACACATTGATCTATGTTTGTTTTTATGCCAGTAACATACTGTTTTAATTACTATCACTTTGTAATATAGTTTGAAATCAGCATACCTCCAACTTTGTTCTTCTTTCTCAAGACTGCTTTGGCTATTTGGGTCTTTTGTGGTTCCATAAAAATTTCAGGTTTTTGTTCTAGCACTGTGAAAAATGTCATTGGTATTTTGATGGGGATTACACTGAATCTGTAGATTGCTTTTGGTAGTATGGATATTTTAGCAATATTAAATCTTACCATCCATGAGCATGGGGTCTGTGTGTGTGTGTGTGTGTGTGTGTGTGTATTAAAATATGGAATGCTTCATGAATTTGCATGCCATCCTTGTGGAGCATGGTATATCTTTCCATTTATTTGTGTCATCTTCAATTTCTTTCAACAATGTCTTAATGTTTTCAGTGTGCAGGTTGTTCACTTCCTTGGTTAAACTGATTCTTAGATATTTTATTCTTACTGACAATAGTGATTGGGATTGTTTCCTTAATTTCTCTGACAGCTTGTTATATGTATAGAAACTGATTTCTGTATGTTGATCTCATAGCCTGTGACTTTACTGAATTCATTTAATTCTAACAGTTTTTTGGTGGAGTCTTTAGGATTTTCTAATTTTGAATTATGTCATCTGCACACAGTGACAGTTTTGCCTCTTCCTTTCTAATCTGGATGCCTTTTATTTCTTTTTCTTGTCTAATTGCATGGCTAAAACTTCCAAAACCAAGGTGAATAAAAGTGAATTGAATGGGCATCCATTTTTTGTTCCTGATCTTAGAGGAAAAGCTTTTAGCTTTTGATAGGTGCAGGCTTGTCATATATGGTCTTTTTAATGCTGAGGTATGCTCCTTCCATGTCTACTTTGTTGAGAGCATCATTAAATTACATTTTAAAAGCTCACATTGCTGAGATACTTTAATTCCATACAAAGAGAGTTTCAACTCAAGAACTTTGATTTTAATGTTAAATATAGCAAGAAAAATAAACATTTATTAGGAGTTTTCTTATGCATTCTGTGCTAATTTAAATGTTTTACATTTACTCCTTTAATCCTCCCAACAACCTTGAGATTCGTACTATTTCCAGTTCCTTTTTACAGATGAGGAGAACAAAATAGCCAAAGTGACTCTTACACAGTAACCAACTATTAAGTGGAAGAATGGGATTTGAACCAAGTTTAGTAATCTGACTCCAGACTTCCAGCTCTCTCTCTCTTTTTTAAAGTTTATTTATTTATAATTTCTACACCCAACATTGGGCTTGAACTCACAACCCCGAGATCAAGAGTCGCATGCTCTAGCAACTGAGCCAGCCAGGCACCACCACACTTCAACCTCTTAACCAAATCAGTCACACATATTCAGTAAACTGGAAGGTTAAAGTGCTACTTGCATTACTACTACTACTACTATGAATATAATTTTATATACATATATTACTAATATAACCATGAACTTTTATTTGTGGTTGTTTTATTCTTTCATATTACTTTCATATTTATTATTTCATTTACCTTAACGCTGTTAAGCAGGCAGGGTAGTATTAACAACCTTCTATTTGAAACAGAGGGTATTTCCCCAAAGATACAAATGTAGTGATCTGAAGGGGCACCTGCACCCCAATGTTTATAGCAGCAATGTCCATAATAGCCAAACTATGGAAGGAGCCCGATGTCCATCGACAGATGAACGGATTAAGATGTGGTATATATATGCATAAATCTTGCCATTAGAATGATGTGGATGGAACCAGAAGGTATTATGCTAAGTGAAATTAAGTCAATCAGAGAAAGACAATTATCATATGATCTCACTGATATGTGGAATTTAAGAAACAAAATAGAGGATCATAGGGGAAGAGAGGAAAAATAAAACAAGATGAAACCAGAGAGGAAGATAAGGAGGAGGTGGAGGGATGGGGTAACTGGGTGATGGACATTAAGGAGGGCACGTGATGTAATGAGCACTGGGTCTTATATAAGACTGATGAATCACAGACCTGTACCTCTGAAACCAATAATACATTATATGTTAATTAATTTAATTAAAATTTAAAAATGTTACAAAAAAACAGGAAAACTAGCTGAGAAGTTTACTCTTTGCTCATGATCTCAGAGCTGGCAAAAATGAAAACATAGTTTATGCTTCCTGATCATGACAGCGTACAGCCTTTACTCTTTCCAGTAGATTGTTATTACTACCTATTATCTATATTTTAAATGATAAAACTCCGTGTCCCCCAGAGTCCATTCCACTAATAGCCAATTATACCACTCATATATTGGTAATCTTTCTCTTACTATATAAAAACTAAAGCCAAAGTAGTAATAGTTTTATGTCCTAAGATGAGCAAACCCTTCATTTGAAAGTATCTGTGTTTATCAATTTTTTTCTGAGTTAATTCCCAGGATGAAGTTTCACTAGTTCCAAAAAAAATCAACAAACTATACCCAGTTTTGACATATAGTCTATGAGTATTAGGAAATTCACTTACTTGTCAAAGCTGACTTGAGCTAATGCAGCAGTAAAAGCTCCATCATCAACCACTTGGGCTAATCTAGCCCATGCCTCTGCAGCTGCACATCTTAAGAGGGGGTTGGGACTTTCTAGGGCTCCCATCACCAACGCTAGGGCAGGTCTTCTCATTTCTTCTGGACCCAAATTTCCCTTGGAGACAGCTAAGTACTGAAATATGTAAAGAATAATCCAAACTTACAATTGTAGTAAATTTCCTTTTTTAAAAAAATTTATTTATTTTAGAGAAAGAGAGCGTGAGAGCAAATGCAAGTGGGGTGAGTGGCAAAGGTAGAGGGAGAGAGAACCTCAAGGAGACTCCCTGCTGAACGTGTAGCCTGACTCAGGGCTCAATCTCACGACTCTGAGATCATGATGTGAGCCGAAATCAAGGGTCAGATGCTTAACAGACTGAGCCACCCAGGCACCCCTGTAGTAAATTTTCGAATCCAGTTTGGAATGAATATTCTGGTTAAGCAAATATGCTCATTCTTGGATTACTACTTAAACACACACACACACACACACACACACACACACACACACACACACAAATAAACACTGAACACCCAAAAATAATTTCATTTTTCACAGAAAGTTCTTTAGAAGTTTAAACCTCCAGGCAAACAATATGGTAATTGATTGTCACTATAGTATATATGTGTTCAGAAGAACATTAATAGGAATTTCCATAAAATAATCAATGAAGTGTATTATATTTTAGTTAGAAACAATAAGCCATAAATGCAATAAGCCAGATTTGGCTCATAGGCCATAGTCTGCCAATCTCTGGTATAGGATATTAGGCTGAGTAGGTTAAAGCATGTTCCTAAGCCAAGACTTCAGGTTTAATTTCTGACTAACAAGTTTTACATAGAGAAAAAGTAAAAGGGGAATTACAAATCCTGAAACATTTTCATTAGGAGATTAAGAAAAAAGGGAAGGAAAAAAAAGCAGCAGTTCTTTAAAAACACCTTCCTCCAACCTACATAGTTGGACATACATTAGAAAAAAAATTAATCAAATGCTCCAATTTTAAAAAAACAATTACCTTCAAGAAACTAGAGAGTGAAGAAACAACATGTAACTGAACTATTTGTTGACGAGCTCCTTTTGAGTGCTTTATACTGTCCAAAAGCTGTTCCAGTATAAAAAGCCTAAAATCAGAAACAACAAGATTTAAAAGCAAATAGTAAGACAGTGAATTTGCTAATAAAGATGAAGTAAGACAAAGGGCATTACTGAGTATATACTGCTAATCTGTTTTGTTGCATTATTTTGTGGGAACTGCTAAAATGAGATAAACTCTTGCTGAACATACTAAAACATTTTAGGAAAAGAAAATATATCGTAGGGGCGCCTGGGTGGCTCAGTTGTTAAGCGTCTGCCTTCAGCTCAGGTCATGGTCCCAGGGTCCTGGGATCGAGCCCCGCATCGGGCTCCCTGCTCAGCGGGAAACCTGCTTCCCCTTCTCCCACTCCCCCACTTGTGTTCCTGCTCTCGCTAACTCTCTCTCTCTGTCAAATAAATAAATAAAATCTTAAAAAAAAAAAGAAAATATATCGTAAAAAATACAAAAACATTTTGATTTTGTGTCATTCTGACAGTGGGCGAGAAACATTATTATGTGAGAAAAACCCCACAAAAGTATCACTTAATAAATATTTACCTGGAAAAATTCTATTTCAATAACTATTTTCTAAACAAAGGGTATCTTATTTTTTCTTCTTTTCTTTTTTTAAGTAAACTCTATGCCCAATGTGGGGCTCAAACTCACAACCCTGAGGTCAAGAGTCACATATCCTACTGATGTAGCCAGCTGGGCACCCCTAAACAAAGGATATCTTAAAAGTTACATGCATCAACTTTCTTGTTCTTAATAATAGGACTTAATTGGATTCAAATACATAGCTTCATTTTAAAGGTAGCATCAACTTATGTCATCTATAGTTAATGAGAATCAGCACAGCTCTTTGAACTCCCAGCTATACTTTAAAATGTACTTAGGATCACACTATATATTAACATAATTTTAACTCTTCTGTTTCTCATTTAACATTACCTCCTAAGCACCTTTCAAATCATTCTTATTCTTTGGTAACTTTCATGAAGCCAAATTTTACTGTGCACATGTATTACAATTTATTCAATCATTCTACTGACAGAGAAATTTTTTAATTTTCACAATTCTAACTATGATGGATATTAGTTTTGGTCTGGGATTGAATGTGTCCATTAGCTATTAATGTAGCTTCTGTGAATTTTTTTTTTTTTAAGATTTTATTTATTTGACAGAGAGAACAAGAGAGCACAAGCTGGGGAAACAGTAGAGGGTGAGGGAGAAGCAGGCTCCCTGCCAAGCAGGGAGCCCAATGCGGGGCTCGATCCCAGGACCCTGGGATCATGACCTGAGCAGAAGGAAGACGCTTACCCATCAGAGCCACCAAGCGCCCTGCTTCTGTGAATTGTTTTACATGTCCTTACAGCACTATGTTTTTCCTCTCTCCATCAACCCACAATGATTTTACAGCATTTATAACAGTGGTTCTCAACCTTGGCTGCATGTCAGAATTACCTAAGGAGTTTTTGAAAATTTCAATACCCAACATACATGCATACCATACTATTAAATCAGAATGTACATTTTAAAAAGTTGTCCAAGTGACTGCAATGTATTGTCAAGGGCAGAACAATCTTCAGATGAATTAAGTAATTCATTCTTTGCATTTAGGTGCAAAATGCTTCAAAGTAAGCACAAACAACACATGCACAAGATCAATCATAGTTCTTTTCTGTATAAAAATATCTTGGCTTATACACAAACAATGAATCATGGAACACTACATCAAAAACTAATGATGTTATGTATGGTGACTAACATAACAATAAAAAATTAAAAATAAATAAATAAATTATCTTGGCATTCTAGAACTTTAAACATTTTAGTACTTTAAAATTACCAATGCAAAGTTTTCTTACTTTTAGAATCTTATAGTCAAACAGAGAAAACCAAATGATTTAAAGACAATTTAATTTCTAAGTGCATAAATAAAATATGAAAAACCTATTTCTAATCTTAGGACAATTTCATGTTATTAAGGACTTTCTTTTAAGCTGTTTAAACACAAAGCTAAGCACAATGACAACAAAATGCTTTGAAATATTCAGATGCTATTGTTAAATATAGATACTTCGGTTAAAAACATTTTTTTTCCCTCGGAATGTAAAGACTCAAAAGAAAAAGGGTCTGCCATCTTAAATAAGTATCATATTTGGGATAACACGATATTAGAAACTTAACTTTCCTATTTATGTAGTTTCTCTTCTCTGGTCCTCTAATGACACCCAATGGAGACTGCTGAGAGCTGCTTATGACCCACTTTCTGTATCTGGGATCCTGCCAGACCATTTCCTTTAAAAATCTCCAAAGTACTGCCTACTGTTTTTATTCAGTTAGAATCTAAACACACACTGTTTTGTTTTTACCAGGTCACAACATTTTTATTAAAACAAATAAAACCTCTCCCTTAAATATATATTCATTCTATATACTATTTTAGTCCAGGTGAGGTTAAAAAAAACTTAGCATTAAGTTAAATTTTAGAACATAAAATAATTTTCCTAAAAAAATCCTTCTCTAAGAAGTATATTCTTTTCTTTTTCACTTTTTGTCTTAGACCTGTCAGAAAGAGTGGAGCCGGGTGCCTGGGTGGCTCAGTTGGTTAAGCGACTGCCTTCGGCTCAGGTCATGATCCTGGAGTCTCGGGATCGAGTCCCATGTCGGGCGCCCTGCTCAGCAGGGAGTCTGCTTCTCCCTCTGACCCTCTTCCCTCTCATGCTCTCTATCTCTCATTCTCTCTCTCTCAAATAAATAAAAATCTTTAAAAAAATCTAAAAAAAAAAGAAAGAGTGGAGCCATTTAAGAATATGCTTAATTTAAATTTTTTCCCCACAAGGCCACCCCGTTTCATCACTGTAGTTAATTCTATGTTAAATCAAATTAATTATTTTAAATTGTATGCTCTATAAAATGGTATAGTTACAAACTGGTTCACTCCCACCCTATTAATTCTTCTCTTTTTTTCCCTTAAATATGTATTTATTTATTTTTAAGATTTTATTTATTTATTTGACAGAGAGACAGAGAGAACACAAGCAGGGGGAGCGGCAGGCAGAGGGAGAGGGAGACACATACTCCCCACTGAGCAGGGATCCTGATGTGGGACTCAATCCCAGAACCCTGGGATTATGATCTGAGCTGAAGGCAGACACTTAACTGACTGAGCCACCCAGGTGCCCCAAGATTTATTTATTTGAAATTAAGAAAGAGGGAGAGGGAGAGAGAGAGAAAGAGAGAGAGAATGCACTTCAGCTCCCATCCAGGAGCAGGGGGAGGGGCAGTGGGAGAGGGAGAATCTCAAGCAAACTCCTTGCTGAGCTCAGGCTCAATCTCATGATCCATGAGATCATGACCCAAGCTGAAACTAAGAATCAGACACTCAACCGACTCAGCCATCCAGGCGCCCCTCTATCAATTCTTTATTTGCCAGAGAGAGGGAAAGAGAGAGCACAAGCAGGGGGAGCTGTAGACACAGGAAGAGGGAGAAGCAGGCTCCCCACTGAGCAAGGAGCCTGGTGCAGGACTCAGTCAATCCCAGGACTCTGGGATCATGACCTGAGTTGAAGGCAGAGGCTTAACCAACTGAGTCACCTCAGGCATCCCTCCTCTATCAATTCCTCTTCGAATATTCCAGACTACTATGATTTTCCTCTCATCTTTTAGTGCTAGAGCATTCATTTATAATTTGGTCATATATTATCTTAAATAAGTTAAAGCCACAACTTTATAGTTACAGTATACACAGGGAGCTATAGGCTACAAATAAATTTGGGAAAAACATCATCTTTTAAAATTTAAGCTCTGAAAAGACATCTCGGTGTGTATGTGTCTGTGTATATCTTATAATGAGCAAATACTACCATCGTTTAAAATAAAATGACATGAGGCTATTAACAATCAACATAAAAAACAAACGTAAGTTTTATTCACTATTCTATCCATTGAAAGTAAACTACCCAGAGACATGCTTCAAAAATGTGTTCCTGGGGTGCTTGGCTGGCGTAGTTGGTAGCGCATGTAACTCTTGATCTTGGGATTGTGAGTTCAAGCCCCATGTTGGGACTAGAGCTTACTTTAAACCCCCCCAAAAATGTGTTGCTGACAAGATTCAAACATTTTTGTGAGTCTTCATCAAAAGAGACCAAGGTAAATTCCCTACCTAATTGATATTCTCTGGAAGACATAACTAGATAAAATGATATAAAAGCTATGTATCTAGTTACATGTTATTATTTTTGGTTTAGCATGCTAGAGGCAGACAGGAAGGAAGGGAGGGTGGGAGACAGTGGGGAAGGAGGGAGAGAGAGGGAGGAAGTGAAGGAGAGAGAGAAAGAGAAGAGAGGGAAAGAAAGAATATGAATAAATGAGGATAGTTACTAATTTATAAATTGTTAAAAAGCACAGCCGATGGGAGAAATTCACACTGCATTTAGTATCTCACATAAAAACAATTTACTGGATACTAGATACAAGTAGTGTTTTTTTATCTCCAAGAAAGGTATTATCTCAGTTATCAATTATGAAACTGTCATTCGCAATAAGAAACCATTTTTAGTCTTTGATATTCCAAAACTGAGGTGTACTTTGAGTGGACTGAAATCTATCAAACTTAAGACTAATCAATTTTAATCTAATTTTTGAAATCCACCAAACTAAAGATCTATAATGGCTCCACAAGGCGTTGGAAGGTAAGAAAGCTTAGGAGACCTAATCTAAGCAGAAAACCAGTGTTCTTCTTTGTAACAATACCTCATAAATCAAAATTCTAATATCACTGCATTTTTTGTTGTTCTTTTTTTTAATCAGTGTTTTTTTATTTGTATTTTCAGTTAAATGGTAAGGTAATTATGGATAAAGTATATCCACAAGAAAGCCTAGCAGTTTTCAATTTAACACTGAATTTAATCATTGACTTAATTAGTTATTAAATATTAGCCAGGTGAATAATTACAAGAGCCTTTATCTCACCTACACCTGTCATCTGTAAGAACTCTTTTATGCTAATAAAAACTTTTTTTTGAGAGAGAGAAAGAGAGAGAGCACGCGCGCACCAATGGGGGGCGGTGGGGAGAGAATCTCAAGCAGACTCCGCGCTGAGCCTGATGCAGGGCTCACAACAAGAGATCACAACCTGAGAAACCAAGAGTTGGACGCTTAACCGACTACATCACCCAGGTACCCCACTAATGAGATCTCGTATTTTTCTTATGAATCAGTTCTCTATTATGCATTCACTGAATCAATGACCAATCCTTAAATATTGGATTTCAGGATAAGTGAACTACTAAAGATGATTTACCTTTGGGCTTCTCCCACATGAGCACATACAACTCCAAAGAGCTTGACTGCGGAGCTAATAACTGATAGTACTGGAGGTAGGGGCTTAGGCACTGAATCTCCCTCTACATCTTTCTCATAAATAGAATAAGGGTCATACTCCAAACTTCCACAAGCAATACCATTACCAAGCAGGAGCTAAAACAAAACAAAAAATATATATATAAGGTATTAAAATGACTGTTCACAGAATAAGTCAACCCAAGAGTTACTGAAAAATGACTGTACCTGTTCTTCAATAAATCTATGGTCAGTCTCTTGTAGCAAAGGACTTAATATCACAAGATCATCCTGATGACAGAGGGGTGGAAGTAAAAATGCGGATGCTGCCACCTGTATATCAGAGGCAGTCAAGTCAGCAGCCAGCTCCTTGAGGATAGTACAAAGGTTTCCTGTTGAGTTACAGAAAATAGCAATCAGCAATTTACTAAAAGCAGTTAACTGGTTAAAGTACAGGGTTAAAAAAACCCAGGCAGAGCTTTAATCTAAACATCAGCTAACTTTAATCTATTACAGCCAAAGATTATATCTCATCCTTAAAAAATACACTACAAACAAACGGCTCAACTGGTGCTACTGGTCACAAGACTAAGAATAGATACTGAAAAGACATCTCAAAGTATGTGTACCTCATGATACTGACTAAATACTACCATCATGTTGAATAAAATGGCATGAAGGACAGAAACAGAATAAAAAAGATGAAGACAAAAGCAGATAAATTATATTTATTTTTAAAAACCATAGCTTAAAAAATTTATAAACATTCGACATGTTTTTTATTATGGAAAATTTCAAACATATAGATAAGCAGACATAATAGTATTATGATACCCCAACTCCTCACCACCTCAGCATATGATTGTCATGCATCTTGACCAGCTGGATCAATTTTGTTTCACTACACCTCCATCCACTATCTCACCACCTCCCATATTATTTTGAAGTAAATCCTAGAAGGCATATCATTTCATCTATAAATATTTCCTTGTGTATCACTGAAAGTTAAGGACATTTTAAACAATCCTATTATAATATCATGTTTTAAAAAACACTTAACATCAAATACCCATTCAGTGTTCAAATTTTCAATTGTCTCATAAATGCCTGTTTTTGTTTGCTTTTGATTGAATTAAGATCTAAGTGAAGTCTACATGCTCTCATTAGTTGATACATTTTAAGTCTCATTCAATCTAAAGTTCTTCCCTTGGGACACCTGGGTGGCTCAGTCGGTTAAGCATTTGGCTTCAGCTCGGGTGATTATCCCAGGGTCCTGGGATCCAGTCCCACATCAGGTTCCTTGCTCAGTGGGGAGTCTTGCTTCTCCCTCTGCCTGCTGCTCCCCCTGCTTGTGCTATCATTCTCTCTCTGACAAATAAAATCTTTTAAAAATAAATAAAGTTCTTGCCTCTACTTTTCCCTGTGTAATTTTTTTTTTTTTTTTTTAATTTGAGAGAGATAGAGAGATGGCAAGAGAGAGCATGAGGTGGGGCGCAGGGAGAGGGAGAAGCAGGCTCCCTGCCAGCCTGATGCAGGGCTTGGTCCCAGGACCCCGGGATCATGATCTGAGCTGAAGGCAGATGCTTAATGACTGAGCCACCCAGGTGCCCCTTCCCTGTGTAATTTATTTGAAGAAATGAGGTTTTTCTGTAGAAGTTTCTACAGCCTGAATTTTTATGAATATATGCCGCAGTGCAGTTTAATTTGTTCCTCTATTGTATTTTTTTGCAGATTAATAACTTGGAACTTGGATCCACAGAGGATCCATTTTATTTGTGTTTCGGGGGCTATCCTAGTTCACAGACAGCATTGCAATCTTCTATAAGACATGGGGGTGGTGTGCAGAGTGCCTGGGTGGCTCAGGTGGTTAAGGGACCAATGCTTTTTTTTTTTTTTAAGATTTTATTTATTTGACACTGAGAGAGACAGCGAGAGAGGGAACACAAGCAGGGGAGAAGCAGACTCCCCACTGAGCAGGGAGCCTGATGTGGGGCTCAGTCCCAGTACCCTGGGATCATGACCTGAGCTGCAGGCAGACGCTTAACGACTGAGCCACCCAGGTGCCCCAAGCGACCAACTCTTGATTTTGGCTCAGGTCATGATCTCAGGGTTGTGAGACTGAGCCTTGTGTTGGGCTCCGGGCTCCGAGCTGGGTTGGGTGTGGAGCCTGTTTAAGATTCTCTCTCTCCTGCCTTCTGCCCCTCCCTCCACTCTAAAAAAAAAGAAAAAAAAAAGACATGAGATAGCATATGGTTGTTTCTCTTATATATACATTTTGAAAAACTGGTCCGTTATCATATTGACCTGCCATTTCAAAGATATTTACAACTAAGTGTGGAAATAATTTCTTTCTCATTTATTTTTTTAAAGATTTACTTATTTTACAGAGGGAGAGAGTGTGGCAAGGGGGGCAAGGGGAAAGAGAGAGAGAATCTCCAGCAAACTCCCCACTGAGCATGGAGCCTGATGTGGGGCTTGATCCCACGACTCTGAGATCATGACCTGAGCCAAAAATCAAGAGTTGGATGCTCAACCAACTGAGCTACCCAGGCGCCCCTTATTTTTTTTTTAAGATTTTTTTAAGTTTTAAGAATCTCTATGCACAATGTGAGACTCAAACTTAAAACCCTGAGATCAAGAGTTACATGCTCCATGGACTGAGCCAGTCAGGCACTCCTCTCTATTTCTTTTTCTTAAGTTTTTTTTTTTTTTATAAATTTTATTTATTTGACAGCGAGAGAGGGAACACAAGCAGGGGGAGTGAGAGAGGGAGAAGCAGGCTTCCCATGGAGCAGGGAGTCTGATGCGGGGCTCGATCCCAGGACCCTGGGATCATGACCTGAGCCGAAGGCAGATGCTTAACAACTGAGCCACCCAGGTGCCCACTCCTATTTTTCATTCAAAGTGACTGCTCACCTAAAAGTCCCTGAATTTAAGAATGATTACATTTTAAAATGCAAATACGCTTTTCTGGCAACATTATTTATTTGAGAGAGTATGAGGAAGAGCAGGAGGAGAGAGACAAGCAGGCTCCATGTTTAACTGAGCCACCCAGGCACTCCTGCAAATATGCTTTTTTTTTGTAGAAATACATCATTGGCTTTCTGTTGCTAATGAGGAGCAATTTCCAGTGTGGAGAAAATTAAAACACTTGAAAGGTCCATAACAAAACTAAAATAGGAAATAAAAACTAAGAATCCAATTTTTACTCCACAAACTTCGGAAAACTAAGTCACTCCTACAACAAAAGTCTGCATCTGCTGGACAACCAGTCATTTAAATTCTTAAAAAATAGGTCCCATTAACAAAAGCAATTTCTTACTCTGTCTTGTAAACGTACTTTTTGACAACTCATGGTACCAACCAGTATCATCAGAACTTTAAACTTGTTTTGTTACTTGGCCATATTTTGAATTAATGAGATCTATAACTTTAAAGACTACTATTTCATTTTGTGTTAAAAGATTTAGAAATTACTATAGGTTATTATTGTATGATGAGCCGTTATTTTAAATGTCAGTTGATATTTTAATGGTAAAGTTCTGACTGTTATGCTCCATACACATAAATCTATTAAATAGAATGCCATTAAAAAAATTTAAAAGTCATGGGGCACCTGGGTGATTCAGTTGGTTAAGTGACTGCCTTCAGCACGGGTCATGATCTTGGGTCCTGGGATTGAGCACCACATCAGGCTCCCTGACTCAGCGGGAAGACTGCTTCTCCCTCTCCCTCTTGCCTGCCTGCCTACTTGTGATCTCTCTCTCTCTGTCAAATAAATAAATAAGTAAAATCTTAAAAAAAAATTAAAAAGTCTTTAAGGAAAAAAATCCTTAATTTTATTTCTATAGTTTTAAAGATGGAAAAAAGATAGCCAAGAAATAGCAAATTACTTTTTTTGGTTGAAACATAAAACTATTAATACCTCCATATTTTCATTTTTCTATGAACTAATTCTTTAAGTAATGTTAAATAAACTGAAAAAGATAAAGAAGGTAAATATTGATTCTATTTTTCAAGTTTATAGTAATTCCTGACTGTCTCCCAGTGAACACTCTGGAACTGATTTAAAATCTATACACTTTACATTCATTATTCCTTAGGACTTTTTTTTATTCCTTTAGGACTTCTGACTAAACTCTAACTCTGAGAAAAAAGTACAAGACTTTGTTTTTTTTCCTTAAGTCTTTTAAGGGCAGACTTATCACTTATTAGAAGATACAGTGTAGATTTTAAGTTGAAATTCTGGTATTCTTAGATGTTTAATGAAGACCTGAAAAAGAAATCATTTTTTTTTTCATCTGTAGTTTGAAAATAAACTCTAAAATATGGTAAATTTGATATAAATATCTAAAGGGAAGTGTTTTTGCCAGGACCTGACAGCTATCAGAGGTATGGAACACAGAAATTATCTCTAGGGCTTTTATATCTAGCAGGTAGCTCTTATATACTAAGAGGTAGTATACAATGAGAAGCACCTATCACTAAGCCTTGACTGTTTGTTAAGTCTCTTGCAGGTTACCTACAAATAGGTATGCAGCACAGCATGAAGCAGATCTATAATCTTGATTCCACTATTTATTGCATATATGTTCTTGAGTTGGTTTTTGTAACTTCTCTATGCCTTTATCTGTCAAATAAGGAAAATGTAACCAGCTCACTGTATTATTCTAAGATAAATGAGATAATATATACAATTTCTATCACAGTGTCTGGCATACAGAAATGATTCTTTTGATACAATTCCTGAGAAATGACAATCACCCATTTTTTCCCAGTTCTTCATATACTAAATGATTACTTTGTATTGAACATTTTGCTAGGTATATTTGTGAACCAGGAAGAAAGGCAGTACCACACTCACATAATAATACCACTCATATAATAAAGGCCAAACAGAAGTTACAGGTTAATATTTTAAACTACTATGGTAGATATGATATTGCATTTACCTGTAAAATAAGGATATAACCCAATAAATGTATCTGTATAAGACACAGATTTGAAGTAATAATCAACTTAATATGTTTGGTTGGAAACTATTAAGACTAAAAAAAATATGAAGTTCCCAATGGAGACCATTTACAACTTTCACCACTTAAAACATGCATCTTGAGTACTTTAGCAGCAGCAATATATTTTCTTGAAACTGTGTTTTAAATTTATAAGAAAGTTTGTAGGACTAATTTTAAAATAAAGACAAGTATATTTTACCAATCATAGTATACTAGTAATCTAAGGTCATATTTGAATCCAATAAAGGCAAAACCTACACTCTAAACTTTAGAAAATTAATTATACCTTGGTAGTTCAGTATTAAACTTTTGTTTGGGCACAGCAAAGAATGGAACAGTGAAACGGAATGTGTACAGTAGATCATCAATGTAGAAGGAAACCCTAGAGTAGAATCAAGACCAATCTTTGTGACTCATTCTCTTCCACACGGTGGAACTAGGGACCTTTTTCCCCCAGAGGAGAAAAAAAAGCAAGACATTAAAAAGTAGGTTTTTAAAAAAATTTATTTACTGTATAATGGTGAATACAATAGTTAAGACTGAACTCACTAAACCTCCTAGAAATAAGGTACTAAATAAACGCCGTATCATTCATTCATTCGGGTATTACTTTCCCAGCACTAGCCACAAACAGTAAAACGTTTTGGTTTAAAGCACATACCTTCATAGGTTTCAGGAGGTAATAAAATCAGTAATTCATAAAGCCTTTGTCTATAAACTACTGATGGTGTTTTCAAAGTGCTTCCATAGGTTTTTAGCACTGAAGAAAGCCTTAAAATAAAAGGAAAAGTATATCTTAAATGTGTAAGTTATATAGGTTGACATATAAAACAGCTATATGTATTATTAGCAAACATTAGTGCTCTTTTATGTTTCTTTTTTTCCTTTTAAAAAAATAATGTGATGATAAGTTGTAAGAGATATTATATGTGTCACACATGGAAATTATTCTACTGTTTCCTATCACACTCCATACAACAAAACTATATATTCAACTTAGATCTCTAAGGCCATCAGTATTTTGTCTAAAAATAAGCTCTTACTAAATTCCACAATTTACAACTTGGCATTTGTAAAAAAAAAAAAAAAAAAGTCTATTATTTGGAAAAGGAATCATATGGAAGGGAACAAACAGGAAACATAAATATGCAGGTAAAATCCAAGTTTTTGTTTGAAACTTGATCTGGAATACCATCACCAAATAGGAAAAAAAAGCATCAAAATATGCAAAGATCATAAAACAAGTTCTCTTTTTTAACTTTTAAAAATAATTTATTCATTTGACAGAAAGAGAGAGAGAGAGAGAGAGAGAGAGAGAGCGCGCATGAGCAGGGGGAGGGGCAGAGGAAAAAGCAGACTCCCCGCAGAGCAGGGAACCTCATGTGGGGCTCAATCCCTGGGATCATGACCTAGGCTGAAGGCAGATGTCTAACTGACTGAACTACCCAGGCACCCCCAAATTCATTTTTAATAAAGCATACAAGTCAAGCCAATGTTTCCCTAAAAGTTTCAATCACAAAATCTTTTATTTCCTTCACTTTCATGTACTTTTTAATCTTCTGTTCATTACCACTACTGGTACAAAGGCATCATTTTACTGATGTTCACTTGTCTAACAAATATTAAAGGAGTACTGCTCTTTGCAAGGTACCATGTTATCAAGTGGAATATGGTCTCCATCGTTTTAGCTATACAGAAATACAGTGGAATTACATTAGTGTGCCAGTGGAATAAATCCACTAAATTGTCACAGCATGAGGTTTCCAGGTACGCTAAGAAATTCTGGCAGTTTTTATTCATTTGTATTTTCTGGGGAACTAATACTTATTATTTCTGGTTTCTAGAAGAAATGAGTTAATTTTTTTTTTAAGATTTTATTTATTTATTTGACAGACAGAGACACAGCGGGAGAGGGAACACAAGTAGGGGGGATTTGGAGAGAGAGAAGCAGGCCTCCCACGGAGCAGGGAGCTGGATGTGGGGCTCGATCCCAGGACCCTGAGATCATGACCTGAGCCGAAGGCAGATGCTTAACGACCGAGCCACCCAGGTGCCCCAGAAATGAGTTAATTTTTGAGTTGTCACCGTATTTTTAAAAAGTTGGTACCAGTTTATATCATTCAGTACAGTTAACAACATAAAGAAAACATTTCTAAAACCTAGGTAGAATTTTTTTAGTTATGGAAGAATAAATCCACTACATTTTTGTATTTCTCCAAAACCAAATGAGAAAATTACAGATGACATATAAAAACAATTTCAATCATATTAACAAGATGTTAAGAAGTTATGAATTATATTTTTAAAAATTCCACAATATTTACCTGGTTTAAATAAAACAAAATTTAGTTCAGAGGGGTGTGTGTGCATGTATTTTTTTTCTTACAAAAAGTAAGATTTTATTCAAAACAAATAAGAATTTAAGAAAACATTGCTAGTGGCTTCTGCTTCTATTAGGAGGGTGCATCAGAGTCTCTAAAGGCCCTTCAGCTACAAATATACTTAGATCCTAGATAAAAGATAATCTACATTGCTAGGCTTGCAGAAAGGGACTTCTCCTAGGCTACACCTCCATGCCCCTCCAACAAACAAACATAAAAAGCATGAAACAAAATATGAGCTAAAATCAGAGTGGGAACACTAATACAAATATCAACACAAGAATGTGTACTGAGTTTATGCTCATGGCAAAGTGAGGGTGAATAAAATAAAAATCTCTTTTTTAAAATATTTTATTTATTTATTTGATAGAGACACAGTCAGAGAGGAAACACAAGCAGGGGGAGTGGGAGAGGAAGAAGCAGGCTTCCCATGGAGCAGGGAGCCCAATGCGGGGCTCGATCCCAGGATCCCAGGATCATGACCTGAGTTGAAGGCAGATGGCTAACAACTGAGCCACCCAGGTGCCCCAAAATAAAATCTCTTGAGGGGGTTCCTAAGACCTGGCAGATCCCAAGTCCTGGAAGAGGAGAAGGCATATGAGATTAAACCTGCTGAAAAGAGAATTTGTGAACTGGAAAAGAGAGCTGAAGAAATTGCCCAGAATGTAGCAGAGAAAAAAAGGAGAAAAAATATTAGAAAAAGATGAGGAGACATGGAAGACAAAATGAAAAGATTTAAAATTTGTCTATTTGGAACCCCAAAAGAAGTTTAAAAAGAATGGAAAATGACAGTATTTGAATAGATAACAGCCATTTTTTTTTTAGAATTATTAAAAGACACAAACCAACAAAATACACAAGTTGGATAGATAAATCCACAAATTGCCAGTTTAAAGCAGACACTGTAAAATTTAATTTAAAAAAACAACTATATGCAGTTTATGAGATAAAACTAAAAACAGTGCCATGAAAAAAGACATACCACACATATTAATAATCCATAAATTAGACTTTAATCAAAAAGCATTATTAAGGATAAAGAGAATTATCTGTATACTGTGTAATGATAAAAGATTCAATTCACCAGGAGGATATAATTCTATAATCCTATGTACCCAATTAAATAGTCTCAAAATATGAAAAAGCAAAAATTAATGGAATCATAGAAAAAAATTATAAACCCACCATCACAGTGGAAGAGTTGAACACATCCCTCTCAATTACTGATAGCTTAGGTAGATAAAAAATTAGTGAAGATAGATGGAACACAGAACTTTTAACAAGATACATTTGTTATACAGTAAGTCTTGACAAATTTAAAAAGACAGGTAATAGGGGTTCCTGGCTGGCTCAGTCAGTAGAGCAAGCAACTCTTCATCTTGGAGTTGTGAGTTTGAGCCCCATGTTGGGTGTAGAGATTGCTTAAATAAATAAACTTAAAAAAAAAAAAGAAAGTATAGGTAATATACAAATCATATTAAATACAATTCAATTAAGTTAAAAATCACTAACAAAACTATAAACTAAAAACTATTCTATACATAAATTAATTTATAAACATACTTCTAAACAACTCCAAGAAATTATAATAAAATTTAAAATACTTAAAACTGAAAAAATGAAAACAATACATATTAATACTTTAAGGATTCAGTAACTGGAACCTTAGGAAATTTCTGGGTTTGCCTCTATTAGGAGAATTAAGAGAAATACAGTGAGCTTAGCATTTGAACTAAGGGGTTAGAAAAAGATAAGCATTTAAGAGAGCAGACAGGAATAATAAACAATAAATAAGGAAAAAATTTCAATATAAACTAAGTCATTCTTTGTATAGATTAATAAAATAAATATACTACTCAAGAGATGGATCAGGAAAAACAAAAGGGAAGGCATAATGAAAACTTAATGGGAATGGAGGAGACATTGCAAACATAGCAGAGATTAAGAAGATAATACCATGAAGAACTTTATTCCAAAAAATTTGAAGATAAAGATGCACTGTGAAAATCACTGGAAAAAATCTAATTAATAAACAAGTAAAACAAACCCCTAAACCAGACCCTGAATAGTCAGAACAATTAAAGAAATGGAATATGTAGTATAAAAAAAAATTTCCACAACAAAAATACCAGGTCCAGTCTATTTTTCAGAACTCTGAAGATTTTTTTTTAAGATTTTATTTATTTGAGAGAGAGAGAGAGAGAGGCAGAGAGAGAGCAGGAGTGAGGGGGGAGGGAAAGAGGGAGGAGACCCCCCCCCCACACACACACTGAGCAGGGAGCCCGATGTGGGACTCAATTCCAGGACCTTGAGATCATGACCTGAGCAGAAGGCAGACGCTTAACCAACTGGGCCACCCAGGCGCCACTAAAGAAAGATTGTTTTAAACCAAAAGGCAGAAAGTACTAACCAAAGAGTAAAGGATTGATAAATTTGATATTTAAGTTAGGAATGTCTGTTAATTCAAAAAACTATTTTACTTAAAAATAGGTAAAGACATGCACAAATAGGGAATTCTTAGAAGGGGAAATATTGAGGAATAATAAATATATAAAATGACAATCAGGAATCAGTATATAAATTAAAATCATGATGAGATACCAATTTATACCTACTGGATGGGCTAGGAATAATGTCTGAGTGTTAGTGAAGAAGTGGCTCAAAGGGTACTCACATATACTATTGACAGAAACATACAAGAATTTGGATATTTCAATGACAGAACTAGGTAAACTGCTAAATACACACCCAATTAAATACTATATAGCAACCGTTTACAAACGGTTTTGTAATATGAAGTTTACAAATATAATGATGAGTAAAAAAATAAGTTTCAGAAACAATATACCATTTGCCTGATCAAAACCAAGCAAAACTAAACAATGCACTCTTCAGGGAAACATATATGTGATGCACTTTTTAAAGATGCAAGGGATCACTACATCCAAAGGGGCACGTGCACCCCAATGTTTATAGCAGCAATGTCCACAATAGGCAAACTATGGAAAGAGCCTAGATGTCCATCAATAGATGAATGGATAAAGAAGATGTGGTGTGTATGTAGGTATGTATATATATATGTGTATATATATGTGTGTATGTATATATATATATATGTATACACACACAGACACACACAGACACAGACACACACACACACTGGAATATTATGCAGCCATCAAAAACCTGAAATCTTGCCATTTGCAACCACGTAGACAGAACTAGAGGGTACTATGTTAAGTGAAATAAGTCAATCAGAGAAAGACAATTATCATATGATCTCACTGATATGAGGAATTTGAGAAACAAGGCAGAGGATCATAGGGGAAGGGAGGGAAAAATGAAACAAGATAAAACCAGAGGGGGAGACAAACCATAAGAGACTCTTAATCTCAGGAAACAAACTGAGGGTTGCTGGAGTGGAGGGGGGTGGGAGGGATGGGTGGCTGGGTGATGGACACTGGGGAGGGTATGTACTATGGGGAGCGCTGTGAATTGTGTAAGACTGATGAATCACAGACCTGTACCTCTGAAACAAATTAAAAAAAAAATGCAAGGGAATGACAACCATAAAAATCAGGATAGTGATCACCTCTAGAGTAAAGCAGAAAGAATGGTATTAGACAAGAACTCACAGATAACTTCAAAAGTATTGTTAACGTTCTTGTTAAGGGTAGCTAAATCTGGGCCACTGCCTGTTCTTGTAAATCAAGTTTTACTGGAACATAGCCACATTTACTCACTTACAATTGCTTTTGAGCTACAACAGAGCTGAGTAGATGCAACAGAGACTGTACGGCCTGTGAAGCCTATGATGTTTACCATCTGGCCCTTTATAGCAAACATCTGCTAACCTCTGCTCTAGTTGTGTTGGATTCAAAGGTGTTCATTTTATTATGCTTTATAAGCCATATTTTAGATTTATTTTTCTGTAATACACTAAATTTTGTATCATTAAATACTTAACTATACATTAATTTGGAAATTACAAGTACTCATGACATATATTGGATTTTCTCTTATGTTTTTTTATCACATAAGTCAAATTTATGAAAAATAAAAACAACAAAAAACTAAAATTGTTAACAAGCATCTGGTTCTTATGAACACAGAATAGCACTAACAAACCAATAAAACGCATACCTGAAAAGGTTAACAGGCTTAATATTTAATTTCTTGCTTAAATCTGACTGTTTGGAAGATACAATATTCACCAAGTAACTTTCCTTCCCTTTTAATATGTATTTTTCTTTCAAGTTCCTAGCCTAAAAAAAAAAAAATCATATAACTGTTTGCTTTCGACTGCAAAAGGAAAATCATTCACCAACCATAGAAACTTGGCCTTATTAATGTACTAAACATATATTACATGATCAGAGGATAGCTGATTGCTATTAAAAATTTTTATCAAATCTAAATAGCAGATCCTTACTGAGTTAGCAAATCCACAGCACAAGGAAGTGGTGGAAGAAGATGCTGAATTACTTCCTCAGTAAGGAGATCACCACTGTGGGAAACAAAACTCTTGATAGCTGAAAAATAGAACAGACTTTTTTACTTGGCAGAATGTAATGAACCATGAAAAAAAGCATTCATTAATGTACAGCATTTATATTTTTATTAGAGGAATAAATGTGCTAAAAACAAAAAAAAAATCTTGAAACTCTCACATAAAAAGGAAGCTAATGTCTTTTACCTCTAATCAAGGTAAAAAAAACAGTTTCTAGAATCACTAAAAGAAGTCCACAACCAAGTTAACAAAATCCTGCTCTTCTGGGTTTTACTCAACCCGAGCTCAGAAGTAGAATAAATTACCTTAGAACCTTAAGTTTGCCAGTTCTACGCTAATTCTGCAGAACTATGATGACATTTTAGTCACCATTGTTAGGTTCTTACAGATGTTACCTGAATCGTGTAAGTTTTTTAAGGAGTTATTTAATATGTATTTTAATATTTTAAAGTTAGACTGAGTTTCAAGATTAATTTCTTTTTTTTAAGATACTTTTTAAAAAAATATTTATTTATTTATTCGAGAGAGAGAATGAGATAGAGAGAGAGAACATGGGGGGGGAGGGTCAGAGGGAGAAGCAGACTCCCTGCTGAGCAGGGAGCCCGATGCAGGACTCGATCATGACCTGAGCCGAAGGCAGTCGCTTAACCAACTGAGCCACCCAGGCGCCCAAGATTAATTTCAAAATTGTTTTATTTAAAGTAAAAATGCCATGAATAAACAAATAAAACCAAAATCAATGTTTCCATGTCTTTCCAGAAATACCACTTCCATAGTTCAAATATTCATGGTAGATACTATTTTTTAATGGTTCATATACTATAGAAGGGTACAACTTTCATATATAAAAAACTAAATGGAAACCATACTTAATCAATGCTAATTAAATCCAAGCCTAATATTCCTAAAAAAAGAATGAATGCCTACTGAAGACAAAGCAATCTTGGAGGTTCTCAACTGATTACATCTAAGAAAACATGCATTTTCCTGAGGATCAGAATTCTAAAAAATTTGGTTTATCACATATCTGTTCTAATCACTAATTATGTTCAATTACAAAAATCACTGTAATATTTTCACCAATAAAGATATTAATATGGGAAAATTAAGGAGTGAGGGAAAAAGCCAAAGGAAAGGGAGAAAAAAGACCAAGCTTCACCTACCACAGAGTGCACCAGCTCGTCCTTCCAAGGTTACCTGCCATGTAAATGAATCTCCCCGGCTTTTTTCTGTTTCTAGATCTTTAGGAGACACTGGAAAGACACACTTCCACAACAGCAGAACTCGACCAAGGTGATGACTGACAACCGCAGGACCTGTAATTTATTCAACTTGTCACTTATTAAAGAACCCAAAATGTTACTCTTTAAAACTCAGTAAGTTGATAGCAACTTGTTCCAGGCCAAAAATCAGATGTGATACATCTGCTTGGAATTTTTTTTTTTAAGAGCTCAGCCTCATCTCCATGGTATTCCTTTTTTTTTTTTTAAGATGATTATGACCTGAGCTGAAGGCAGATGCTTAACTGACTGAGCCACCCAGGCGCCCCTGGAACTTTTTTTAGAAAAGATTTCAGGTCAGTAACATTTATGAACTAAGAGATCATGAATATACAAACTCAGTAATGAAAGGCAATGTAGAATGATAGTATTTTATTTGATAGCATTATCAGTTAAGAAAAAAGAAAAACTAGGAAGTATAAAAAACTCAAAGCTTTTCTCCCAAAGTTATTTTCTTTTTCTTAAGATTTTATTTTTATTTATTTGACAGAGAGAGAGACAGGGAGAGAAGGCTCACAAGCAGGGGGAGTGGGAGAGGGAGAAGCAGGCTTCCCTCTGAGCAGGGAGCCCGATGTGAGGTCAATCCCAGGACCCCAGGATCATGATCTTAGCTGAAGGCAGATGCTTAACTGACTGAACCACCCAGGCACCCTAAAACATTAATTTTTTTAAAAAAAATATTTTATTTATTTATTCCAGAGAATGAGTGAGTAAGTGGGGGGAGAGGTACAGGGAGAGGGACAAGCAGACTGCACGCTGAGCATGGAGCCCGACACGGGGTTCAATCTCAGGACCCTGAGATCATAACCTGAGCCAAAACCAAGAGTGAGATGCTTAATTGACTGAGCCACCCAGGTGCCCCAAAACATTAATTTAAAATTTTAATCCTTTTTTATATGTTGATTATGAACATACAATAAAATATGATATACTAATCTTTTTAAAAAAAGATTTTATTTATTTATTTGCGTGAGAGAGAAACAGCATGAGAGGGAAGAGGGTCAGAGGGACTTGATCCCAGGACTCCAGGATCATGACATGAGCTGAAGGCAGTCACTTAACCAACTGAGCCACCCAGACACCCACTAATCTTTTTTTTAAAAAGACTTTATTTATTTGAGAGAGAGAGGAAGGGAGAGCTCCTGCATGTGCAGGGGGAGGGGCAAAGGAAGAGGGAGAAATAGACTCCCCTCTGAGTGGGGAGCCTGCTGTTAGGACTCAATCCCAGGGCCCTGAAAACATGACCTGAGCCAAAGTCAGATGCTTAACCCACTGAGCCACCCAGGTGCCCCTAATCTCTTTCTTTAAAAGAGAAGGGATTTCTTGTAGTCTTCTTCTGATGGAATTATTTTTCTGAAAAATTTTATTCTTTGAAATATTGCATTTATTAAGTAGTTTATTTTCTCCTTTAATTAACCAAGATCATCAATATGGCAGGCATGAAACACCCAGCCAAAAGCAAATAAAGGCTTGGCCATATTATTCCTTCCCATCACTTTGTGAAATGACAACGTATGCCAGGGTCCAAATTTTAAACCATTAAAAAGTGTAAAAACTCTTCTTAGCTCAGAGGCTGTATAAAAGAGTTGGCAAGCCAAATTTGGCCCATAGGCTGAATCCTGATATAGTCCAATAAACCTCTTTAATCATCCCAAAAACATTATTTACAGTGGCTCTTCATTTGTGATTGTTTAATTTAAGCTCCTTTTAAATCAAACTACTTCAGAGATGTCAAAATGATTTACTAGTTAAATCCAGCCAATTTTATATCTTGGCAATAAATGATATGATTATAAAATAGATTTAAAATATAACTTTAATAAAGCAATAAAATTGGTTCTCAAAGTTATAGGATATAAATGCAATAGTCATGACTATAAAATAATAACTGATTTTTAATAAATATAGTGAACCATATCCCCTTCGACTACCTTATTGATATTACCAATTCTCAAAACAGTTACAGAATTGGAGTCACAGGCTATTGTATGTTTTCCTGCCTACCCTTCATTGTGGAAATTCTTTTTTCTGGAGATGGATGTGAATGATTTTTGGAAAAGTCAGAGTCATTCACAGTTAAATCTGAAAGGTAATCAAATTGGCTTATCCTACCTAAGGCTCATAAATTGTTTTGTTTTTTTATTTTTTTTTAAAGATTTTATTTATTTATTTGAGAGAGAGAGAAAGCACAAGTAGGCAGAGTAGCAGGCAGAGGGAGAGGGAGAAGGAGGCTCCTCACTGAGCAAGGAGCCTGATGTGGGACTTAATCCCAGGATCCTGGGATCATGACCTGAGACAAATGCAGACACTTAACCGACTGAGCCACCCAGGCGTCCCTCATAAATTGGTTTTGAAGAGAATCTCAGATAAGGAGATCTGAAAATATTTTGAGGAATGGAGTAAGTATATGGCTTCCTAAGGTGACTGCTAGAAGAAAAATGTTTGTGTGGATAAATTCTGGTACAAATTAAAAATCAGTCTCCTCAAATCATACATTACAGTATTTTACATTCAGAAAACAAAGTACTTCAGAGTCATGTAAACCTTCCACAGACTATTATTACCTAACGTCATCAGAGCTGCAATCAATAACCATCCAGCTTGTGTGCGCTGAGCTGAAAGACGACTGTTTTGTACAGCTGAACACAGCAAATCCTCCGCTAATGTCATAATAATCTATTTATATATGGAAGAATAAGGTAAAGAAGTGTATCAATTTATAGGTTACTGGACAAAAGACAGCAATAATCTCTTGAAAAATGAACTCTTATATATAACGAATATAAGTGATAAAGGACTCTCATTCATGTAGACTACACCATAGGACAACATCATAGAGAAAACTATAAAAAAGTTAAGTTTAGGTTAAATACTGGCATATTAGGTTCTATACAGAAACCTTTAATTCTTTGTAGAGCACATATTATGACACTGTACAACTGTTCAAGTCAAGGTGCGTAGAATTTGAATTTACTTTTAGTTTTAAGCATTTATCTTAAATCTGTCATTACCAGAGAAAGTTTCCTTATAGGAATCTCCCTTTTTAAAAATTTGCATACCTTTTTGATACCTGAGGGTCTGATAATCTTTCTAGAGGCAGTATACTATATTGATTAAAAGTACTTAAAATAGTCTCACACTGAAGTGATTTTCAGAGTGGGATTCATAAAAGTATTATATTTTAAGTCGACGAAATAGGCAAAACAAAAGAGGAAAAACCAGATTATTTCATACGTTATGGATAACGCATGCTTATACAGTACAGAGGCCAAGAGGCATCTATTATGTCTGAGAAAACATGTTACCAAACACCTCTAGAAAAGGAGCAAGTATTATAAGTTGGCATATAAATTTTCTAAACAGGAAGGCTAGTGTATTTTAAAACAACCAACCAACTTATTACTAACTTAGGACTACCTGAAGCCAATATAATCAATGGATAACACTCAATAAAAACAAGGATAAAATAAAACAATCCCTTCTGCCTAACTAGTAAGATCTGAGGATATTAAATTTAATTCAATACAGGCAATGGCAATTCTTCGCTTAGAAACATATGACAGAATATGTTAGTTGTCAATCACCTTACTCAGGTGACATTGGCAATACTCAAAATAGTTTTACAACTTCTGAAGTAATGGTACATTCTTCTGCAAAGGTTAAACGGCAGATACATAATACTAACAATGACATATGAGTGACAATGAGAAAGCAAGGAATGGTGATTTATTCATTAAGTACGTATTTGGGGGCGCCTGGGCGGCTCAGTCAGCTGAGCATCTGCCTTCAGCTCAGGTCATGATCTGGCAGGGGAAGGGGGGAGGTGTGTCCCTGCTCAGCAGGAAGTCTGCTTCTCCCTCTCCCTCTGCCCCTCCCCTCACTCATGCCTGAGCTCCCCCCCCACTTTCTCTCAGATAAATAAATAACACCTTAAAAAAAGAACTTATATGTGTGTAAGGCCTAGGTTACAAAGGCTTTCACTGTCAAACAACATTCTCTGATAACTCACAATTCCTAGTTATTCAATCCACTGTTGCCATTATCTTTTTTTGATGGTACACATTATCCCACTTTGGTCAGTGGGAGCCCCTTAAGTTACTTTCTGTATCCTTTTAAAATGAACACAGTAGTCATTGATGACTTCCTTGTTCTCTGGTATGAGGACAAGGTATTTCAGGTTTACACTGTGCCTTTCCTGCCCCAGATCTGGAACCAGCCATTCCTTTATGGAGCCCTGATTGCCTTTTGCTAAAATGATGTTTAGAGCCATAATCTGGGTGCTAGGGCTTTTCCTTCCTACCAGGTTGTCACTGCTTTAGGTCTTGTCACTGGACAAAGTGAGGATTTAAGTTTTTTTTTTTTTTTTTAGGATTTTATTCATTTGACAGGGAGAGCACAAGCAGGGGGAGCAGCAGGCAGAGGGAGAAGCACGTTCCCCACTAAGCAGGGAGCCCGACTTAGGACTCAATCCCAGGACCCTGGGATCATGACCTGAGCCAAGGGTAGATGCTTAACCGACTGAGCCACCCAGGCGCCCCCACAGTGATATTTTCCATTCAAATGTAACATGTGGGGCTTTTACTTAACGTTCTTGATTTTAGAGCTACAGCTCTTTGCAACTCTGTCCTCTACAATGCTATTTTATTTTTTTATAATACAATTTAATTTTTAATTTTTATTTATTAATTTATTCATTTTTAAACATAATCTCTACACCCAATGTGGGCTCAAACTCCACAACCCAAGATCAAGAGTTGCATGCTCTTCCAACTGAGCCAGCCAGGCGCCCCTATAATGCAATTTTAAATGCACTTCTATGCCAGAGCTAATTATATAGCAAAATAAAGCCTCCAGGAACAAACCGTTACTAAATGGAGATATTTCCAATAAAAAGCACAGAAAACATTCCCGTTTAAGTGTAGATAAGACACTTTTAACTATCCCTTTGTTTGTTACAGCAATTATTTCATAATATTTAAAAATTAAGTAATATAGCTGCTTTCTCAGAAAGCTGTCCTGCATGGCTTTGACTCACGAAGACAATTACGATTTTAAAAAAAAATTGAAATGTCATTATCATATGTGAAGAATGAAATCATTACCTTGCCCTTTCCATGAGGAATTCCTAAAGGACAATGTTTCACTGCTCCCAACAAAGCTGCCACAGCAAAACTAAAGCCAGTCACTGCTTCAGGTGAAGACTTAAGTACAGTAAGCCGTTCCAGGCAACGGTCTAAAAGAGGTGTTAGGTAAGAAGGTAATGCCACAGCAATGCAGTGTAAACACCAAGCTGCTGCTAGTCGAACAGAAATGCTAGGATGCTGAATAACTGAAATGACACTGTCAAGAATACCTAGAACGACAGAAGAAAAAAAACAAAAAAAGACTTAGCTCTACGGATAAATTCACTTAGCCAAAAGTAGTCAAAAGAATAAGCAGCCACATGGATATAAAATATATTATCTTTATCAAAAGCCAAATCAGAATAGAAAAAAGATTTAAAAAGATACATAATTATAAATGATTTTTTTTTAAAAAGTAGGTTCCACACCTGGTGTGGAGCCCAACATGGGGCTTGAACTCAGGACCCCGATCTCATGACCTGAGCCAAAGTCAAGAGTCAGCTGCTTAACCAACTGAGCCACCCAGGCGCCCCTAAATGATTTTTATATGCAAGAATTACTTCTAGGGGCGCCTGGGTGGCTCAGACGTTAAGCGTCTGCCTTCGGTTCAGGTCATGATCCCAGGGTCCTGGGATCAAGCCCCGCATCAGGCTCCCTGCTCCCCAGGAAGCCTGCTTCTTTCTCTCCCACTCCCCCTGCTTGTGTTCCCTCTCTCACTGTGTCTCTCTCTGTCAAATAAATAAATAAATAAATAAAATCTTAAAAAAAAATTACTTCTAATATGAAAAATGATTTAAATTAATACACAAAAGAAAAATTTTATTTCCTAAATAAGCTAATGTTCTGCTTTTTTATCTTCAGACCATTATTCATTTGGTACTAGGAATTAAAAATTATCAATATATAACAAAAACACCTTAAAAAGAAATGTCACACTATGCTCCATCCTCCTCTTTTAAAAAAAAAAATCCCTTCTGGCACATTTATCTACATAATTAGTATGCTTCCTATGTACCATAACACTTTTGCCTGAGAACAAAATGTTGAACAAAATTGAGGCTTTGCTAGGTCCTCAATGGGCTACTAACCAATTATGAAGACAATGGAGTACCAATACCAGTAAGAATAAAAGTCTGTATTGGGGCGCCTGGGTGGCTCAGTCATTAAGGAGCTGCCTTCGGCTCAGGTCATGATCCCAGGGTCCTGGGATCGAGCCCCGTATCGGGCTCCCTGCTCAATGGGGAGCCTGCTTCTCCCTCTCCCACTCCCCCTGCTTGTGTTCCCTCTCTTGCTGGGTCTCTCTCTGTCAATAAATAAATAAAATCTTAAAAAAAAAAATAAAAGTCTGTATTTGCTGTAATACAACTTCGTAACAGTTCATGTTGGCTGCTAAATTATACGGGATAAAGAGCTTACAAACCAAATATAATGCCGGCTTCGGTCAGCAGGAAATACGTACCACAGTTAAAGGACAAAAGCCATCAAAACCGATTTTTTATAATGATTAAATAAAAGACACATATTGTATGATTCCATTTATATGAAATGTCCATAATAGGCAAATCCATAGAGACAGGAAATATATTAGTAGTTATCAGGGGCTGGGGAAAGGGGAAATAGGGAGGGTGAACTTTTTGGTATGTGAATTATCTCTCAAAGTGATTAATTTTCCAAGAGAAAGAAAATGGAGACTGCTTGAAAGGACCTTTGAGGAAGTGAATTACTTGTATCATATAGAAATTAATGTTTTCACTGCAGATGAGAGACAAGAGTTCAGGTTTGCTTTTCTTTTTTTCCATGTTATCTTAAATATTTCCAGAAAGGGAGGACTAGAGGGTGACTTAGTGAACAACCTGTATAAAAGAAAAAACTACAATATACACATATTCTTAATAATCCTGATATTTATATCATAAAACATCTCTAATAAATCTACAGAGGAATCTATAATAAATGAGTTATATGAGAAAGACTTGTTTCTTCAGAAAAAAGTTGTCTAGAATAAAAGTAAAAACAAGGTATTCAGACAAGTCACAAAAAACAGATACCTGCACTTGAATCCTGCAGTAAAGGTGCAGCTGTGGTGCCAAGACTGTATAAGAGATTTCCAAGCTCTTGTAAAGCACACACCAGCATATGCTGGCTGGCTGTTGCATCTGTGGAGCCAACCCGGGTTTCCACATTACCATCATTCATCACGGCATCTGATAGAAGCATAAGATTTAACTACTTGTCAGTGTTTTATTATAATATATTATAGGCGGTAGGTGTTAGGAGCAGAAAACATGGGGCGCCTGGCTGGCTCAGTTGGTTAAGCAGCTGCCTTTGGCTCAGGTCATGATCCCGGGGTCCTGGGATCGAGCCCCATGTCTGGCTCCCTGCTCAGTGGAGAGCCTACTTCTCCCTCTCCCTCTGCTTGCCACTCTGCCTACTTGTGCTCTCTCTCTGTCAAGTAAATAAATAAAATCTTAAAAAAAAAAAGCATAAAATATAAAGGCAAAAATTAATACCTCCTCTCTCTATACATGAAACCCTTAAGGCAGTTAACGAAAATACTACAATGGGGACTTGCATCAGTTGAGAAAGAATTGAACTAATACAACCAATTTAGTTCAAGTAACCTGACCATCAATCCCTTAATTACAATTACAAGTGGCACTGAAAGGAAGAATGCATAGAAAACTAAAAAATATTCCAATTTCATTGGTATATAAGATAAACAAAGTGCACTTAAAATAGTACAGGAACTGGGATGAACTGATTGGTTTTTTCTTGGGGGGGAGGGGCAGAGCGAAAGGGAGAGAGAATCTTAAGCAGGCACCACACCCAACCCAGTGAGGAGCCTGATGCCGCGCTTGATCTCACAACCCTGAGATCACGACCTTCGCCAAAATCAAGAGTCGGATGCTTAACTGGCTGTGCCACCCAGGTGCCCCTGAGATTAACTGATTGTTCTGAAAACATTGTATCAACCTCTAGAGGAAAATTATGAATTCTGAGGAATTATTATCACCAGCCTTTAAGACTTGTATATATATACACGATAGTTACATGTTAGATAGTTTATGTCTCATCTATGTATTGACAACTTTACCCTAAAACAACTGACATCTATTACAAAAGCGTTTTTTTGTATTAATATAGTAATATATACCAGTCTAGCTTTTCCAAAAGGACAATTCCCTCAGCATTATTAAAACAGACTGTCTTAGTAGATCCATACCCACAACTTTCTTCAACTTCCAGATAGCCTGGCAAATATCCTTGGCAGCAGCAATTTGAGCCTTTTCTCCAAGAAGACCTCCTATAGTAGCTCGAAGGATAAATGAAACACAACGGCGACCGCAGACAGCATCAGTCTGAGTTTGGGTGGCTTTAGGGTGTGACTGTGACACAAGGCTTAGGATATGAGAAAGAAAGGCAGCAAAATTTTTCTCCAGCCATGTTCCTCCTAATGTTGAAACAAATACCACATAAGCCTAAAAAAGAAAAGAGTTTTATCTTCAAAATGAAATAATTTCATTGAATGAAATGAATTAATATTTTCTCTTCCACAAAATATACAAAATTTGTTTCTTTTTATTCTTTCCTCATTTATTGCTGCTTCAGCTATATAAATGTAATAGTATTCTTCTGTCTGTATTAAGCCCAAACTGAAGTACACAGTCTTTCAATTGGGATTTCATTTGTGCTGCATTTTTATTTTGGTCAGACTATACCAAGTTTCAGGATAACCAGCATAGCCAGCTAATATGGAGACTGTGTCTATGGCTCCTCCAAACAAAGGACTCACGCTCTTTAATATTCTGAACAAGAAAACCCAAAATGAACATGAACACACTGTAAGAATTAAGTATGTTCCAACACCGTAACTCTAAGGAAATTCAGTTCTAGAAATGTGAAAGGAAACTTTACAGTGATGAATCATTGCTTTTTCTTTTCATGAATGTTAATGGTTGGTCTCACTCCAGAGATACAAAGACAGTAGTTTCCTTATGTAATCTGTTCTTTTAGAAATACAGTTTACAATTACACTGGCACATCTTACATTTTGAAGAAATCTATTATCTGTATATTGTATAAAACATCTTGAGGACATACGTGAATTTAAAAAAATACACATTTGCTTTGAACCACAATGACATTTAGAAAACAATAGAGACCTCTGTGTTGTTTTATTCTAAGATACTTTTCCTAGGTTTAGCTTAGATTATATGCTATAATCTTCACTTAGGAGTTGAAACCATATTAAATGGAAATACAGTATTTCCCATACTGAATGATATGTACCTTAAATCTGAACTGTACAAGCACACAAAAGCACAATGGAAAACATGTTAAACTGTAAGACACATGAAAGCACAAGGCCTAGAAACAAATGTTTGTATTTCAAAGGAAATAAACAAAAATTTCCATTAGCAACTTAAAACACATTGTGAGTAATAGCCTATTTCATTGGCTTTTAGGTAACTAAGGTTCTCTTACGTGTAACCTAACTTGCAAAGAGTGGCCTTACCATCTGTTTTATAAATATGAGAGCAGAAGTAATGACCCTGCACAGTATCACTTATGCCCAGAGTATTCAGATACTAAAATTCTCATTACAGGCCAGTGAGTATTACACGTAGATACTCATTTGTGACTCTAACCTGAGTAACTCCAACTCGAACATCCCTACTGACTGAACTGGTTCCTTTCAGCATATCTCCACTGGCTCGAAGAAATCCTGAACTCCCACGTAGAAACCCTGTTCCTAGTAATTCCAGAACTTCCTCCAGAGATACTCTGCGAATGCTTTGACGTGAGACTGCTATAACAAAGAACAAAACAAAACATGTGATTCGTACTTTACAGAGACCAAAATTTTAATGCATGACCTTGATTTGCATGATCTTGGTAAGCACGTTAATAGAAACAAAAATAAACTAAAAATCCAAACAAAATGCAAAATTGACAGGACATTACACACATTAACAAACAAAAAATTATGCAAGGGTTCAGAGGTCAAATCCTAACAGACCCTGAAATATCATGTCAATGACATTTTAAGATTAAGCTACTTCAGGATTACGCCTTATTGCCCTTTTTTTAAAATAGATTTTATTATTTATTTGACAGAGAGAGAGAGTACAAGCAGGAGGAGTGGCAGGCAGAGGGAGAGGAAGAAGCAGGCTCCTTGCTGAGCAGGGAGCCCAATGCAGGGCTTGATCCCAGCACCCTGGGATTATGACCTGAACCGGACAGGGTGCCCCTATTGCCCTCTTCTACTGCCCCCACAGTAGAAGGCTAACCTTTTTTTTTTTTTAATTTTTTTATTTATTTGAGAGAGCATGAGTGGGGGGGCGGGGCAGAGGGAGAGGGAGAAGCAGACTTCCCAGGACCCTGAGATCAGGACCTGAGCCAAGGCAGACGCTTAGCCAAATGAGCCACCCAGGCACCGTAGGCTGTCTTCTAAAACAAAAAACATTTAACTGCCCTTGCTCTCCACAAATGAAAATGCTTATAGCTTTAAAAGTTTAAAATGCTTTAAAAATTCTTTTCAAATACTAAAAATGCCAAAAATCATAATTTTACATTTCCAAGTGCTCTACAACTTTTAATGAAACTTATATAAAGTAACCACCATATCCTATTTTTTAAAATTCTCAACTGCAGGTACAACTTTTGTTATATCCTCAGTCTCTGAAGAAATCAAAGCAAAATATTACTAAACTGATCAGTTGGCCCTTAGGCTACAATAATCAAGAGATTAGTTAGGGCAGAATGTGTCTTCATGTCTGTTTGCAGTATGACACAGTTGAGTTTCTCCCTGTGACTATCTAGGGAACAAGATCTCTTAAAACACACACACACACACACACACACACACACACACACACACACACACACACACCTTTCTCCCTTTCATTCTTCTGAATAATGATGGTCAAGAGCTCTGACCCTTATTATTGGCTCAAGTCATACACAGTAGAGAAATAAACTTCCATTAATCAAAATTATGAACAAAAAATCTACTCCTCAGCATAAAGAGGAAATAACCATCTGAAACAAATGAAAATCTATGTTGGTGTTTGGGAGAAAAACATTAGTGAACAATATAAAACCCATGCCTTCATGAATCATAAATTCTAGAAAGGAAAGAATAATAAACATAATAAATGACTAAGTATAGAGTATGCTAGACAATGATTAAAGCCATGCAAAAAATAGAGCAGCTCAGGTTCAGGAATACGGGGGAAGTGTTTGTGATTTTAAATAGGGTAGTCAAAGTAAGATTCATTGGAAAGGTGACACCTGAACATAGTTTGAGGACAGTGAGGGAATCAGGCATGCAGATATCTGGAGAAAAAGTGTTCTAGGCAAAGGAAATATCTAAGGCAAAAAGGCCTTGAGGAAGAATATGATGCCTACTGGGTTTAGAGTTATGTGAACAGAGCAATGGAGGACTTTAGTAGGGGACAGGCCAGAGTGTAAAGATGGGGGAAGAGAAGGCACTGGTCTTTGTAGATCATTATAGTAAGGATGTAACTGAAATGAGGTGCCAATGAAGGACACTGAGCAGAGGAGTGATATAATCTGTCACTGCTTCTGTGCAGAGAGAAGACTGTAGAAGGGGGCAAAGGGAGAAGTAGGGAAACCAACTAGAAGCAATTTAGTAATTGAAGCAAGAGATGATGGTGGCTTAGATGAAGGTGGTTGCAGAAGAGTGGAGTCTGGATAAACATGTATTTTTAAGTTTTTATTTGAAAAATTTTCAAAATTAATTACAAAAAGAGCTGCAAGAATAGTAAAATAAACTCCCATGTACCCTTCACCTAGACTCACCATATTCTCTTTATCACTTTTTCATTTTTGAAGAGTTTGTTTATGGCTAGTTGTTTTATACAACAGTACTCAATTTGAGTTTGTTTAGTATTTCCTCAGAATTTTTGGCAGGAGAACTATGTAAGTAATGCTGTAAGCCTTCTCAATGCGTAACATCAGTATGCACTATCAGGTTTGGGGTCAGTCTGTCCCTACATTAGTGTTATGATCCTTGAACACTTGAATAAGGTTTGTCTGCCAGGTTTGTTCACTGTAAAATATCAACTTTCCTTTTGTAATTACTATGCAACCTGTATGGTGACAATATAAATATGCTGTAACCTATCAAACTTTCATCCAACAATGCACTGAGCATTCCTACCTGCAATATTTATTACTATGACTGCAAAAAGGTGATTATCTAACAATCATTCCTTCTGTATTTATTAGCTGGCATTCTACTGTAAAAGAGAGCTTTCCCGTCTCCTTTACTTATTTTCAGTATGCACGCATAGATTTCTTTATTTAATAGGTTATAATCCATTTGTCATTATTAATTTTGCTTCCAATATTGTCCTGGATTTGACCAGTGGAATTATCTTCAAAGAGCTGGCCAGTGGGAGGACTTAACTTTTTTTGACACAACAATATGTTCCAAGGTCATCTTCAGACATTTCCTTCACCAACCCCCAAATTAGCCAATTCCCCAAGGGGTCCTCATTCTGGGTATGTTTTAAGATTGCCCAGTAGAGAAGCTATTGAGTGTGAGAGCTAAGAATCATGGGTGACTTTACAAATTTTGATTTGAACACTTGGAAGGACACAGTTGGCATCAACCGAGATTAGCAAGCCTGCAAGTAGAACAGGTGTGTGAATGTTCTAGAGGAGGAGAGATCAGGTATTCACTTTAGAAGTTCATTTGAAACATCAAATAAACATCGAAAGAGATGTCAAATGGGAAGCTAGATCTGAGCCTGGTGTCCAGGCTAAAAATAGAGATCCAATAATCCCTGACATGTAGATGGCATTTAAGCCATGAGACTAGGTAAGATGACCAAGAGGATGAGCATACACATACTGCAAACGAGCAAGTACTAGGCAAGGGGCCTCTTCTATAAAAAGATAAGGAATCAACAGAGAAGACGAAACAGGAATTTCTAGTGAGGAAGAAGGAAAACAATGAGAGAATGAAGTCCTATAAAGCCCAGTGGAAAAAAACAAGGAAGAGGATCAGCTGAGTTAAATGTTGCTGAAAGGTCAAGTGAGACAACTGAGAACTGCCCACTGGCTTTAGCATGGCTGAGTATAAACATCAGCTCAAAAAGGGCGTGGTTTTTCTTTTGTTCAATGACATATCCCATGTGCTCACAAAAGATCCCAGCCAAGTATAAACAAGTATTTATTGAATGAATGAATGAATGAACATGGAGGTCTTTGATGATCTTAACCAAAACAGTTTTGGTGGAATGAATGGGGGGAAATCCTAACTGAAGTGGGTTTCAAAGATATGGCAGGAGGGAAACTAAAGACACTATCAAGAACTCTCCTGAGGAACTTTGATGCAAAAGGAAGAGAAATGGCGCTCCAACTGGCTGGGAAGTAAGATACAAGAATTTTATTTTTATTTTTCTTTATTTATTAAAGATTTTATTTATTTATTTGACAGAGAGAGACACAGCGAGAGAGGGAACACAAGCATGGGGAGTGGGAGAGGGAGAAGCAGGCTTCCCGCGGAGCAGGGAGCCTGATGCGGGGCTCGATCCCACAACCCTGGGATCATGACCCAAGCCAAAGGCAGACGCTTAATGACTGAGCCACCCAGGCACCCCAGAATTTTTTTTTTAGATGGGAGAAATAAAAGCATGTTTTTGTAGGTAATAATCCAATAGAGAGGGAAAAACTGGTATAGGAGAGGGGAGACTTCCTAGAGCAATGTCCTTGAGCAAGTGAGAGAATGATATATATTAAATTATATATGTTAAAAGATCATATAAATTCCCCACAACTTGTTCCAGTGATAAGAAAGTGTCATACTCAATCCCTACTTTTTAAAAAATTTTACTTATTTATTTATTTATTTATTTAGAGCACACGAGTAGGGGGAGGGGGAGTAGGAAGGGAGAAACAGGCTCCCCACTGACCAGGATCCCGGGATCATGACCTGAGCTGAAGGCAGCCGTTTAACCGACTGAGCCACCCAGGTGCCCCCTCAATCCCTGCTTTTTAAGTGCCTTGGAATAACCTACCACCTGCCTGAAACCTGTTAGTTTTACTAGGAAAATCACTTCAGCTCTGTACTTCATAATCTTTGCATATTGTAGTTGAGTATACAAACCTCCACTGCATTTGTGTTCTAAATTATTAAGCACTATGTTGCTATTAGTCCTTGACCTTAAAAAAATCTATTATGGTATCTAGATCACTTTTTAGTTGTACAAAAATAACTCAGTTATTTGTAAGCTAAAACTTACAGAGGCAAGATGATAGAATTTCTAACAAAAGATTAGGCCAAGGATTTTTATTGTGGGTGAAGTTGATTCTTCACTTTGCTTAGTCTGACTACAAAAACACTAGTATCAGTTTAGTGCTACCATCGAAGCATACACATTAAAATATTTATTCATAATTCTTATGCAATTCTACACTTTGCTTGTTTTTACTGAAACCGCCTGGGTGGCTCAGTCAGTTAAGCGGCTGCCTCAGGTCGTGATCCTGGGATGGAGCCCTGTATTGGGCTCCCTGCTCAGTAGGCAGCCTTCTTCCCCCCACCCTCTGTTGCTACCCCTGCTTGTGTTCTCTCCCACTCTCTCTGTCAAATACATAAATAAAATCTTTAAAAAATAAACAAACATGTCTTCCAATTTCAATTCCTTAGGTGGCTTAAGATTTAACCTCCTAAATGTCCTGAACAACTTTTTTTTTGGTTTGGGTTTTTTGGTGACTTCTTCCTATTCCCATTCACCTTTCCCTCACCTCCCTATAAATATGACAGCCTTACTGAATTATAAGATTAGAAACACCGTAATAAAAATAAAACTTCCTTATTATGAATTTTATTTACAATCTCAACTGGAAAATGAGGGAACTGTAAGTTTGATAATGTCCCCCAGATGACTGTGACATGCTGTACTTCCTGTCCTTTCCCATCACTGGTTAAAAAACATTGGCTTTAGAAAAAAAATTTCCCTTTATATAACTATAAACAGTTTCTCCAGCAATGCTTCTCAAACTTTAATGTGCATACAAATTGTCTGGAGATCTTGTTCAAATGAGAATTTGGATTTAGTAAGTTGTGTTTGGCTTGGGTTTCTGCATTTCTTACAAGCTCCCAGGTGATGCTAGTACTCCTGATCTACAGATGTTTGAGGAGTAAGTTTCTAAAGAACAAACACATTTGCATTTGTGTGATTGTTTATTCTTTCGAGACAGAATGATAAAGCAAGTTTTCAGTTACTCATCAATGTTTTATATACACTGTTGATTAAACCCAGGCAAACTCTCTTGTTTTCAAAAATACCCCATCCCTGCTCATTGCCTAGAAGCATATAAATAAAAAGTAACAAAAAGCAAATTGTCTAAGTACAGTGAATTTCAAATACCTGTTGTTTGGAATTATTTACATCATTGCTCCCTTATACCAACCTAGAAAATGGCAAGCCGAATATAGGTAATCAAATTCATGTTGCTTAAAAAAGAATTAAGATTTAGATCATATCTATTATTGGATAACAATTAACAATTTACTTAAAAAAAAAGTAAAGGCCATAAAGTAAAGACGATGACTGAATAAAGTACATTTCTTCAAGAGTTTGTTTTTTTCCTCAAATGTTTACTGAATTGTTTGAAAATGAACTTTTGGGACCTACAGCAATGTTTACAAACTGAAAATGATTTTTAAAATATCCTGCCTCTTTTCACAATTAATAATGGGTAGTATATATTATAGTTTAGTAGTATTATATTTGTTTAAACCAACTGGGAAAAAATTACAATAGACATTTTGAAAATAATTATATAAATTTACCTGCTCCCGGATGTTTAGAAATTATAGCTTTAGCCAACACTGTGCCTAGTAGCTTTGAAACTGAAATCCGCACATCATAATTGGAACCTTCAAAGGACTTAAAACATAGTGTGGCCACGCTATCCAGGTCTGTACTCCACATAAAGATGGCCTCTTTCTGAAGTTCAAGGAGACACTATTTAATTGAAAAAACAGACGTTAATGAAAAACAAAATACAAATGTCAGGTTCAGATCTATTTAAGTTGTAGAAACTATCAAGATCTAAAAAAATTATATACAAATCCAAAGTATCTAAACAATGACTGCAGAGACAACAAATGAATACTTGCTAAAAGTCATAAAAATTATACTATATAAAACAATGTGTCCACAGAGGATGGAAGGAGAACCCATTCTAACTCAGTAGGCTAGGAAAAACGTCCTAAGAACCAATCTGTTGGCTATGAGCAATTGTGAGAATAATTACAACATAAACAACTTTACTGTCCTATCTGACCAACTGTATTAAGAAGCCATAATTCTGCTGAAGATCACAAGACTTGGCCTAGATCTGCAGAGGACTAAACTGCCTTATTTTGATTCTGTTTCCTAGCTTGCAAAAAGTGACATATTCAGAGACGATGGACTCTGAAAAACAAACTGAGGGTTCTAGAGGGGAGGGGGGCGGGGGGATGGGTTAGCCTGGTGATGGGTATTAAAGTTCTGCATGGAGCACTGGGTGTTATGCACAAACAATGAATCATGAAACACTACACATCAAAAACTAATGATGTAATGTATGGTGATTAACATAACAATAAAAAATTTAAAGAAAAAAGTTAAAAAGTGACATATTCAAAAGAAATTAAAATACCAAAATCTAAATCCTAGACTTAAAAAAAAAGAAGGCATGATAAAAACAAATCACTTTCAAATAGCATAAACTTTACATGTAAACTTTAGTTTACAAAACTATAGAGAGGAAGCATAGTAGAGTGAAAGGAATACTTAAGAGTCATGGTAACCTGAATTCCCCATCCTCCAACAATATTCTGTGAACTATCTGAAGAACCCTGCGAATTTATATAACTCTCTGGACCTCAGCTTCCTCCTATGCTAAAATAAGATGGGCTGATTTCCAAGGTTGTAGCTCTGAGATCATGTAGTTGTTAACAGGGATACTAATTTAATTTTCTTTGTATTTATTTTGAGAAATTCTACTTATTAGACCATTTTACCTTTGCAGCAGCACAACGAACAGCCATGGATCTATCCGTTAAGCAGGATTTAGCAGCTTTATAAACATCCCTGTGGCAAGGTGTAGCAGCAGCTCCTAGTCCATTCAATATATTTTGCAAACTCAGCATAATCTCATATCGACCTTGAGACTACCAAAAAGAAAAAATTTAAATAAGAAAAAAATTTCACTGAAAAGTAGCATTAAGCATCAAAATTTCTCTCATGTACTAGTGAAATACTTCAATATCTGTAAACACTAACCAACCCATCTGACATCAAGAAGCATTAATAGCTGTTATTTTATGAAGTGTTTACTATTTGAAAAGTGATATGTGTATATATTTCAACACAATACAAAGGGCTGATGTGAAGATTAAATGAAATTATATGAAAAATACTAGCACAAAGCTTGCACATCGTTAAGCATTCAATAAATGGTTGCTATTAATGAGGTTAACATGGTAAGAGTTCAGGGACTGCCATCTAGCAGCTACGTGACCTTGAGCAAAACAGTTTATCTGTGAAATGGACATATCCACCTCACAGGTTGTTGTGAAGATCAAACAAGATACTACATGCAAAACGCTGAGAAAGGTGCCTGGCATATAGTAAATGCTCAATAGGTTTTATAGCCATTAATATTTCATCATTTACTGGGCTGAGTAGTTGAACTCAGAGGACAAAAGTGTGGGCTTTAGACTTAAAAAGACCTGGGGCTGAATCTTGCCTCTGATCCTTAGCACCTGTGTGACTTTAAATTGTTCTTACTTATTTCTCCATCTATAAAATGAGAATAAGATGAAACCCATATAGCCAGTGTGAGAAGTAAATAAGTCCTTGTGGGGAAAACATTCACCACAGTGCCTGGTACATAGTAAATACTCAAAAAATAGTAGCTGCTTATATTACCGATAATTTAATAAATGCCCCAAATGATTTCTATATCCCAGGAAGTTAAGACCACTAAAAATAACTAAAGTTGGGAGAAGACAAAGATCAACATCAACTACCATTTTCATAGGAATGTTATCAATTTATCTTTGTCCAAAGGAGCACAACAGTGAGTAATTAATAGGTGGACATAACCAAATGGGTCCCAAGGTGAAACTTCTGAACTTTCTTTCTATCCCAAGTTTATGTTGTCTGTTACTGAAGGGTGTGAATTAAAGGTGGGAACCCTTTGGATATCTCCAACATGTTGCAGTACCTGATCAACTAAGTCATAAAGATAAAAAAAGCAAGAAATAAAATCTTCATCAATAACTTTAAAATTTCTGAGACTTATAGAGTAATCCTGTTAACTATGGGGCCTAAAAAGATTATAGCTGAACTAATGAAGTGGAAAGAAAGTTTAAAGTGGCCATTCCTCAGCAGATAAAAGTTCTTACCAAGATTTCCTTTTAAATAAAACCCAGTTTACAGATGTTAACAATCTCTTCTGCTGAATCACTTTCTTCAGTCTTTTAGCAAACCACTGCTTAGAACTGATCTCCTGAGTAGATTCAACCACTAGATTTTGTTATGGACTTCAATTCTTAAAGTTCTTGAATAAGCTATGTTTTTTTTTTTTTTTAATTTTATTTTCTACAATAATCTCTACATTCAGCATAGGGCTTGAACTCACAACCAAGAGTCACATGCTCTACTGACTGAGCCAGTCATGCACCCCAAATCAGCTACATTATCTGGAAATTTATCATATTTTACATGTGAACTTTCAAATTCAGGTCGTGATCTCAGAGTCCTGAGATGGAGCTCTGTGTCAGGCTCTTTGCTCAGTGTTAAGTCTGCTTGGAGTTTCTCTCTCCCTCTCCCCCTCCCCACTGTACATGTCCTCTCTCTCAAATAAATAAATATTTTTTTAAAAAAAATGTGTGGGCAACTAGATAGCATTTTTAAAAATTATTTCAGAGCTGTTTTCTAGACTTCTTTTCTTCTTTTCTTTTCTAGGTAAAGTTAGAACAAGAACTGGTATATTGTTTTTATATTTAAAGGTGCTGAATTATCCTTAAATATTAGGGATCACAGATTTAAAATTTTTGATAAACACACATACAAATGCTTTCATTTCAAAAATGACTGGTGAAGGGCACCTGGGTGGCTCAGTCATTAAGCATCTGCCTTCCTGCTAAGTAGGAAGCCTGCTTCTACCTCTCCTACTCCCCCTGCTTGTGTTCCCTCTCTCACTCTCTGTCAAATAAATAAATAAAATCTTTTTTTTAAAGATTTTATTTATTTATTTGAGACAGAGAGAATGAGAGATAGAGAGCACAAGAGGGAGGAGGGTCAGAGGGAGAAGCAGACTCCCCGCTGAGCAGGGAGCCCGATGTGGGACTCGATCCTGGGACTCCAGGATCATAACCTAAGCCAAAGGCAGTCGCTTAACCAACTGAGCCACCCAGGTGCCCATAAATAAAATCTTAAAAAAAAAAAAAAATGGTGAGTGGCGCCTGGGTGGCTCAGTCGGTTAAGCAATGACCTTCAACTCAGGTCATGATCCCAGGGTTCTGGGATCCAGCCCCACGCTGGGCTCCCTGCTCAGCAGGGAGTCTGCTTTTCCCTCTGCCTCTGCTCCTCCCCCTGCTTATGCTCTCTCTTTTTCTCTCTCTCTCAAATGTATAAATAAAATCTTAAAAAAAAAAGATTAGTGAAACTATAGTTGTCAAGAAATTACAGTAACTTGGGAGCCAAATGGAGAGACAGTTACAAAAACAAAGGGTATTCCACAGTGGTAAATGATCACAAATCAATAAGGATAAGGCTGAGAATATATTCCCCCGGCAACTAAAAGGTTAACCAGATCCTGGTCATACTTATATCCTTCATGCTCTTTCCCAACCTGATTATATTCCTTACTCCTTTCTGATGCTGGTAGAATACTAATCCATCCATCAGGTATCCAGTAGTTACCAACTACATATCTGGATCCTTGTGGACAAACACTTGCTGCAGTACTAGTATTAGGGGAAAAGGTAATGTGAAAGGAAGAAGCAGGGATGGGTCTGCCAGAGAAATACCTTAGCTTCTGCTGATTCGGATTTATCCAAAATCATAAATTGCATTATTGATTTTCTAATAAAGATTTAATATACAGAAGAGATACGTGCATCTCCTAGAAAGATTTTATTTATGGACATATTTATATATATACCTATGTATGCTTACCATAGGTAAAGCATTTTTATTGGCTCAAGGAACCATAAAACACAAAACCATAAAATACTTTTTATTCTTTTTTTGATGTAATAAAAATTATAGTTTATCTTTTTATTCCTTGGTTGAACTTGTGGTTACTCACCTCTGCACTCTTCATAGCTTTAAGAATATTCCCCACTGTATCAGTAAAGGTGTTAACCAGTATTCTACCCAACTTCTTGTACAAGGAACCCAAACATACCACAGCAGCACTGAAACAACATTTAGATTAGAAATTAGTCATGAGTGAAAAAACAGGAATAAAAAAATCTTAGACTATGTAAAAGTGACTATTTAATTTTACTTTTAAAGGATAAAATTGCCAGAATCTATTCCACTATTAAATCCTAAGGTATGATGCTTGCATGAATACCAAATAATTACACTTTCAATAACAGTAATTTAAAAAAAAAAGTATCTTCAAATAATTGAAACCTCAGCCCAAATATTCCATTCCCTCAAATTTTTTTATAAAATAATTTTTCATGAAACTGACTTTCATATATTAGATAATCAAAGATAATCTTAAAGATACAAGATAAGAAAAATAGGAAATAATGTTCTTATCAAGTCTGAAATCTGAAAACTCCATGAGAAAATACATTGTTCTAAGCTAAAAATTAGATTAACAAAAATTTCTGTAAAATTACTACTGTGGAACCATACATGGCAAACTACTTTCTCTAAAATAACAGATGAAAAAATGAATTGAATCTTATGGAGAAAGAAACTAAACTGTTCTTTTTAGGAGCTCAGAAGAGTATTTTTCTATGTGGTATTTACTATTAACTTTTACTACGAAGAGCTAACAAATTAAAAGAACACCAAAGGTTTGAAGAACTCAAAATACTTTTTCTTAAACACTCAACTGCTAAGATTTTTTGTATTTATCTTTAAAACACTTTTTTTTAGGGGTGCCTGGGTGGCTCAGTCGTTAAGTGTCTGCCTTTGGCTCAGGACATGATCCCAGGTCCTGGGATCGAGCCCCATATTGGGTTCCCTGCTCAGCGGGAAGCCTGCTTCTCCCTCTCCCACTGCCCCTGCTTGTGTTCCCTCTCTCGCTGTGTCTCTGTGAAATAAATAAATAAAATCTTAAAAAAAAAACCCCACAAAAAAACACTTTTTTTTAAATAGTTAACATATATTAGTTTCAGGTATACAATAGTGATTCGACAATCATAAACATTACAAAATGCTTACTACAGTAAGTGTAGTTATCATCTGTCATCATACAATGTTATTACAATATTATTGACAATATTCCCTATGCTGTATTTTTCATCCCTAGGACTTGTTTCTATAACTAGAAGTTTGTACCTCTTGATCTCCTTCACCTATTTCACCTGTCTCCCTAAGCTATTCCCCACTCTGGCAACCACCAGTTTGTGTTCTATATTTATGAGTCTTCAACTGCTACATTTTTAGTGAGACAGTTTTGATTCCCAAATCAAGACTTCAAATACATCTAAAATATTTTTTAGAAGAATAGTCTCTCAATCAATGAGAAAATGTTAAATGTTTTTTAAAAGTTAGATTTAAAAAATGAGTGAAACAATTTGTATTGTTTCAAAATAATTTATCAAGTTGTTTGGGTTCTTTAGAAAAATGATTCAACAAGGAAGCACTATTTGTTTTATGTTCAGTTTTAATATTTAACTTACAGCTTTGTGGGAAGATAACTTGGAGAATCATCTTTGCTACGAATAAGATCATTACATTTATCGATTGTCTCATAAACAGAGAATGTGTCACCAATACTATAAAGAACGCCTAGATTTTTAGCAAGCAGTTTGCGGGTAGGAGGGCCTGGGGAGCTGTTCAACAAAGATAGGAGCTGTTCAACAAGAGTCTTCTGTTTCTCCTTTACATCACTCTAGAAAGGAAGTTAACAAAAAAGACAATTCAAAGTCAACATAATTACATATAATCTTCTAATACAATTCTTTCATATATTTAAGGATTAAAAACTCCAGAAAAATACAAAATTATTTTGACTAAAAATTACAAATAAGTGGGTGGTGTAGTCATCATACCACACAAGGTAGTTTGCTACCCTGCAGATATCTCCAAAAAATAATTTCTGGGTCACAATATACTGGAGTCTCTGTGAAGAAAGGTAAGGGTTCTATTTCTTCTATATCTTTCTTCTTCTGTTGTATTTTTATTTTAACCAGCGGTTCTTTGTTATTAAGCCTCTGCCCCATATATATCTGTATAAATAAGCAGGAACCTATAATCTATCATGAGTTGACCTTGTAATGATGACTGTGTTACTCAGATCTTTTTCTAAGTTTAGTGCCATTTTCTTTCTGCAAGCTTATGCATCTAAATGCCAGTAATGTTATGCCATTTTACTTGTCTGCTTTCTGAAAAAGCAGTACAGAATACCATTATAATAGTAATGGTATTTAGGTGCTCACTAAGGCATAAGCTTCCACAATGAAGTATTTGTTAGTATATGGATTTTTGTCTTGTTAAATTCCAAATGTCTCCATGAGTACTGTCTCTGCACCACTTTTGCATTACATATAGTATTGTTATTATGTATAAGAATATCCTCATTTTTGGGCGCCTGGGTGGCTCAGTTGGTTAAGCGACTGCCTTCGGCTCAGGTCATGATCCTGGAGTCCCGGGATCGAGTCCCGCATCGGGCTCCCTGCTCAGCAGGGAGTCTGCTTCTCCCTCTGACTCTCTTCCCTCTCGTGCTCTCTGTCTCTCATTCTCTCTCTCTCAAATAAACAAATAAAATCTTTAAAAAAAAAAAAAAAAGAATATCCTCATTTTTAGTAGGAGATGTATGCAGAAGAATTTAAGGTGCAACCACCTCATATGGCTCAGTAAATCAGTCAATCAAATATGGTAAAATGTTAACTGCTGAATGTAGGTGAAAAGTATGAGTGATTTGTTTTCTTTTTCGGAAACTATTTCATAAGCTTAAGAATGAATATGTTTACTAAAAGACTTTTAAATTCATATTCTCCTTAAAGAGCTCACAACTTTTTAAAGTGAAACTCCCATTACAATATTCAGCAGCATATTACACAAGGGCTTCATGCATATGAAGGTGAAGAAGATAATGAAAATGAAATCTAATAGAATGTGGTTTAAAGCGAGTTTTTTATATGTTCATATATTTTTTAAGTAATATAAAAAACTGGTTGATTTCTTCCTGCTTTTTGAAAGAATAAACTTCTTGTAGTATTTCATTATAAACTCTTAATAAGGTCTAGCATTTGAAAGCTAATTTAGGTTATTCTGGACGGAACTAGAAAAGCAAACCAAAGGACCTAAACATTATCTGGCGCTTAAAAAAGCACAAAAAAGTTTTTGCAATTTTACCCACCCTGCTGGTCGCCAGCAAGAGCTTCTCCAAATATCTCAACCAATCGAAAATAAACTCTGCCTTCTGAACTTCACCTAGTTGATTGTATACTTCTTCATTCAACAATAAGCTATGAGCTAATTCCATTCCTTGCAGAAAATTCTCCTAGCTGGTCACAATTCTTCTCATTAAACTTCAGTCAATATACCTAAGAAAAAAATCTGTAATAGAGGAAAAGAACATATTTAAAAAGGAAGGCAACTGTAATACTGGAAATACAGATAGATAATTAAACTACAGGTAATTAAACTAAAAACATCTAAATACATAGCTCATATTCCCCCAAACAAATCTCAGTCTTTGTTGGGTGGCTCAGTCGGTTAAGCGTCTGCCTTCGGCTCAGGTCATGATCCCAGGGTCCTCGGATCGAGTCCCACATCGGGCTCCTTGCTCAGCAAGGAGCCTGCTTCTCCCTCTGCCTGCCTCTGTCTCTCTCTCTCTCTCTCTGATAAATAAATAAAATCTTAAAAAAAAAAAAAAAGAAAACCAGATGGGACTCTTTCCGCCACCTTGGAGCCTACAGAGGCCGGCCGGGAACAGAACTCCTAAAATATGTCTGGAAGGCTGTGGTCCAACGCCATTTTTGTTGGCTATAAGCGGGGTCTTCAGAACCAGAGGGAGCACACAGCTCTTCTTAAAATTGAAGGTGTTTATGCTTGAGATGAAACTGAATTCTATCTAGGCAAGAGATGTGCTTATGTGTACAAAGCAAAGAACAACACAGTGACTCCTGGTGGCAAACCAAACAAAACCAGAGTAATCTGAGGAAAAGTAACTCATGCTCATGGTAACAGTGGTATGGTTCATGCCAAATTCCAAAGCAACCTTCCTGCTAAAGCTATTGGCCACAGAATCCATGTGATACTGTATCCATCAAGGATTTAAACTTAATGAAAAGTAAGTAAATAAATAAAGATGTAGAAAAAGAAAAAGAAAAAAAAGAAAGACAAAAGAAAGAAAATCAGATGGGAGACCTAGGGGAGGGCTTTTCTTTCTTTTCATTCATTTTTTTCCTCTCAGAGAGTTTATTAGTATAAAATTACTTATAGTATCAGATCATCATAATTAATATAAATGTGAGAAGAGTCTTCTTATAAGATAGTAGTCACAAACTGGTACCCTGGTGGCCAAATTTAGCCTGCAACATATTGGGGGAGAAAGGACTTACTAATATTTAAGCATAAGATTTTACATGAAAACCTGCGTCCATATCCCCATATAGCAACAAATGGCTGAATCTAAGAGAGGGACCTTCCAGCAGGCCATAACTGCCACCTGGCCTGCCTCATTCATTTACAGTATTTGCCAACTTCTTCAGGTATTTAAGTTTTCAACTCCTACTCTTTATCTTACTTGCATCCTTCTGGCTTGGGCCAATATTCCGTATTCTGACCATGCTGCTGCCCCAGAGGCCAAAAGGTAGCTTTTACCAATCCACACCCACCAAGTCTGCATGCTGCTTTAGCCATCTGGGTTGTTTCCTTCCAGTGAGTCTTGCCTACCTGCCCAATACCACCTATAACCTGGTACTGACAGTCCTAAAAAAAAAGACACACCAGGATTTTCAGAAATGTCAATATTAAGGAACGAGAATATAAACAATGGTGCTAACAAATTCACTTTTACAGAGCAAGTGAATTTTTAGGTTCTTGTTTAAATAAATCTTCCTTTCTTAAATTACTGAAGCCAACCGACCAAAATATACACAATTAAGGACAAAGTTAACAAATGCTAGAGAAACAGTTTCTGGAAGAAACCTTCTAGCTATACAGAAGGTGAAAAACAAGTGTGCACTCAGTATCTATGATTGTCTAAGGGAAAAAAACTACCTCAGTATCATAGAGAAAATTTCTTATAACCAACACGGCAAATCAAAATCCTATCTTAAGAATCAAATTACCCTTTTCAGAGGTCATTAGGACTGCTGAAGAGACTTCTTTTTCCCTTAGGCAGCAGCAATACTGTGGTGTAAAATGATCTATCAAGAAGCAAAACAGCTAACACAATGCAATAATAAATAATTCAGTAAAAAGCTTGAGATCATAAGCAGGGCAGAGTTATCTCCAATATCTTCAATACATTCCTCATATAAATTACTACTAAAAGTAAACAATTCATATTAGTAATCCCACATCTAACCACCCAACTCTAAAACGCACCTGTGATCTCCATATACGCACTATCAATGGGATCAGCAAATGCATTTTGCAAGTAACAGATGTTCCTGCTTTTACCTCAGGTTTCACTTTAGGAAGATGAATACAAATGCAATCAATATACTGTATGTTTTAATATAACCACATCCTACAACTATATGTATCTGGAGACTGCTTATTTTTCTAATTTTCTATTCTTATGTTTCTGTCAAGATCACAAAGTGATTAGTTTATTAAAAGTGAACATACATTACAATATATTTTTCAAACTACAATTATGCTACTTGAAAAACATGCTTGTAAAACTACTGCTCCCACTGTAATGCCAGCCATTATTTTTGACAAAGCTAACACGTATTGGCCACTTACTATAAGTGCTTTATATTTTCTCGAATAATTCACAAAATTGTTCAAGAAATAGCCAGCTATTTTTTTTAAGATTTTATTTATTTGAGAGAGAGCGAGAGATAGTGACAGAGATAGTGAGAGAGAGCACAAGTGGGGAGGAGAGGGAGAAGCAGGCTCTCGCTTAGCAGGGAGCCCGATGCAGCAGGCAGCCCGACGCAGGACTCGATCCCAGGACCCTGGGACCATGACCTGAGCCGAAGACGGACGCTTAACCAACGGAGCCACCCAGGCATCCCACAGCCAGTTATTTTTAGATGAGGAAACTGAGGCACAGAGAAACTAAGTAGCAGTCCTAAGGTCACAATGAACTTGGATGTATACATAAGCAATCTGACTCTAGATGTAAGTGCTTTAACCACCAGATACTGCCACTCTTTCATCCAATCAAGCCCCTCAAACACCTCAAAATCAGCCACTTTTAAAAAGCTTAGAATATGTGGACCCGCCGGCCGCCCTGGAGTTGGAGCCGCGGGGCCAGGAAGCCGGAGCCCGCGACTCCGGGGCGGAACGACCACCATGGCCAAATACCTGGCCCAGATTATTGTGATGGGGGTGCAGGTGGTGGGCAGGGCCTTTGCCCGGGCCCTGCGGCAGGAGTTTGCAGCCAGCCGGGCAGCAGCTGATGCTCGAGGACGTGCTGGACACCAGTCTGCAGCTGCCTCCAACCTGTCTGGCCTCAGCCTCCAGGAGGCCCAGCAGATTCTCAATGTCTCCAAGCTGAGCCCCGAGGAGATCCAGAAGCTTCCCCTGCCTCTGTAACCCCGAGACCGCACACCCTCTCACCGTCTCCCCTCCCCTGCAGAACTATGAACACCTATTCAAGGTGAACGATAAATCCGTGGGTGGCTCCTTCTACCTGCAGTCCAAGGTGGTCCGAGCCTGGGAGCGCCTGCAGGAGGAGCTCAGGATCCAGGCCCAGGAGAACAGAGAGAAGGAACAGATGCCCAAAACGTGACCACTCAGCTCGTCCTACTGCACCCTGCCCACCTCCTCTTAATTTATAGTTTGGTAATAAATGTCTTTTCCGCAAAAAAAAAAAAAAAAAAGCTTAGAATATGTAGAGAATTTGTGGGTAATATGGACAGATCACTGTACTATTTCCTAAAAATTGAATACCAGATTCTTTAATTTTATTTTTATGGATTTTATTTATTTATTTGATAGAGAGAGCAAGTGAGCACAAGCAGGGGGAACAGGAGAAGAGCAGGGGGAACAGGAGAAGAGCAGGGAGCCCAATGTGGAGCTCAATCCCAAGACCCTGGGATCATGACCTGAGCTGAAGGCAGATGCTTAACCATCTGAGCCACCCAGGCGCCCCCAGATTCCTGATTTTAATAAGTATGAGAATCTAGTTATAAAACAAAGTTATCCAAAAGATTTCTCAGGGTATTCATAGTGTGTACTATGAATCTCCATGAATGCAATGTAATCTGAAGTATTAATCAAAATACGGCACAATACTAATTTCCCAACCTAAGTAAGCTGTCCCATGGAGAAATTAACATGTACCTGTTATGGACACTTGTCCTATATTTTAAAAAGGTACACAAGAATATTACTTTACAGGGACACATGGGTCACTCAGTCAGTTATGCGTCTGCCTTCAGCTCAGGTCATGATCCCAGGGTCCTGGGATTCAGTCCCGCACTGGGCTCCTTCCTTGCTCAGCAGGGACCCTGCTTCTCCCTCTGCCTGCTACTCTCTCTCTCAGACAAATAATTACTTTACAGTCAAATATCATATATGCTAACATAAAGCCATTAGTTGAACTAAGCTTACAAACACCCTTCAGTGCTTTTTAGACCATACATTTCTCTGAGGCACTTTGTAATAACTGCTTGTATTTTGTGTATGATAAATACCCCTAGTGACTCAGTCATAATTTTCATCCCTGAAATCTTCTATATTGAGAAAAATAGGCACTGTGTATTAGACCTAAGGTTCTAAGGTACTGTCCTACTACTATGACTCTCAAAGTGGGATATACCCAGCAGTGTGCCAAGAGAATACACATACTGGGGGATCAAATTTTACTTAACCATTTCCCCTCTGATATTAACTTAAAACAGTATATTAAAATAAATAAAAAAGAATAAAATAAGAAAATAAATATACATTTAATATGCACTAGAAGGCAAAATTAATAAAGTGTTTCAAGATAAAACATGAGCCTTCAGAGAAATTCTAAGCATGACAAGCCTTTCTAGACATCTTTTAATAAAATCACTCCGCCCCCCATCAAAATTCACTCCCTTCTGCTGGTAAGAATACTAGTTTAATGGAAATGTTTAAGAACAACTAAGCTGCTAAGTAGGCTGAACTATACGAACTGCCATTTTTTTTTTAAAGATTTTATTTATTTGACAGAGAGAGACACAGCGAGAGAGGGAACACAAGCAAGGTGAGTGGGAGAGGGAGAAGCAGGCTCCCCGCTGAGCAGGGAGCCTGATGCGAGGCTCGATCCCAGGACCCTGAGATCATAACCTGAGCCGAAGGCAGACACTTAACAATTGAACCACCCAGGCACCCCTATGAACTGCCATTTTTATAGTTCAAAAAATGGCTGAATATCAGCATATTCACATGGTTCAATTTAAATATCATGTTCAGTCTTCAAAGACTTGGCATAGTGTAAGAAAGGCTAATATCCACATTCTGCATAGTGTTCTTACACCAGTGACTTTATTGCTCTAGAGTAATACATGTATATAAATATTGTTGACTGCTGACAGAAAGAGGAACCAGCAGGGGGCCAAACGGCTAAAGCCCAAGTTTGCTAGAATAACCTACGCCAAAGCCATCTCCAAGAGAAGTTAATCTTACTATCATGAAGGGCTAATTTTCCATTTGAAAATGAGTTCACATCAAATTTATGTAGGCAAAGAAGTGTAAGCACCTTCAAGAATTTTATTTTTTTCACCTTCAACAATTTTATTCATTTAAAAGATTTTTGGGGGGGGGAAGGGGAGAGGGAGAGAGAATCTTAAGCAGGCTCCAGACCCAGTTTGGAGCCTGATGGGGTCTTGTTCTCACAACCCTGAGATCATGACCTGAGTTGAAATCAAGAGTCAGATGCTTAACAGACTGAGCCACCCAGAACCCCTAAAAGATTTTATTTTTAAATAATCTCTACACCCAATGTGGGGTTTGAACTCACAACCCCAAGATCAACAGTTGCATGCTCTACCAACTGAGCCAGCCAGGCACCCCTCACCTTCAACAATTTTAAAAATAACACAAAACAAAACAGCCTACAGATGCTAGTCCTAATAGTGTTAACATGATTTTCTCTATCTAGGGTTTAAAGATCTATTTTGGTGAAGACAGGAACATATTTAAAATTATGGTTAAAATTTATGAAGAAAAAAGAGTATTCCTAATCTTTTTGGTCATTTAGTTTCTTAAAATGATTTATTATATCATTGTAAAGAGGGAAAAGAGGAAAAATTGCAAATAATCAAAGAGAACACACACAAAATAAGATAGATCTGTTGCTTTGTTTTTTTCTTTCCAGAGCATGAAAAGATCAATTTACAAAATGAACAAGCCATTATGCAGTAAGTGGAACTAATTCCAGAATGTATCAAGTGCCTGAAGTTTTGAAATAGATCATATGTAAACTCAAATTACTTTCTTCAACTCTCACTTCTCTAAAAGTCATAACAGCTTCAACTCAGCCTCCAGTCTTTAGTTCTCTCAGTTTTGTTCAAAAAGCATAAAGTAAACAATGACAGCAACAACAAAAAATCCTCTCAAAAATCTCCCACACTGCAGAAAACATACATAAATCTGAAAATCCAAACCTTCCCCCCCAAAACAAAACAAAACTGTAATTCGAATTAATCTAGAAAAGAAGCTGGATCATTTCTATCCCAACCTAAATTAAGATTCTCTTTGACCTGTGATTCAGGCTTTGCAAAATTATAGGTTACAAAATACGAACTCACAAATTACTGAGAGCTTTAGGTCATGCTTAAAATGTTGTCTAACAGAGGCTGCCCCTGGTAAAGAAAAAAAATGAGGGTTTGTTTTTTTTTTACGGTACTTTAAGTATCTCTAGGCACAGTCCTAAAGTTGGTTTGCTGACACATTTATAATTCTATAATTTATAATTTTAGCTCTTTAATACAGTTTTATCTTCATGATTTTTAAATCTTGTATTTATTCCATCTTTGAATCTGAAATATCTTGCTTCTTTCTTTTTTCTTTAAAGATTTTATTTATTTGACAGAGAGAGACACAGCCAGAGAGGGAACACAAGCAGGGGGAGTGGGAGAGGGAGAAGCAGGCTTCCCACAGAGCAGGGAACCCAATATGGGGCTTGATCCCAGGACCCTGGGATCATGACCTGAGCCCAAGGCAGACGCCTAAACGACTAAGCCACCCAGGTGCCCCTTGCTTTTCTTTCTAAATAAACTCACTATCTTAAAATTCAGCTAGGGGTGCCCAAGTGGTGCAGTCAGATAAGCATCTAACTTTTGGTTTTGGCCCTGGTTGTCATCTCAGGATCTTGAGATTGAGCTCCGGTCGGGCTCTGTGCTCAGCAAGGAGTGTTTTAGACTCTCCTCTGCCCCTCCCCTCTGTGCGCACACTCTCTAAAATAAATAAATAAATCTTAAAAAATAATAAAATTCAGCTAAAAGAACCACTTCCTTCAAGAAAGATTTCATGATTAATTCTCCTATTCTTATACTGTTTACTCTTGGTATAGCACTTCTTCCATTTTATTTATGGTTCTTAAACTGTCTGGCTTCTCCAGCTATCACTTAAGATTGCGAGATTCTTCTGATATTTTTCCAAATCATGATTCAAAAATCTTAACCAGAATTATTAGAGTAGCAGCATTATGGATAATGTTTTCTCTATCTTCAAATTTTTAGAGATTTTCAAACTTTTAAATGAAACCCTTAAAAACCAATAAATAAACTACACTTGTTAGATTTCTAACTTTTAAAATTCACAATACCATTTGTTAGCATCATCTTGGTAATATCACAAATGAGAACACATGTATAGCCTGCTCTTGTAATTCCTGGCTATGCCTTTCACCTTCCTAGGAGACACCCAAATCACAAGAATGGCAGTAACAGCTATTGCTCACTGAGCCAGGAACTTTTTAGGCGCCTAACTTATACTATCTCTAATCATCACAAGGAAGAAAGCAAGGAAGATACTACTGGTCCTCATTTTATGGATAAAGAAAATACTAAGATATCAGTAAATAGTAGAGCTGAGAATAAACCCGCGTCTCTTTGGCAATAAAGCTTATTCTCTTTCCTTACTGCTAGGAAGCCTTTCCACAGGGGTTAAAAGGAAAAACAGAATTTTTACATTAAAATGTAAGGAACAAAATGTGCCAAACAACTGTCATGGGGAGGGGGGAGGTCATTACTTTATATGTAGGCGCTTTCTCTACCTATTTATCCCTACATCTTTCAGTAAATCACAAAATAGGCTTCATCTTCTAACTCTTCCAAGGATAAGGAGTCCAAAGAATTAAAAAGGGAGTGTTGGGAAAATAGCAAGGGGAACAACACAGAGGAGATAGGTAAATTCTTAATATTAAAGGCAACTAAGCATATCATGATAGCAGACCTGTAACAATGCAGACCAGTGGTTCATAACTCTAGCTGCTTTAAAGGAAAAAAAAAAAACAAAACACCAAAGCCAAGTCTAAAACAATTGAACCAGAATCTCTAAAGGCTGCGGTGCTGTAATAAATGGATTTTTCATTTAACCACCACCATCAAATATCTACTAACACTATTAATTTATAGGTAAGAATACTCAGGCTAGATTATAAAATATGGATGATTTTAATAGTTGATTAACATCCACTATTCTCCTATAATTCTTCTATTAAATTGGGTAAGTAAGATTTATCTTGATATATTTAGATAGGCTATAGCAAATGAAACTGCTTTAGAAAATAGGAGAATGAAAATGAAATTCAGGGGCGCCTGGGTGGCTCAGGTGGTTACGCGACTGCCTTCGGCTCAGGTCATGATCCTGGAGTCCCGGGATTGAGTCCCACGTCGGGCTCCCTGCTCAGCAGGGAGTCTGCTTCTCCCTCTGACCCTCCCCCTTCTCATGTGCTCTCTCTCTTTCTCGCTCTCTCAAATAAATAAATAAAATCGTTAAAAAAAAATCTTTTAAAAGAAAATGAAATTCAAACCTATGATATTATTTGGGATGGACTGAGTTTAATTCTTTATAACAACCCTAAAAATAAAAATGTTATTAGTTAATATCTTAAAATGTTTAGTGTACAATAGTGATTGAAGCCCAATAAGAATTTGATTTAATTGAATGGTTCAAAATCACATGTACATTAAGTTTAAATATGATAAATACAAAAACTTTTAGAGCCAACACTGAGAATTTAGAAAACCTAATAGTATCATAGTGACAGTACAAAGAGGTTTACCTCTTTTAGAAAATGTATCAGAAACCATAAAAATATCAAAGCCTTCTGGCAAAAGCATTCTGCTTTTGAAAATTCATGCTAAAGAAGGGGCACCTGCATGGCTCAATCAGTTAAGCGTCTGACTGGCTCAGTTCATGAGTCCCTGCATCAGGTTCCTGACTCAGTCCAGAGCCTGCTTCTCCCTCTCCCTCTGCCTGCCACTCCCTGTTTGTGCTTGCGCTCTCTCTCTCTCTGTCAAATAAATAAATAAAATCTTAAAAGAAAAGAAATTCATGTTAAAGAAAGAAAAAGGAAACTATCAGAAGCATCAGTGTCAACTACAGCCCTATGAAAACAATGAATCATGGAACACTACATCAAAAACTAATGATGTGGCCGGCCTCCTCCCGCAGCGGCCGGGCTCCGACGCCTGAGGTCCCAAGCGCCTGCTCCCGGGCCGCCACCCAAGCTGGAGCCGTGAGTAAGGGAGAGAATGGCATGAACCAGGAGGATGGAGAGATGCACGCCAGCCAGCTTATGCAGGGTCTTTTAAGGCCAGAGTAGTGTACCTGAAAATTTATCTTCTGCAAATACATGGAAGCATTATGTGAGAGACTAACACAGACTCTAATAGAGCGAAGTCTAAGAAAAGCCAGAGAAGAAGGAATCCTAACGAGTTCCATGCTCGCGTGGAGCCCAGTGCAGGGCTTGAACTCACGACCCCGAGATCAAGACCCCAGCTGAACGGTGAGCGCTGTGAATTGTGCAAGACTGTTGAATCACAGATCTGTACTTCTGAAACAAATAACGCAACATACTTTAAGAAAAAAGAAAAAGAAGAAGATAGCAGGAGAGGAAGAATGAAGGGGAGTAAGTCAGAAGGGGAGATGAACCATGGGAGACGATGGACTCTGAGAGACAAACTGAGGGTTCTAGAGGGGAGGGGGGGTGGGGGATGGGTTAGCCTGGTGATGGGTATTAAAGAGGGCACGTTCTGCATGGAGCACTGGGTGTTATGCACAAACAATGAATCATGGAACACTACATCAAAAACTAATGATGTAATGTATGGTGATTAACATAACAATAAAAAAAGAATGGTAAAAAAACTAATGATGTATGGTGATTAACATAACAATAAAAATTAAAATAAAGAAGAAGTGGTAACTGGAAAATTCCAAGTCCAACATTAGAGAAATGGTTAAGTAAAGTTTGACACAGTCAAAGAATATTAGATTCTCATTAAAAATTATAATTAAAGGGGCACCTGGCTGGCTCAGTCAGCAGATCATGAGACTCTTGATCTCAGAGTGGTAAGTTCGAGTCCCACATTGGGGGGTAGAGTTTACTTAAAAAAACTTGTAGTTATGGGGGCACCTGGGTGGCTCAAGTCATTAAGCATCTGCCTTTGGCTCAGGTCATGATCCCAGGGTCCTGGGATAGAGCCCCGCATTGGGCTCCCTGCTCGGCAGAAGCCTGCTCCTCCCTCTCCCACTCCCCCTGCTTGTGTTCCCTCTCTCACTGTGTCTCTCTCTGTCAAATAAATAAATAAAATCTTTAAAAAAAAATTTATAATTATGAAAACTATAAGTGCAGAAGCTTACATATTAAGAGAGGTTCCCAAAGATAAAGCAGTGTTTCTTTTAAGTGTTTTTGTAGAACAGCAGTACCAGAGAATGAGGATGTGTTGTGGGGGGCGGGGAGGAGGTCTAAAACCAAATACTTTTGGAAAATGCCAAGTTGGCAGTTTCTTTCCTACAGAGGGTCTCCATACATTTAATTTGGTAATGGGTACCATATACTGCCAGGAGGGCATGTATATATAGCACTCAATGTTTTAACTACAGACATCTTCCCAAACTCTCTTTCTTTATTTCTCTGTCTTCCTCCCTCCCTACCTCCCTCTCTCTTTTTTTCTAGTAGGCTCCATGCCCAGTTTGGAGCCCAACGTGGGGCTTGAACTCATGACCCTGAGATCAAGACCTGAGCCCACACCAAGAGTCTGACACTTAACTGAATGAGCCACCGAGGTGTCCCACTACCTTTATCTTTTTTTTCCCCCAGCTGGGAATGTTGTGAAACTAGTTTCTATAGAACACAATCTTTGAAATATCATTAAATACTATAAATCAAGAAATCTAAATATTCCTTTTTGTTCATACTATGATAGAATTTTTATTAGAAGACTATATAACAAATTAATATCACACCTACTTAAAAGTGGCCATTTCTGATTAATATTTTGGATCAAATGATCTAACATTAAATATTCTAAATATAAACAGAATCTGCTCTTAGTTACTCCTGGAATATGAATAAAAGAAGAAAAGATGCTTTTAATTAACCTAGTATAAAAGTTCACATAAAAATCTGTGTTATTCATACTTATAACTAAGTTTCACATCACACCCCTTCCAAACTAAAAACCATAAATTTAACATTTTGGGGGGAATTCTGACTACAACTTCTCATAAAATCAACTTAATCCATGTTTCTTGTCGTTTCACACAAAGTCTAACTTGTAACATGCCCAGACACAGCACTACTATCTTATTTTAATATATAATGAAAATACATCAAGTGCAGTTAAGATTCCTAGAGTGCTTCCTGCAAACTTGGTAGGGATGGGGAGAATGCTGCTTATCACTGCATACAAGCCAAGAGGAATGGCAGATGCACAGTTCCAAGAACCAATGGAGAACACATCCTATGAGATAAGAGAAGTTAGGATGAAAAAGGAAAGAAACAGGAGTTACAGGGAAATTTATGAACTGGCATAAAAAACGCCACAAGTAGGGATGTGACTGACTTTGCCTACCTCTTCTGTTTTTCTTTTTTTAAACATTTTATTTATTTATTTATTTGAGAGAGAGAATTAGAGAGAGAGAGCATATGAGAGGGGGGAGGGTCAGAGGGAGAAGCAGACTCCCCGCGGAGCAGGGAGACCGATGCGGGAAAGGATCCCGGGACTCCAGGATCATGACCTGAGCTGAAGGCAGTTGCCCAACCAACTGAGCTACCCAGGCGCCCTACCTCTTCTGTTTTTCTGAGGTACTGCAGATTACTGTTAGGGATGAGAACAATGACAGAAACTGAGTTAAGTGAAGGAGACTGCCAATGGGGGCCCCAATGAAGTCCTGCCCATTCTGGTAATTCTCCTTCCAGATAACAAAAGAGAAAACCCCTTAAGGGTAAAAGGAAGTGTTGTGGGGAAGCAAGTACTCAGCAATACGAACCAACTCTTAAGGCAGTGATCGGGGAAGGAAGTAACATTCTTTGACAATTTACTTACTAGAAACTTTTAATCCTTGTAACACTGAAACTTAAATATTATTATCCTCATTTTACAGATGATGGTAACAAGAAATGCGTCCAAGGTCAAGACGTCATTTAAGCAGAGTAAGATAATGCCTCCATCTGTCTGGTTTCAATGTCCATGTGCCTTCAACTACTTCATACAGCCTCTTCATAAAGTCCCTCTAATCACTATTACTGACAGGTACCGCTATACCCACTGAATTATCTAATCATAACTTTGTTGTTGTTGTTGTTGTTTTTTTATCACTTCATTCTCCTCTTATGTTGGTATTTTGAGGCTTCTTGTTAAAGTGTGAGGTCTTCTAGAGACATCAACTTTCAAAGGACTCTTCCCATCTAGACAGTAAATCAATAAGTACCAACAGTGTTAGCTCAGTCTTTGGATATTCTTGACGATTTTTATCACTCTTTGTTCCGCAAACCAACGCTTCTATCTCCCTCTAGGAAGACAGGTTTCATTCTGGGCATTGAGGAGTGCCAGAAAGTACAACTAAGATAGAAAATTTTAAGATAGAAAATTTATTCTTCTCTTTATCTCCCACCTCACTCATCTGAAAGTAACTATCTAAACAATCTCACTACTTGGTACCAAGTTGAAACTCCAGTAAGCAGAAAACAAAGTTTTGTTTTAAGGATATAAAGGTAATTAATTCTTTCAAAGATCATGAACTTTACTGACCTAGGTCTCTTGAGAGGTCTCTCACAGCCTATTCATTCTTAGTTTAGGTATAACTACTAAACCAGTTATCTGGATTCTAGCTAGGGTGGAATAGAACACCATATTAAAAGCGAAGGAGCAAAGTCATTGAGATAAGGAAGAAGTCAAAGCAGGATGCTAATGGTGGTGGAAGCAACCAAAATACTATTTAATAAAGCAGAGACATTTTAAAAAGCAGGGCAACATGAGACTACCAAGTACAAGAGCAAAGTGCACAGGATGCCATTATTCTTCCAGGTCAGAAGAGGCCAGGAATCCTTGCCCAGTTTTCCAATAACTCTATCCTTGTATTTGCTGTTCATGCAATCTGTAACTTAGGACTTCTTGGTTTAGACCCTTAGACCCTGCCTGCCTTAGAATATCCCCCTTTTTCCCCTTCTTACATCAGGGTTAGCGTTCACAGAATCAGCCTTAATTCACATTGTGGTCTGACATCTTGGCTTTTCCTCATGGCTCTCACTTCTAATTCACAACATATCCTATGGAATATCCAGCCTAGAATTTGGCTACACTACATTTCTGACCTTCTTGGAGCCCTACCGGAAGGGTTTTATTGACAGACACTGCTTCTCTTTGCCAGATCCCCAGTTAGGCTCCTAACTTTGCAAGTACAGCTCCCTGGAACAACTCCATTATTACTCTGCCTTTTGGCTGCAACCCTTATGGCCCCACTCAAGCAATACAGTGAACATACCATCTATTGCCTCTAACCCCCCCAAGACAGTCTGGGGTAGCACTCCATCAATCAACTCATTGATATTTCTGCAACAAAAGATAAAACACTCACATAAGGTGGCTTTAAATAATGACTATAAATAGCTTCATATCAGTTTACATTATATTTTGCTGCCAAATGAGTTAAGAAAAAAACTTTCCAGAGCCTTTTCAACACTGGAATTAAAATGAAGGGACTTTGTACATGTATGTTTTTCTTTCCTTTCTTTTCTTTTCAGAGCTCCTCCTAAAATAGTAAAGAAATATTTTTTTCTGGTGTTTCAATAGGTAATTTCAATTTTCTGATAATTTTACTTACATAAAAAATGTACTAAATAAATGAGGTATATACACAAAACATGCATATATTCATCATACAGATACCATACAAACAAAAGAATATAAATAGATGCTCATATATTTACCCACAAAGAAGCATTATCCAGGCAATAAGTACAATTAAGTTACTGAAAAAGTACACATATAAAACATTTTATTTAGTGAAATTAGAACCATACCATGGTTTTAAGATTAGCGATACAGGATACATGCTCCAAAAAAGCTTTTTTTTTTTTTTTTTTTAATGCAGTTATCCAGGATTTAGAACAAAAGAATTTTAGAATAGTAAGGGGCCTAAACAAATCCAGTTTAACCTTTATTCTGTTCATAAGATAATTAAGAAAGGCTCAAAAAAGTTATAAGCGGCCTCAATCCCCTTTCTGAAGGAAAGCTGGATGGAAGACAGATGCCTTGCTCAAAAACAAAAGTACTTAAAATCAGGTCTCTTGACTGTCAGGTCACAAGTCTTTTCCTATATTAATAGCTATCTATATTAAATAACTGCATTCCAAGACAAATTCAACCTCCAGTACTTTTTCCAATTGCCACTATTCTTATGTTATAAACCATGCCTGCTTATCCATTTTATTAAAGAAAAAAATCAATGGTATTAAAATATGACAAGTCTCAGCTTCATCGCTAAAGTCATCTAAAATGACTTTATCCAAGACATACTTTCTAAAACATGTGGAAAATGAAACAAGGTACCTCTTCTCTCCTCATCCATCTAATGCTCAGCTCTAAGGAGACTTCTGCTTTCCTTACACTTTAACCTCACTAGATTATTTTCTCCAAAAGTTCTGAACAGTACTGGTGGGCACATTCTCCCCCCTTTCAGCGTCTCCTCTTGGCTGGAAGTTCCTTCAGGGTGCGAAGCCTACACACAAAAGGTGCTGAATATTTGGATAAATGAACGCACATAAAAATAATGTGTAATTATGATCCGTAAGGAAGGAGCTCAAATCATTTGGCTCCTATTATCTGACTTGACAGTTAACGAAAATCATCTTAACTTGCCAGAGGTATATATTATTGTGATTAGTAAGTACCATAAAGCACTTTATAAAGTTACTAAACACTTTATGATCACTTGAAATGTCGTTTTGCTGGCCAAGAGTACGGTAAGAGGAAATGTTTCCTCACACTAAGCAAATGCTACTCCAGCAAAGGCTTTTCTTCCCTGAGAGGACTGGAAATAGTCCTCCGTAGAAGGCAATATCCACTCCCTTTTCCAGAGCGCTTCTGGAAACCCGCCTTGAGGGTGAGGTGCGGGCGCTCAGAGCGCCTCGGGCCCCGCTCCGACCGACCTGGGGCGCAATGGGCGCCACTTGGGCGGGTCCGGCCAGTCGGGTTCCGACCTTCTGACCTTCCTCGCACGCCAACAGTGCGGGGCTCCAGCCGGCGGGCAAAGTCCACGCCTACCTGTTGTGCTCGGGTAAAACCAGACTTTCCCGGAGCTGGGGGAAAGGAGGACTGACCGCACTGGCTATTCGGTCGTCCCCACGCACTAGTTCAGTCCCTCCTCGGAGGGTTCCGGCCCCTTCAGTCACGACACCTAATCCTTCCACCCATGCCCGCACCCAGGGTCCCAGCTTCCTCCACCACTTCGCAGCCGCGACCACCCTGGGGAGCCCCAAGCCACTCAACTCACAGTGTAGGCCCGGGTGTGATGTCCCTCCCAGTGGGCAGGCACCACGGGCACCGCCCCCTCGCGCCCGCAGCGTCTCCACTCCCAGGATCCCAGACTGCTCACCTTCTGGGGTCCCCCACGGCTCAGAGCCCGTCCCAGTCCTGCCACGTTACCGGCTCCACAGCGAAGCAGGGCAGCGCCGGGACTTGCCGGCGGCGGCGACTGCGAGGCAGTGCGGCGGGAGGGGTGCGCGCGGGGCGGAGCCGGAAAGCTCGGAGGCGCGAGCGCCGCGGGAGCCAGCGATTGGGAGCGCGCCCTGCGCCGCGCTGCCGATTCTAGGCCCCTTCAGCCGGCCGCCGAGCCATCGAGCACCCACTCTGGCAGGCGTGACTGCTCCACCGCCGAAAGAGCGATGGGGGACCGTGCTGCCCAAGTTGAGTGAGGCCAGGACATTGGCTTTGCAGTCGGGAAATCTTGGCCACAACTATTTTTGTCTGTTGTCATCGCCAGCCAGAATCCCTAGGGGCGGCAGTGGGTCATCTGAAGGCCAGGACACAACTGGAGTCTGGAGACATTCAGGCAGGGACTGCTGTGGGTGTGGATGGTGTTAGGATAGATATGGAAGGGACCCTAGAGTGCCTTGTCGTGCTACTCCTGGTTTTAGAGCACGAGACTGGGGCCTAACAAAGCACCTTACACAAGGTCACACTCTGAGTCAGTGGTGGAATTGGGACTCACAGCCACTTGGCTCCAAGTCAAGTGAGTTTTTCCAGTATACTCAGCGTTTTGAATATAATTTTCAGTTTTTATTTTGAAACAGTCTCAAGGTTACAATAATGTTGCAACTATAGGACAAAGAACATTTTTCCTGAACCATTTGCCATTTAAGTTGCTGACATGATGCCACATTATTCCTAAATGCTTCAGTGTGTGTGTCGTACTAATAAGCACCTCAACTATGTAGTCACCATCTACCAAAATAAAAAATTTACGTGATACATTATGTTTGGCCAATTGTCTCTTAATGTTTTTTTATGGTAAAAGGATTCAGTTCAGAACAAAGCATTCAGTTTACTTGTCATGTATCTTTAGTTGCTCTCAATCTGGAACACTTCCTCAGTCTTTCCTTGACTTTCATAACCTTGACACTTTTGAAGATTCCCGGCCAATTATTTTGTAGAATGGCTTTCACTTTCCATCTGTCTGATGTATATTTATGATCAGAATCAGGTTAAGTGTCTATAACAGGACTGTCACAGAAGTAATGCTGTGTTCTAATTGTGAGGCCAGATGCTTGGTTTCTCAACCTGTTTTGAAAGCATAAGCAGAACTATAGTTGTATTAGTTGCATTATTAACTTAGCTGCACATATTGTTTTGTTCCTTAATTATATTTTATGCATCTCTAATCAATCATTAACTTTAGTTTTTCCACACTTACTCCCCTGTTTACCCACTGATTGTAGAAACCTAATGGGGACTCGATGATAACACTTGTCTTGAAATTATCTGACATACCTGATCTTACCAGGTCCCAAATAGGGCCTCATTGTCCAGAAGAATGCATACCTCCAGATTGTTTCAAGTTTCCCTCCCTTCGAGGTGTCAAGAAACCCCTCATCTTCCTCTCATGTATTCACATCCTTCTCCAAACATATATAAGCTGTCTCTAGGATTAACAGGACACAGCAACCTTGGGAATAATTACCTGCCTTCTCTTTGGGCTGCCCTTCTGACAATAAAGCTTTCTTAGCTAGCTTCAAAACTCGTGTCCAAGATGTTGGCTTACTGTGCATCAGGTGCATGGACAAGTTTGAGTTTGGTAACAGTTGCATCCTGTCAGACACTTGGGTGGCTCAGTAGGTTAAGTATCTACCTTTGGCTCAGGTCATGATCCCAGGGTCTTGGGATGGAGTCCTGAATTGGGCTCCTTGCTCAGCAGGGAGCCTGCTTCTCCCTCTGTCGGCAGCTTCCCCTGCTTGTGCTCCCTCTCTGACATAATTTATTAATAAGATCTTTAAAAAATAAAGATAAAAATTGCATCCTATCAAGTGGCATGTTTTAATTAGTCTCATTATTGATGTTTATTTTAATAAAGTGGTATCTGCCAGGCTTCTCCACTATAAAGTTACTTATTTCCCCTTTATAATTAATAAGATTTTGTGGGAGGAGATTCTTTGAAATTATGTATTTTCTCATCAAAATTTTATTTATTTATTTATATCAGTACAAATTCAGAGTTTCTTATTAAACGGTTATAATCTATTTCTATCATTATTTATTTTGATGTTCAAATTGTCCCGAGTTTGGTCTGGAGGAGCCCCATTCATGCTGGTTTCTGTGTCTTTGTGTGTTTTAAATTCTTTTGCAATATTTTATTGTAAAACATTTTTAAAATACAGAAAATGTGGGGCACCTGGGTAGCTCAGTCCGTTAGGCGACTGACTGCCTTCAGCTTGGGCAAGTCAGGAAGCCTGCTTCTCCTTCTGCCTGCCACTCCCCCACTCGTGCTTGTTCTCTCTCTTAAAAATAAATAAATAAAAATTCTTAAAAAAAATAAAATACAGAAAACTTGAAAGAGTTTTATATACCACATACTCACCATGCATAGTCTATATTAATATTTTACTCTTCTATGCCCTTCTGACACACCTCCATCATTCTTTGAGCACTCCCTTATTTTCTGGCACAGTAAGATGCTCTAAGCTCTTCTTGCCCCAACACTAGATGCAGCCATTTATCCAGGAGCCCTGGCTCCTTTTAGTGGAGAATGGTATTTAGAAGCACTAGGTGTACTCACTGCTATTGGGGTATCACTGCTCAGTCTGTCTTAGTGGATGTGGCTAGGGAATATTTATACTCATACAGTGCATCTCTCTATATAACTATATATGTATACTCACACACACATTTACAACTATATTTCTTTATCTAACAATATATATTGAAAAACGATATGTTCACAATAATACCTCCAATCCAGCACCACACAGTGTATTCCGGTTTTCTCCTGTATTTGTAACTCCTTTCTCCTACAGAGAGAAACCTGGATCTTATTATCCTTGAGATATTTACTTGTTTGAATACCTCCTCTATATTTAAGCAATCACCCATAGCCGCCATCTCTCCTTTTGGAGGATGCTGCCCTTACCCCACTATGGTTCTGAAACTCCAAAATTAGCCACCATTAGCACCCCCCAACTTTCTCCTTTCCTTACCCTGCTCCCAAGCCCTGTGCCAGTGCCCAGTCCATAAGCCCTCACCACTCTGCTCAGGCTCCATCTCTTGCCAAGAATTCCCCTAGGCATCCTCTTTACTCCATTTGATATATATAGACACACACACAAACACAGACAGACAGACAGACAGACACACACACACACACACACACATTGGGTACTATAAATTACCCTGAGAAAGGTACAAAAGTATTATAGACCCTAAAGGAGAGAGCAATTATTATGAAGTCCTGTTGGGAGGCTCATAAAGGGTTTAAGAAAAAGATGACATTTAAAATGGGCTTTGGGGGCACCTGGGTGGCTTAGCTGGCTAGGTGTCTAATTCTTGATTTTGGCTCAGGTCATAATCTCAGGGTCCAAAGATTGAGCCCCACATCGGACTCCAAGTTCAGCGTGGAGTTTGCTTGGGATTCTCTCTCTCCCTCTCCCTCTGCCCCTCTCCCCGCACTCCCTCTCTCTGTCTCTCAAAATAAATGAATAAATAAAATCTTTTTAAAAAATTAAAAAAGGGGCACCTGGGTGGCTCAGTCAGTTAGGTGGCTGACTTCAGCTCAGGTCATGATCTTGGGGGTCCTGGGACTGAACTCCACATTGGGCCCCACACTCAGCAGGGAGTCTGCTTTCCCTCCCCCTCTACTCCTCCCCCTGCTCATGCTCTCTCTTTCTCAAATAGTCTTTTTTTTTTAAGATTTTATTTATTTATTTGACACAGAGAGACACAGCGAGAGAGGGAACACAAGCAGGGGGAGTGGGAGAGGGAGAAGCAGGCTTCCCGTGGAGCAGGGAGCCTGATGCGGGGCTCCATCCCAGGACCCTGGGATCATGACCTGAGCCACCCAGGCACCCCTCAAATAAATAAAGTCTTAAAAAAATAAATAAATACAAGTTTTAAGATAAATAAATAAATAAAATGGGCTTTGAAGGATGCATAAGAATGAATGAGTAGGATATACGTACTCTATTAGATACTAAAAAAACTCTGGAAAATAATTTGAGCAGGTCCAAAGCAGAGAGTGTAATTCATTTTAACTGAGTATGTAGTACAAAAATAACAACACTAGAATTTTAGAGCTGGAAGGGAGATTATGTATCACTGAGTCGAACTACTAGTTTTACAGAGCTTCAAAGATGACTCCAAACTTTGAGCCTAAATGACTAAGAGAATTAAATGAGAAGGAGTCAGTTTGGGGGGTAAATAATACTTTTAATTGTAAACATGTCACATGTGAGTAGAGCATCCAAGGAGAAATGTGGGACTACAGCTTCGAAGAGGGGTCAGAACCAGAGATGTAGTTCAGAACTTTTTCACATGGAGCTGACAGCTGACCTACTGAAAAAGGAAAAGAAAGAGAACAAAGATACAACGCTGAAAAACAACCAGTTTAGTTTTAACCAAACACAAATGTGTTTCACCTTTCAACTTCTATTATACTTTGTTCAGTATCCCATATTGGGCTTTTGAGTCACAATACAGAGGAAGCTGTATTATAATTAGCAGAAAGGGGGCGCCTGGGTGGCTCAGTTTTAAGCATCTGCCTTCGGCTCAGGTCATGATCCCAGGGTCCTGGGATCGAGCCCCACATCACGCTCTCTGCTCCGCGGGGAGTCTACTTCTCCCTCTCCCTGTCATTCTGCCCGCTTGTGCTCTCTCTCTCTCTCTCTAATAAATAAATAAAATCTTAAAAAAAATAATTAGCGGAAAGAACACAGCTTTGCCATTAGGTCACTTGTATTCAAATCCTAATTCCATCACTTAGTAGGTATGACCTAGGGAAAACCACTTCCTATCTTTGAAGCTCAGTTTCCTCCCTTTAGCTCAGTTTCCTTCATATCTTTGAAGCTCAGTTTCCTCCCTTTAAGATGAGAATAACATCTCCTTCTCTGAGGTGTGCTGAAGATTCAAGATACAACAGAAATAACTAGTGTGTTGCCCATTGTCAAATGATAGCTAGAATTATCAGGCATTTACCTTACTTCTCTGTCCCAACTTATTCCAGCTTGTTAACTCAGTTGGTGTTGCTGTTTGGCACACAGAAGCCTCCCATCCAGTATTTGTTGAAGGAATGGAGAACTGTATATATAATTTCCTATTTTTTTTTATACTCAGCAGTATAGTCTATTATACTACCTCTTCTTGGCTTTTTATAAAGGAACAACTTCCCCACCAATAAATGAAGCATTCTTCAAAATAGAATTGTTGGTAATGATATATGTAAAAATTACAAAGTAAACCAGTAGTTACCCATTTGACTGGCTATGTGATATCTTGTTTTGATTTACTGTTTAAACATATTTGATTCAATGACTCTAGGTTCCAAACAGCATATGTTTGGGAAATTGAAGATGATAGATTACCTTTAAGATTGCCTCTACCCCTGAGATTATAAAATTCAATGATGGTAGAACAGTATTATCTAAACAGTGTGACTCCAGCTCACCCATAGAATTCTAGTGTCCTGCTCTTGATTGTAATCCTTAAGAAGTTAATAGGTGTTCCTTTAAGTAGGCATTCTTAAATAAATTTGATAAAGACTATATGTTAATGTAGCTATCTTCTAGAGAATCATCATGTATATTGGTAGACTGCATTTCACGCAATGTTTCCCAAGCTTATTTGGCAATGGAATATAATTTCTTTTTTTAAAGGAATGCGTACTAGTATCTTTGAGAACTAGTCTTCCTTTGGAGCCGACTTTGGGAAATAGAGCTCTGGAAGTTTATTAGTGATCCACTCAGTCATGTCAGGTTGTTCAGTGTTGAAACCATCAAGGAAACTGGAGTGTACATGGGGCAAGCTCATGTCACAAAACACATGGGTCAGGCACAGCTTCCACTCTGTCAATTTCAATATGATCTAAAGCCTGAAATCACACTGATACCCCACTCCAACAAAAGATCTGCTGGCCCTTTGTGATACAGCTTTCTACTTTTTGGTCTATCAGGAATTATTTGTCAATGTACTGCTGAGTTTGCTGTAATCTGTGACAGTTTTTTTTTAATTAATTTATTTTTAGAGAGAGAGAGAGCATGCAAGTGGGAGGAGGGGCAGAGGGAGAGACAGAGAGAGAGAGAATCCCAAGCAGATGCCCCGCTGAGCATGAAACCCAATGCAGGGCTTGATCCCGGGACCCTGAGATCATGACTTGAGCTGAAATCAAGAGTCAGCCACTTAACCAACTGAGCCACCCAGGCGCCCCTCTGTGACAGCTTTTAGCACTAAATTTCTTTTTTTTGTTTAAGATTTATTTATTTTAGAGAGAGAGAGAGAGAGTGTGTGAGAGAGGGAACATACATGAGCTGGGGGGAGGGGCGGAAGGAGAGGGAGAGAGAGAGTTCTTGAGACTCCACACTAAGCTTGGAGCTGACAGTGGGCTTGATCTCACCACTCTGAGATCATGATCTGAGCTGAAATCAAGAGTCAGCAGCCCAACTGGCTGAGCCACCCAGACACCCCTAGCACTAAATTTCTAATAAGAACTTTTGGCCATGGGTAGGATTTTCTTCAGTTGGTAAACTACTACTATAAATATTCAGCCAAGAAGTTTTACTTACAACACAGCATAGATCTTGATCTATGATGACAAGTAAGTAATAGTAGATCATCTAACCTTGAAAGAAGCAGTTAAACTCAGGGCTAGTGTTTCTAAGGAAGAATATTAAGCAAATGTGGATTTGCAACTATGCATTTAATAATACTTTATGCAAGAAATGATTGCAATTATGCTCATACTTGACTAGGACACCTAAAGTCCCTTCTTTTTCCTTATTCTCCAATCAGATTAAAAAATATTGTGTTTTACATGTGCATAAACTTTATGGTTTTGTTCCAAAGCTGCTGCCACATATTTTATAAGCAAGCCATTTAATCTCTTTGGGCTTCAATTTCCTCCTCTGGAAAATGAACATGCATATTAGGTCTCTAAGATCTCTTCCAATTTTAAAATTCAAATATTCTACTGCTATTCTTAGAAAAAACCCCTTCAAAGTTAATAGAATAGGTATTATTTGGAAGACATAGAAACCAAAGTCCAGAATAGCTAGGTTATTTGTCCATGTTTGGAACAAGATTCCAGAAGTAAGATTTAAAACTAGGCTTTCTGAGTCCTTGTCTGATATCTTTTTCATATTATCATAGTACCATATATATTCAGAACTATACAAAATATGTTAAACTGAACAGTAGTTTTAAAAGTTTTTCTTTTATACATATGTAGTCATATTTATTTTAAAATACTGTTATTCACATCAGCTTAAAAATAGAACTTTTTAAAACTCAACGAAACAGAAACATAATCCTACTACCTCCACAGGACAATCATTTTCATTTATTTGGTTTTCTTTCAACTCTTACTCACATGTCTAAGTAAAGCCACATACATATGGCATATCAAATTTGCATTCATAGTCATTTCATTACACATAGCCATCTAAACATCAGTTCCTGGCAAGGAGTAAAAAGGACCTAAAATGACTCTAGAGTTTACTATGATACTCCTTTTCAATCAGCTTCTGGCTTTAAAATCTCATGATTAGAATCATTCTTCTGGTTTTCATAAGATAAGGAAAGAGACTTCAGGAGATTGATGTTAAGATGCTTTTACCTGGGGTGGGAGAGAAAATCCTGGAGATCTCTTCTGGCTTATTCCTTTAGTACAGTTTCACCTTGGAAGATAGGTAGGGTGTGACCCTGAAAGATCTGAGCATCAGGACAGGAAGGTTTCCATGGTAAGGGGGAGGACTGGGCAGCAAGAAACCTTCAGTAGCCAGGGAAAGAACATTCTGGATGATGGGATCCAGAGCAGATTCCAGGAAGAGGGGAGGAGGTGTCTGTGGGGAATCAATAAAAATGGGGCTGAGAGGATTTAGATGAGAGTCCTTGGTCAGCTTGTCAATTTTTCCCTGCCAGAAAGTTCCTGATGGGAACCACAGGAAGCACCATCATAAGCCAAATTAATCATGTAGTTAATCTATCAAGGTGAAGGAAAAAAATTTAATGTTATTAGCAGCTTGGTTCTAAACATGAGCCAAAACCCAAGGATAGGTCAAGCCAGAACTACGACTGAAGAGGAGGGCTGTGTTACTAAATATTACACAAACTGTCAACTTTAGCTGCAAGCTTTTTAGACAAGTAAACTGATTACCCGTAAACAGGTAACTTAAGAGAATAATTTAGTGCTTTCATTTAGGGGTATTTTGTTCTTTATAAATAGCATATAAACCATCCCACCAAAACCTTATTCATCAGTTGGAGACATATGAATGTAAAAACTGATGATGGATTAATTATCTACTTAAAAATGAAATATATTGGAACAATAATTATACAAGATAACATAATATTAAGAGCCATATAATTTGTTGTAAAATTCATAATCTAAGATTATTTGTCTAACTCAAGAAATTGAACTTCCCTAGTAAAAGGACAAACTCCACCTGGTTGATAAATAATATTCCTACTGAGTTATCACATGTGAGGAAAAACTATATACAATATTATATGATATACTTATGATATATCTTACCAGTTACTGTGTTTACATATATATGTCTATTATTAACTTCTTTGGGACATGTTATTCTTGAAATAAATTCTAATAAAAATTAGTTTATATGTCAAACCTCTTGCTTAGCTACAAACTTAGAAGGGAGAATATTATCTAGATGCAAATATTGAACTGACCAGTATGAACAATAACTCAAATTAAATTAACCATATAATCTGATTATGGTAATCAGTGGAGCCAGAGTCATAGATCAGGAAGAAAAAGAAAAATGTTAATAATATGAAATAGAATTATATACTCCTGAACTCAATTTGCCAACCTACAGGCAGTCACAGACCAGAGCACAAATCCATTTATAGAACATACTTGCTCATCTTAATCGTATCTTATTGGTTTACACATCTTCTCCTTTTGTCTGCTTCCTTTCTCTTACACTCTCTGAGATCAAAACTTAAAAAAAAAGTTTCTTATATATTTAAGATAACATATTAAGCTGTAAAAAAGCAAAAGCAAAATATAAAATCCCTTTATACCTCAGCTATGTTAAAATATGTGTGTAGTCATGAACAAAGATTATAAGGGAATAAATAAAAATAAAATTACTGTATTTGAACAATGAGATTACAGGCCTTTTTATCTTTTTGATATTTGTAATTGTTTATATTGCTTTTACAAAAAAGAAAGGAAGGAAGGAAGGAAGAAAGAAAAAGAAAGAAAGAAAGAAAGAAAGAAAGATGAGAGAAAGAAAGAAAGAAGAAAGAAAGAAAGAAAGAAAGAAAGAAA
>NW_027397070.1:9141355-9189302 GCF_003265705.2 Callorhinus ursinus
AAAGAAAGAAGGAAAGAAAGAAAGAAAAAGAAAGAAAGAAAAAGAAAGAGGCATTTTTTAAAGTTTTCTCTTTGCAATCTCCTGGTGCTATTTTCTGCCTTTTGGAAAGGTACCTGACACATAGTAAGGCTCAACATAAATTTGTTGAGTAAGTATACAAAATGGCAACTACAACAGATTTCCTTTAGGGAGAAGCCAAATGATAGCAACAGCTATGTTGAGGTAAGGATAAAAAAGTCAGTATTTACTCAACCACCTGCCCAGGGCCTTCTAACTACCTACCCTTGAGATTGTTATTTGTAAATTGTCTATATAAATTGTTGTCTACCAGGACACTTTTGAGAGTGAAAAGAGTTGCTATTTATAAATATGCTGGGTTCTTATATATGGCATCTAAAGCATAAACAACCAAAGAAAAAGATATGTTGGACTTTATCAAAATTAAAAACCTTTGTTATGCAAAGGACATTATCAAGGAAATAAAAAGATAACCCATAAATGGGAAAAAATATTTGCAAATCATTTAGTACAAGGGTCTAGTATCCAGATTATATAAAAAACTCTTATAATCAACAATAAAAAGACAGTCCAACTAAAAAATGGAAAAATAATTTAAACGACATCTCTCCAAAGATGATATACAAAAGAGAAATCAGCACATGCAAATATGCTCAACACTGGTCATTAAGGAAATGCAAACATAAAACAAAATGACATACCACTTCACAGGCACTAGGATGGCTATAATAAAAAAACTTGAAAATAGCAAGTGTTGGTGAGAAGGTGGAGAAACTGGAACCCTCATATACTGCTAGTGGGAATATAAAATGGTGCACCTGCTTTGGAAACCAGTTTGGCAGTTTCCCAAAAAGTTACAGTTATTGTACGACTGAGCAATTCCACTCCTACTTATATAATCAAGACAAATGAAAATATATGTCCACACAAAAACTTGTACTTTAGTGTCTACAGCAGCATTATTCATGGTAGCTAAAAAGTGGAAACAAGATAAATGTCCATCCAATACATAACTGGATAAACAAAAATGTGGTATATCCATACAATAGAACACTATTTAGTCATAAAAAAGAGTGAAGTTCTGATTCGTGCTGCAACACCGATGAACCTTGAAAACATTATGCTTAGTGAAAGACACCAGACATAACAGGTGAAATACTGTATGATTCCATTTATATAAAATGTCCAGAATAGGCAAATCCAGAGACCAAGGTAGTGTTTGCTAAGGGTTTGTGGTAGAGTGGAAGTGGAGAATGAATTTAATGGTATAAAACTTCATTTTATTTATTTTTTAAAGATTTTATTTATTTAATTGACAGAGAGACACACACACAGCGAGAGCAGGAACACAAGCAGTGGGAGCGGGAGAGGGGGGAAGCAGGCCTCCCGCCGAGCAGGGAGCCGGATGTGGGGCTCGATCCCAGAACGCTGGGATCATGACCTGAGCCGAAGGCAGTCGCTTAACCGACTGAGCCACCCAGGTGCCCCTAAAACTTCATTTTTTTTTAAAAAGATTTTATTTATTTGACAGAGAAAGACACAGCGAGAGAGGGAACACGAGCAGGGAGAGTGGGAGAGAGAGAGGCGGGCTTCCGGCGGAGCAGGGAGCCCGATGCGGGGGCTCGATCCCAGGAACCCGGGAACCACGACCTGAGCCAAAGGCAGATGCTTAACGACTGAGCCACCCAGGCGCCCCCCTAAAACTTTGTTTTAAAATGGAAATATTCAGGGCGCCTGGGTGGTTCAGTTGATTAAGTGTCTGACTCCTGATTTCATTTCAGGTCGTGATCTCAGGGTTATGAGATTGAGCCCTGTGTTGTGCTGTGTACTGGGAATGGAGTCTGCTTAAGATTCTCGTTCTCCTTCTTCCTCTGCCCCTCTAAAAAAGAAAATAAATGAAAATATTCAAAAATAAATAAAGAAATAAAATGAAAATATTTTGGAATTAGAGTGGTGATATACATACAAACTTATTGCAATATTGTGCAATACAAGAATATTGAACAACCTTGTGAATATACTAAAAACTATTGAATTAGACACCTTAGGTGAGTGTTATGGCATATGAATTATACTTCAAAAATAGACAGATAGATAGATAGATAGATAGATAGATAGATAGATAAAGCAGGCTGGGATAATGGGGTGGACTGGAATTGAATTATGCTCATTGTAGATCAGGCATTCAATGTATTTCCAATCCTGAAAGATAAATAAATAGTTGGAAAAAGTTGGGGTTGGAGAAGATGCCTAGATGATTTTTCCCAGAACAAAATGTTTAAACCTGAAAACTAAAACTTTAAAGGAGAGGATACACTAATATTAGATATCACACCTAGATCATCTCCATTTTGCTTCATCTCTCCTAGACAATATTCGGGCATAATTAGTGTTTTTGGTCTCTCTCTCTCAATTTCTTATGCTTCATTTCTGACAAGCAATATTCAGCCAAAAATTAGCATTATAATTCCATTTACATTTCTTCTCTCACCTCCCTGCAACTCTTGTGTCCTTCACAATGCCCTGTCCCCTCATTATGTAAGTCTGTCTAGTCACTTTTTATCTGCTCTCTTTCCCATACAACTTAGTTTGCTTATTCTCCTACTAATCCCACTTTATTTTCTAAAATACCACCCTATTTCTAATAAACTTTAATAAACTTTTAATAAACCTGTCCTTAACAATCTTTTGATCTCTTTGCCATAGTGGAAACCCAACCACACGGTTCCATTTAAGTGAAGGTGATTCCTATTTCAAGGCCAGGAAATGGCATTTCCCAGCTCTCCCAGGGTTTTCAGACTAGTTCTCTAGTGGTCCTCCTCCAAAGCTCACACCCTCTTGGAACATTACTCTATTCCCATCCCCAACTCTGCATTTTTGCTGACCTTCATATTATACTCTCACAGTGATTACACATTTGGGCACAGGGTTGTGGGTATTTCTGTCTACTCTGAGTCTTATCATTCTAGGTTACCTTTATTGTCTAGATGGAGTAGTCCTCCAACACATTACCTTTTAAATTTTTTTTTAAAGATTTTATTTATTTATCTATTTTAGAGGTAGAGAGAGTGAGAGACAGAGTGCGTGAGTTCGGGGGTGGAGCAGAAAGAGAAGAACAAGCAGACTCCATACTGAGTGCAGAGCCCCATGTGGGGCTCAATCCCATGACCCTGAAATCACGACCTAGTCGAAATCCAGTCAGCCACTTAACTGACTGAGCCATCCAGACTCTCCCCCAGCCCAGACACACCACCTTTTAAATTCCTTGACACCTCCACTGCAGCTACGCATTTCCATGGCCTCATCCTAGATCATGTTATGACTCATAATGGCTCTACCTCAGAGATCTCATACTGTGCCCAGTCTCCAATCCTTCCATAGTTCCCTCTCTTTGAACTTCCCCTGCTAACTTCTTCCCCTTCTAGTCTTCTTGACTTCTGTCATCTAATCTGTTAGTTCCTGGCTGATTTTATTTTTTTATCTTTTCCTTGTCCAGTTTGGTTTCTGAGCTGTTTCGACTATTTTCTTACTTGTACTCCCAATTCCTTCCACTCCATGACCGTAATACACTGCACCTCCCCTGCCAATCCCTGAATGGGATCAACCCAACCATCTGCTTTTTCTGATCTTGGACTGCCAAGAGAATTACATAACTTTGTTTTCTAATTTGCTGCATTATTTATGATTTCTAGCCTCAACTAGTTGGCTCACTTACCCAATTCCTAAAGTGGCTTTGTCAGACATGCACTACTGTTCTTCAGCTGCTACTCTGTGCCATCTTCCTCTCTCCCAGATAATCAAGTCTTATATTTTATAGCAAAAGTAGAGGGCATGATGTCTGAGCTCCATTAGAACTCTCCTTTTCATACTACTTCCAGCAATCTTTTCCTCTTATGTCAAAGGATACCCAAAGTTTTCCAAAAGCATCTGTCTACCTATGCTTTTGATATGGGATTTTGCTTCATAAGCCTCCCTTTTTTTCCCTTCAATTTTTCTCCCTACTTCCTCTTCCTTTAAAAACATGCTCAGATTTTCTGAATCTTAAAAAAAATTCCTTAATATTGCTTTCATACAAAACTATAGCTCTTTGACTCCCTTCATCCTCAACTTCCTTGAAAGGAATTTGGCTTACCTAATTCCAAGGAATCTGTATTTGGTACCATTCAGTGACCTCCTAACTGTCAATTCAAACAGCTTTTTAAAAGTCCTTTCCTATTTGTCCTCTCTAGTGGACTGGATATTTTTCACTACAATGTCCTTGAATAGAACTTCTTCCTTCTCTTGGATTCCATGAGATTATACTCTTGATTTTTCAGCCTCCTCTCTTCCCACCCTTTGTTAGCTATTTTTTTTTTTTAAAGATTTTATTTATTTGACAGAGACAGAGACAGCGAGAGCAGGAACACAAGCAGGGGGAGTGGGAGAGGGAGAAGCAGGCTTCCCACTGAGCAGGAGCCCGATGTGGGACTCGATCCCAGGACCCTGAGCCAAAGGCAGCCGCTTAACGACTGAGCCACCCAGGCGCCCCCTTTGTTAGCTATTGATGGTGTCTTAATCTGCCTGTTTCTTAAAAATTCAGCTTCCTACTGTTTTTTGACATGTTTTCTACACATTCTTAGACAATGTCCTCCACTTTGGTGACTTTTTTTAAAGTTTATAGTTCAGTGGTGGTTTACGTATACTCAGAGAGCCAGTTTTGCTTATCCATTCATTCTTCGAGGGACATTGGGGCTGCTTCTACCTCTTGGCTATTGTTTCTTTCTTTCTTTTTTTTTTAAGACTTATTTATTTATTTGACAGAGAGAGAGAGAGAGAGAGAGAGAGAACATGTGAATGGGGGGAGGAGCAGAGGGAAGGGGAGAGAGAGAATCCCAAGCAGGTTCCTTGCCCAGGGGTACCCTATGAGGGGCTCAATCCCAAGACCCCGAGATCACAAGCTGATCAACTCATCAAGAGTTGAATGCTCAACTGATTGAGCCACCCAGACGCCCTGGCTATTAATAATACTGCTATGCACATGGGTGTCCAAATATTTGAGAATCTTTCAATTCTTTTGGATATATATGGGACTGCTAAATCATATGGTAGCTCTGTTATTATTATTTTTGAAGAACCCCATACTATTAGCTCTGGTGGATTTAACTACCACATATGTGCAACTAACTTTCAGATTTATGTTCCTTGCCCCAATTTCTCTGTCTCCTTAAATATATAAAGAAAATGAACCTACTAAGAAGGGAACACATTTTATATTTTTATCCCCTGTGCTTCCCAAAACTGTGTATATAGCAGATTCTAAATCAATTTTTTTTTAAAGATTTTATTTATCAGGCAGAGGGAGAAGCAGGCTCCCCCCTGAGCAAGGAGCCTGATGTGGGACTCAATCCCAGTACCCTGTGATCCTGACCTGAGCCAAAGGCAGATACTTAACAGACTGAGCCACCCAGGGGTTCCCTAAATCAATTCTTATTTAAAAGACTATGTCTTTTGGATTCTGAGTGTATCCAACAAAGAACTCCTAGGAGGGCTAAAATCCAATATGTTTTCTACTAATTACCATGTAATTCAGGATGAATCACTGTTGTAAGCTTAATGGTAGGTATCTTGCAATATACATAGCTGTTTGCTTGTAATGTCAACTGTTGCTTTGCACATACTAAGTAGTAAGGATCTCGTTAATTAAATAATCTCAAATATTAATCAAACCGAGGGTAACAGTGGCTCAGTATTAAAATGCTTGCATAATTTATTTCTAAATGAAAATATTAAGGGAAAAAAGAGGAGAAAATATGAGAATTAATATGCCATTACTATACTCCTACATAGGATAAACACAAATATGTGGGCTATATACTGAATGGACTTAATTCTGATCACATGACCTCAGTAAATAAGATTTGCCAATAACATTTTTGGAAAAGTTTAGCAAATAGCAAATTTATTTTTAAAGATTTTATTTATTTGACACACAGAGAGAGATAGCGAGAGAGAGAGAGGGAGAGAGCACAAGCAGGGGGAGTGGCAGGCAGAGGGAGAAGCAGGAGAAGCATGAGCAGGGAGCCCGATGTGGGGCTCGATCCCAGGACCCTGGGATCATGATCTGAGCTGAAGGCAGCGGTTTAACCAACTGAGCCACCCAGGCGCCCCAGCAAATAGCAAATTTGTAATACCACTGAAAGAAAAAGATTATAAACAATGTTGTTGGAATATCTGGGCACTCATCATTATTTTTATGAGATGATAGCAAGAACACTGAGCAACATTTAAAATAATATTCTGAAATCATCTTGAAACTAAAATCAGGCCCAGATTTATACTGGAAAAAAAATCCTACCCCAAACCAAGGTGATTGAGGGCACAAAATTTAATTGTTGCTTAAAACAAGCAGACGTTTTTCTATTTCCCTGCTAAATACAGCTTTAAAACTTGCATTAACTTCTGCCAATTCAGAGCCCTGAGAAAATAAGTCACTTTCTTTATAGGAAAGAGAAGGTTCTTATCAACAATGTAAAAGGAATGCAGAGTGGCAACAGCTCAGAGTGGACCTGGCGGACTATGAACACTGGAATCACCAAGGAAACACGGAGCTATGAAATGGCAAAAGACTGAGTGAAATGCCTGAAGCTCATTCCAAGGTTCAGCTTTGAAAAACCAAATGAAAACTCATGAGAGGCAAGAATTTAGTTATTGTGAGGAGTAACTCACGTACCAGTTGAAGGGAAGGAAACAACTATGGCTCAAATGAATATAAGCCTAAACATTTCTTTTCAGTTCATCTGATTAAAGTTTCAGCGAGAGCTTCTAATTTACTGCATTCAGTTTTAAGAGTTCCACAAAATGGTAGAGCTGAACAGCATCATAGAATCAAGAGAACAAGAATCTTAGATCAAGTTCAATTCTTTCCCTTTCATGGTATGTCCTAGAGGGACTGAGTTACCCTAGGGTTGGATAACACACACAGTCCATGGGAAAGCTGAGACTCCAACAGAAGTCTCCTGACTCTCGGTTTAGAGATATTACCACTATACAAGCAATTCTCAGATGCTAGTCTGTATAGGAATCACAGGTGGGGAACAGCAACTCTTAAAATGCAGATTCCCAGGCCTCGCATCAGAAATTCTGATTCAGTAGTTCCAGGGTGAGATGCAGGAATTTGCATTTTAACAAGTTTTTCTAGTCATTCCAATGAAGGTGGTCCTCAAACCATCTTTTGATAAACTGCTAGAAAGCTAGACAAATCATGGAGCCATTTAGAAACAGCTTCTTCTCTATTCTCAGATTCAGACTTCCAGGGAGAGCTAACTAAACTAACTTGAAGGGTGGGAATATTATTTCTCCCGTGAACCATCATTCAGGACCTTTCTTTAAAGACAGAAAAGGCACATGGAGTAGAGAGGTTTTCCCATAAATTAAGTATAGTGAATCTGGGCATACAGTGAAATGCAGCAGGCTCACAACAACCTGCGCTTCTGAGGGGAGAGGCTTAATCAGTAGAGGCAAAAAGTGAGGAAAGAGGAGGAATAAATTAAAACCCTTGGCAAAACGAAATAGTCTCATTCTTGGAATGGACAGATAGATAGGTATTAAAGCAAATATAGCAAGATGCTAACTACAGAATCCAGGTTGTGGGTATATAGATGTTAAGCATATAATTCTTTCAACTTTTCTATATGTTTGTATCCACTTCCCCAATTCTTGAAACCTTGAACTCCAGGATACTGGTGTTTCCACTTATTTTTTCCACTTTCTCCACCTCTGTCTGCTGTCAATTTTTCCTCTTCCGTCTGTTGCTCTAAATCTGGTTGAAACTCAAGTGCTTTGTTGTTCTCTACATCCTCTCTCTCATATCTTTTTAAAAAAAGTTTTTAAACTTATTTATTTGACAGAGAGAGACAGAGCTCAAGCAGGGGGAGCGGCAGGTGGAGGGAGAGGGGAAAGCAGGCTCCCCGCTGAGCAGGGAGCCCAATGTGGGGCTCCATCCCAGGACCCTGAGATCATGACCTGAGCTGAAGGCAGATGCTTAACCGACTGAGCCACCCAGGTGACCCTCTTATATCTCTTAATCTTCAAAATTATACAGAAATGTTAGTGCTCCCCTAACTAGATGAAATCTCTATCTCAAATCTCCACAGTACTGTTTTTATCTCTTTTGGTACCTCCAGTTTCTCTGTGTTCCAGTTAACTGTCTTAACACACCAGTTATTACGATCTCCAAGGGACAGAAACTGCCCTTTTCTTTTTTAGTGTACTTCTTATACTTACCAGAGTAGGCACTCAGTGAATATTGGATGATTAAATCTTGTCTATTTCTGGGGCTTCAACTATCACTTTCATAAATAAGACTTCCAAATCTGTACACTCTCTGCCCCGAGTAACAAATCTGCTTGGCATTTCCACTTGGATAAACCTTCAGGTCTCTCAACCTCAACATAGTAAAATCTGAATTCATCTTCTTCAGTAACTAACATGTGAGATTTTAACTTCTGATTCCTCCCTTTAGCTCCATGACAACCAGTCAGCTGCCTTGAAGTGTATTTTTCAAACACCTTTCAGTATCTCCAATTATGTTTATTTCCATGTTCACAGCCGCTATCATTGTTCTAAGTTAGCCCTAATCTCCTTATGTCTGTACAACTAAAAAAAAATCTTCCTGCCACCAAATTTTCATCTCTTTGAAATCCTTAGTACCACTGCCAGTGGTACCACTCCTTAAAATTGTTTTAATTATGTCACTCTTCTCTTCAAAAGCCTCCAATGACATCTTACTATCTATTAGTCCAACATTTGAAATGCCCCCCTTCTCCACCCCTGGGCCTATAGAAATTCCCGAGATTAAGGATCATGTTTAAACAATATGTATTGGGGTGCCTGGGTGGCTCAGTCATTAAGCGTCTGCCTTTGGCTCAGGTCATGATCCCAGGGTCCTGGGATCGAGACCTGCATTGGGCTCCCTGCTCTGCGGGAAGCCTGCTTCTCCCTCTCCCACTCCCCCTGCTTGTGTTCTGCTCTGTCTCTGTCAAATAAATAAATAAATAAATCTTAAAAAAAATAAACAATATGTATTTCACACAGCTCTCAGCTCGACTGCTGACCCGCAGACTCTAAAGACTACAACCTTTAAGTGTAGAGCAACTACCCAGGATGTGGTATTAAGCAAATGTTAAAAGAACATTTTTGGGATGCCTGGGTGGTTCAGTGGTTAAGCATCTGCCTTTGGCTCAGGTCATGATCCCAAGGTCCTGGGACTGAGTCCTGCATCAGGCTCCCCACTCAGAGGGGGTCTACTTCTCCCTCTGCCTGCCACTCCCCCTCCTTGTGCTCTCTCTCTCTCTCTCTGGCAAATAAAATCTTTTTTAAAAACAGAACATTTTCAACATCTGGCTTAAAACAGGCAAGCATGCATACTGTGAAAAGAAATCAAAGCCATGAGGACTAGCCGAATGTAATGAGGAAGTAAATTAATCCAGGCACTGAGCAAACTAAACTTTGAAGATGATCATATCTACTCATGAAGAGACTTCCTTGGGGCTGAGAAGTAGATTAAAGGAATGCCTTGAGGGGTGCCGGGGTGGCTCAGTTAAGCCTTAGACTCTTGATTTCTTGATTTCGGCTCAGGTCATGAGGTCATGATCTCAGGGTTGTGGGATGTGTTGGGCGTGGAGCCTGCTTAAGATTCTCTCTCTCAAAAAAAAAAAAAATGCTTTCTGTAGAAAGTGCCTTAGTTTATGTGAGAACAAAGCTAAACAAACAATATCTCTAAGTTGGAGTCAAGGATGGCATTTTTGCAGTCAGATGCTCCCTAAAAAACTCTAACATCCCCCCCTTCAAAAAAGTCCACAATTACTTTCCCAACCCCAACTGTTTATAGCTAACGTTTCTCAGATACTGTTAAATAGAGTGTGGTGCATCCTCTACATAAATTCTTTTCACATTCAGAAAAAGCTGATGTAATAGGTCAAATTTTATTTTTTTATTTTCATTTTTAATTTTTTAAAAGATTTTATTTGACAGAGACACAGCGAGAGAGGGAACACAAGCGGGGGTAGTGGGAGTGGGAGAAGCAGGCTCCCCACAGAGCAGGGAGCCCAATGCGGGGCTCCATCCCAGGACCCCGAGATCATGACCTGAGCCGAAGGCAGACGCTTAACCATCTAAGCCACCCAGGCGACCAGATTTTATTTATTTATTTGAGAGAGAGAGACAAAGAAAGCACAAGCAGTGGGAGCAGCAGAGGGAGAGAGAGAAGCAGACTCCCCCTGAGCAAGAAGCCTGATGCAGGACTCGATCCCAGGACCCTGAGATTGTGACCTGAGCTGAAGACAGTCACTTAATCAACTGAGCCACCCAGGTGCCCGACATATGTTCATATTGATTCAGGTAGTATTTACTGAGAATTATGAGCATGGACAACAAAAATAGCTCTGTGGAAGTACTGTGAGAGATTACAAAAAACATTATACTATGTTATGTATGCTCGCTATTATGTTGGTTCTGCCCAATGTGAGTTATACTCTTACAGTTAAGACACATAAAACATAAAATATTTAAAGGCAAAGTACTCAACCTCATAAGACCTATCACAAGTGTCAAGAGTGGGACAACCACAATTTGGAGGAAGGTAGAGGCAGGACAAACTACTCTGGGATCAGAAGAGATTGACTTGAGCTAGATATTGAATGGTGATGGATTTAGGAAAGCACAGGGCAACTCAGGCATGGGCATAATTTAAGAAAAACGTAAGAGTTACATTGGAGAATTTCTATTAGTAGTGGGAGAAAGGGTTAGAAAGTCAAGCTGGAGGGGCGCCTGGGTGGCTCAGTCAGTTAAATGCTGCCTTAGGCTCATATCCTGATCTCAGGGTTCTAAGATGGAGCCCAGCACTAGGCTCCTTGCTCAGCGGGGAGTCTGCCTTTCACTCTCCCTCTGCCCCCTCACTTGTGCACACATGTGCACTCTTTCTCTCGCTCTGTGTCTCAAAAAAAATCTTAAAAAAAAAAAAAAAAAGTCAAGCTGGAGCCAGAGTATAAAACTGTGATAGCAGCCTTATAAGTCTGCACTTCATTCCGAGCAATGGTGGTTCTGGGATTCCCGTGTTCACGAGAATCACCAGGGGGACACTGGTGAGTAGACAGATTCTAAGGCCTGAGATTCTAATAGAGTATGTTTAGGATGGTCCTCAAAAACTGCATTTTGTTAAAATGCTCCCAGGTGATTCCTGGTCCACTGGCACACTTTGAGACACTCTGCCCAAGGACAAAAGATTAAGAATCTTTTTCTACTTCTACTGAATCTTGTAAAATTAACACCAATTTTCTGGAAGCTTGAAAATACCTAACTGCTAGGCCTAGAGGTCTCTCCTTAGTCTTTGTGTTATCCAGCTTTTCTTTAGTATGTGGCACTGATTTTGTCACGGTTTACATCTTGAAAATTATCTTCTGTTAATACTGCATTTTTTGGGTTTGCTCTGCATTTCTGATCTCTATAGTGTTCTCTGGCCTCTCATTTGTTTGCTCTTCCTTTATGTTTTCCCACGATTCTGACATTGGTCCTCTCTATAGTTCTCCCTGCATGATTTCATTCACTCCCAAGGAGTATGGAGAACTTTCATTCCAACTTCAGAAGTTTAGACTTTGACCTGTAGATAAAAGGTTATAAAAGTTTCTGAACGGTAATATAACACTGTATATTTAACTATCCTGGGGTTAGAATAAACAACTTAATAAAAAAGTTTCTGAACTGTGGAATATCATGGAGAAAAGAATGTTCTAGGATCATTACCTTAGAGATTGTCTGCAAAAAGGATTACAGACAGGAGAAATAGGAGGAAGGGAGAATAATTAGGAGACTATCAAACATTTAAAGTCGTCACTACAGTGTGGCTTCAGAATGAAAATGTTACTTTTCTATAGATATTCCCTTTCTAAAACGAGTATTATTTCAATAAATTAATAGGTAAGGCATTTCTAGTTTTTTTTTAATTGTTTGGGAATGATTAAACTTAATAAATACATTTAAAGATTTAGAGAGAGAAAGTGAGAGAGAGAGCACGCATGCGAGCGGGAGGAGGGGCAGAGAGGGAGAGGCAGAGAATCTCAAGCAGACTCCACAGCCTGATGGGGGCTTGATCTCACAACCCTGCAACCACAATCTGAGCCAAAACTAAGAGTTGGACACTTAACCCACTGAGCCACCCAGGTGCCCTAACTACATCTACATATAACAAATCAGGCCCTCTGCAATATTAACCACAGATATTAAAAATAGGACATGCCACTGTTTTAAAACACCAATGTGAGTTCTTATTCTACAAAACAAGTGGCATAGGATTCCATAGCATTTGATCTTTATAATCGATAAGTTGACTTCTTTCATTATGGAGTCAATAAATCATCATTAATACAGATATGATTCATTAACGGGCCTTTTTTTACTTGAACTAATGAAGGAATGGTAAGTGTGTTTGATATTACTTTGTATGAGAATATTCAAGATATTAGAACCACATTCATCAGTAATCTGTCTTATACAGTCTTTTCTGTAACTGAACCCATATTGTTTCTAAAAAACTATAAAACAGCAATCTAGGGCTATGAGTCAGCATTTCACCTACACACAAAATCAAAATGATTTAAAATAGGTAACACATAATCTTTGCCAAAGACATATACACCTTCTCAGAGAAGCTTTGAGAAAATTGGAGTTTGAAAGTTTATGAATAGTTTATTACATTTCAATAAGTGTATCATGAATCAATAAAGCAAAAAGTTAAGGACAATGAGCTCATCACCAAGCCAGTTATTGATTCTCAAGTTCCAAAATAGAATAGTACAGGAAGGATATAGAGTAATAGGATTTTCGTGATAACAAAAATTTTAAGTATCTTAGGAGGACAGACCTAAAGAAATTATGACACAAAGGAATTTTTAGCAGCTACTTAAGATGTTTATTCAAGTTATTTTATCTTTTGGTAATTAGAAATATTATTTGGTGTTTACACTTCAAAATATCTTTTCAAATAAAGTCAGAAGAGTTTGCAAAAACTGAATATTATCTTTTATTTATTTATTCTTTCAGTTTCTCATATATCTTCTTCTCTTGACCGAAAAATCTACCTCATTAGCTGTCTATCTTGTATCACTATCTTCATCAGCTCAGGTTGTCCTAACAAGATATCATAGACTGAGTGGCTTGAACAACAGAAATTTATTTTCTCACTGTCTGGAGGCTGCAAGTTCAAGATCAAGGTGTCAACCTGGTCAGTTTCTCATAAGGGTTCTCTTCCTAGTTTGCAGATAGCCCCCTTCCCACTGCATCCTCACATGGTGGGAACAGAGAGAACGAGCAAGCAAGCTCTCTGGTTACTCTTATGAAGATTCTAATCCCATCATGAGGGACCCACTCTTATGATCTCATTAACCTTAATTACCTCCCAAAGCCCCATCTCCAAATACCATCAAGTTGGGGGACTTCAACATGTGAATGGGGGTGGGGCACAAACATTCACTAAGAGAAAACACACTGGCTCGAAATTGTTAGATAAATAACACGGAAAAGAACAAGTCAGCTTGTTTCCAAATAATTAAGAGTAGAAAGCTTCCCTTTTTCTTCCTTTTATGGCAATCTAAGTAAGAAAGGACTTCTAGAAAACTTAGAAACATTAATTTCACAAAGCAGTAACTTTTAAAAACCAAGGACAGAAAATGAGACATACATTATTTTGGTTAAAAAAACTGAGAAACAGAAGTATTAATTAAGGGCGCCTGGGTGGCTCCGATGGTTAAGCGTCTGCCTTCGGCTCAGGTCATGATCCCAGGGTCCTGGGATCGAGTCCCGCATCGGGCTCCCTGCTAGGCGGGGAGCCTGCTTCTCCCTCTGCCTCTGCCTCTCTCTCTCTCTCTCTCTCTCTCTGACTTTCATGAATAAATAAAACATTAAAAAAAAAAAGAAGTATTAATTAACCAATTGGTATATTAAATAAAAACTTTTTAAAAAAGATTTTATTTGACAGAGAGAGACACAGTGAGAGAGGGAACACAAGCAGGGGGAGTGGGAGGAGGAGAAGCAGGCTTCCCGCGGAGCAGGGAGCCCAATGTGGGGTTTGATCCCATCACGACCTGAGCTGAAGGCAGACGCCTAATGACTGAGCCACCCAGGCGCCCCAAATAAAAACATTTTTTAATCTTCATACCTTGTTCTTGTATCAACTTAAGATTTTTTTTTTAAGATTTTACTTATTTGCTTGAGAGTGAGAGAGAGCACAGAGGCAGAGGGAGAGGCAGACCAATCACTGAGCACAGAGCCTGTGCAGGGCTCCATCCCAGGACTCCAAAATCACAACCTGAGCTGAAGGCAGTCGCTTAACCGACTGAGCCACCCAGGCACCCCTCAACTACAGATTATTTTTTTTTTTAAAGATTTTTTTATTTGTCAGAGAGAGAGCGAGAGAGAGCACAAGCAGGGGGAGTGGTAGGCATAGGGAGAAGCAGGCTTCCCGCTGAGCAAGGAGCCTGATGTGGAACTTGATCCCAGGACCCTGGGATCATGACCTGAGCGGAAGGCAGATGCTTAACCGACTGAACCACCCAGGCGCCCCTCAACTAGATTCTTAAAACAATTTAAAGCACTTGGATGTCCTTGGAAAGTAATATAATGCACAATAACATTTCTAGACATTTTCACAGATATTATTAAAAAGAATAGTAAATAATGTATTGTTTTCATTCAGAATATGGAAAACTGAAATAGTAAAACAAAACTGACAAAACTGCAATCGGTTTGTGTGGGATTTTACCTAATTTTAATACAAAGTTATTTTTATTACATACTTCATACATTTGAGGGTATAAGAAATATTTTTCTTGATCGCACAAAATTCTTCATGCAAAATACTTAAGTACAGCTCTCTAAGAACATTTACACAGTGACTATAAGGTGAATAGAAAGCATTTTTCAAGTTTTCAAGTGGAAGTGTAGGGGAAAGCAGGATGAAAGGTGAATGAGATCCAGAGTTTGGTGACTTGGCAAGGCAAGGTCATCCAATTAACAGGTTGCAGAGGTATGGATAGGACCCAGGATTTTCTTGTCTAAAAATGCTGCAGATTAAGGTATTCAAGAAGAGGAAGAAAATCGAATTATAGTTGAGACCATTTTATACCAGAAAACAACTGTAGAAACTAACTTTTTAATTTTTCAAAACTCAATTAGGTGTGTGTATGGTCCATTGGTATCCAGCTGTAACACCTGCCTGTTCCCGTATGTACCATGTTCCACCACAACCCCAGCTTCAGCACACTTGCTGTTGGCAGCCAGTTCTTTTTCACATAGAGTCACAAATTGGGAATAAAGTTCCAAGCCTTCTTCTTTTCCAGAGTTAGAGTGATACTGCATGTTTCTTCCTTTTACTCTCCCCCCAAGGGTGGCTTGAGGGATGATTAGAACATTGCCAGGGAGGTCCAATATAGACACGTGCTTACCGTTTTCTGTTTCACTTAACTTCACATTTAACAGTGTATTAACTGGGTGGGGAAGAAAGGCAAAACATCTTGAAGTGAGAAACATGAAGAAAACCAATAATCATCCAGTCAGCAAATCTCATGTTTAAAATCTAGTTTGTTGGCTCATGCTTTTTACCCAAAATCTCTGCTCAGATTTAAAGAACTGCTTCACTAAGCTAAATGATCTAAGCAGGAAAATAAGGCAAATTTCATGCAAAAAATGGCATGATGTTTTAAATCCAACTGGGCAGTCAAGATTCCTAACAATAAATTCATGCAGTAATGACTAAAAATTAACTGTATACTGAAACCTCAAAATATTGTTGTCCCAGGGGGATACATGAAAAGATTTTGCATTTTTGTTCCTTTTTATATTCCATAAGCAAATCTCATTGGAAAAAGGCCATGATGAATCCTCCACACTAAATTCTGCTTTATAACAAAGAATATTAAACAGAAATCTTAGAGTAACTTAACTGCCTAGAGTTCTAAGGTGAGACAAAGGTTCCAGGTTCATTATGATTATAAACCAGATAATTTTGCAGTTTCATAATCTCAAAGGCACTATTTAACACAGTCTAATCATATGACAGATGTAACCCATGGGAGAGGAGTAAAGCTGAAAACAAGCATCATCAGAAATTCACTGTTACAACCAAAAAAGTAAATCAAAAGGTATACTGGCATTATGTTCATAAACACACAAGAAAACATGGTGTTATTATTTTTATGGCATTTATGACACTATACTTTTATAGCTATTAAGAACTGTCAAAAAAGCCATAAATATCTATGTCTAGCTAAAAGTCTAAACTTAGAAAACCTTTACATCTTAACATTAGCTACTTTCAAAACAGTAAACAAAAGAAACACCTAATACGAATAGCCTTAGGATCTTCTTGACTCTATAAAGGGTATAAATAACATCTGCTTATAAAGAATACTCCTCAGGGGCGCCTGGGTGGTTTGTCGGTTAAGCATCTAACTCTTGTTTTAAGCTCAAGTCATGATCTCAGGGTGGTTGAGATCAAGCCCCCATTCGGGCTCCATGCTTGGCATGGAGTCTGCTTGAGATTCTCTCTCTCCTTTTCCTCTGCCCCTTCCCATGCTTGCACACACACACTCTCTCTCTCAAATAAATAAAATCTTAAAAAAAAATATTCCTCAGAGGACAAATGGTAAAAGAAACTATATAGATCTCACACTCCTACCCAATAATTAGGCTTGAAAAGGTATGCTTTCTAGTAGGGTTGTCAATGGTTTCAAGTACTGGAAGGTTTGTAGTAATATTAGGAAAGACTCAGTCTGGTTGCCCCACTCTACAGATCAGGGAATTGACCTGGTAGAAACCTGCCAAGATGAACACCCAAATGAATTCCTAAAGTATGCACTAAGCATTTTCAATTTTCAACTAATATCTATTTTAAAATACCTCTAATTTTCTCTCTTATGAATAGGACTTTGCTATATAGCCAGCAGTTGTTATTGATTGCTTCTAAGGAAACTGTAACTCTCCAGGGCACTTTCTTCCAAGGGAAATCTCTATCCAGCTAGCCAGGCCTCAGGCTAGTGACAGACTAAGTAGACAATTTTGGAATAACAGGCGAGTGAGGTAAGTACAAGTTATTATACTTCCTCACACCTCCCTCTACTGGCTATAACTGAAAATTCAATTAATGTTGTTGGTATACAAATATCAGTATGTAGAAATAAATATAACACAACTGTCAGTAAGTAGAATTAAAATGAGACAAGGAATCAATGGTATGTTGGAAACTCAAAGATCTTAAGACAGGTTATCAATCTAGTATCTCCAATGATGTATATGGGAAGTTAAGCTTTGACAGGTTCCTGGATCTCAGTTCAATTATACTGAAGATGAACTGAGAAAGATTCTGCACATCTCTATGTTAGCCATGTAACTTCAGACTTTATGGATATAACTGGTTATGTTCCCAAGGGATACATGATTTGATTAGAAAGACCTGAATCCATGTAATAAGTATGAGGTGGGATTTAAGAGAATCCCACCATACAGGCTTACTTTGCCTCCTGGAATAAAGGAAGTACAAGCTAATGCTATCAATAACAGATGGACTTTTTTTCTTTATAACTCACACCAACCAGCAGAATGGGATAGAATTTCTGTTCTTTACTGAGAATCGTGATATATACAGTTTTATTTTCGACTGTCCACTAAAAGAGTTAAGGTAGACCTCCTAATTCATCACAGTCTTAATGTATGTATTCAGAATGAACTTAGACATAGATGGAAGCACACAAGATTTATTTACTATTACACAAAATGTAGCTTGGATTTGGTTGGCTCATTTCATTTTATTATGCTTAAGAGTCACTTAAGAAAGTATGAAACAACTTTAGGAGTCAATCTTAAGTCATAATGACAAAAATTCTCTTCCTGTTTTTGTAGATTTCTACCATACTTTCTATGGTCAATAAAGACTTAATTCAAGGCAAAATATTAACTTAGGAAAATGGACACAATGTCCAATACCCAAGCAATAGGTCTTGGCAAATCATCCTCTGTAATAGGAGCCCTCATTTCATTTGCTCTATTATTTTATTTTTTTAGGATTTTATTTATTTATTTGACAGAGAGAGACACAGGGAGAGAAGGAACACAAGCAAGGGGAGTGAGAGAGGGAGAAGCAGGCTTCCCGCTGAGCAGGGAGCCCGATGTGGGGCTCGATCCCAGGACCCTGGGATCATGACCTGAACTGAAGGCAGACGCTTAAAACGATTGAGCCACCCAGGCGCCCCCCTCCCCCTTTTTAAAAGTAATCTCTATATCCCAACATGGGGCTTGAACTCATGATCCTGAGATCAAGAGTTGCATGCTCCACTGACTGAGCCAGCCAGGCACCCATTTTCTCTTTAAACCCTAGAAAGCTCCCTATTATCTTCCAGAATCAAATTTCAAACCATCAGTTATTGGCTTTCCCCCTTACCTATCATAGTCCTTAAAGTCTAATTTTCATCTGACAAAGTTGTCAAACATGTTTGATGTCTTGGTATAAAATTACCTCTGGGAGATTTTAGTCTTTTGCCCCAGAGGTTCCTCATTGGGCTATATACCCTGGAGTGCCACTACTTGAAGCTCTTCTAGGTTAACTTCTGCATGTCACAACTACCCATTTGTATAATTTATATTTCTTATTAATCCAACTAACGGGTGCTGTCTGCTACTAATAAAGAGAATATAACCTGTCCCCAACCTTAGGGATAACTTCATTAACTCAGGTTTTTTATACATATTTTGTCAAATACTATCTAGTATTTGATGTGGTGTATCTGAAACTATGTAATTATCACAAGGAATGTGCAGTGCTATGGACTATCAGAGACAGTGGAGAACTGCAGGCAGGTAAATTAGTGTTCAGAGATAACTGAACACTGACCCAGCTTTTCTGTCCCTGGAGGAGGTACGGTTGTGATGACACTGAACCTTGTTCAAGATCAGGAGAACCTTATATTTATATACATTTCTTATTTAAAAAAAGGTGCATAAATAATTTAAAATTTTCCTAATAATGATATAAGACTTAGCTATCCAGATTTGATGGGACCCACATCTTGCACATACAGTGTCACCAACATGACCCTGTCAGGGACTGTGGGAGTTAAGGAAACTATATTAAGAAATGAAGCATCTGGGGCGCCTGGGTGGCTCAGTCAGTTAAGCGTCTGCCTTCTGCTCAGGTCATGATCCCAGAGTCCTGGGATCGAGCCCCGTGTTGGGCTCCCTGCTCAGCAGGAAGCCTGCTTCTCCCTCTCCCTCCGCCTGCTGCTCTGCCTACTTGTTCTGTCAAATAAAGAAATAAAATCTTAAAAATAAAAAAAAAAGAAAGAAATGAAGCATCTGCTTCTTCCTATGTGGCCACCCTGCTAACAAGTTTCTGCTAGAAACGTGGCTGGATCTCAAGTGTGTTATCTGTGTGCGCACGCATGTGTGTACCCTGTCCTAAACTAATCTATAAGCCATATGAAATGGTGCAGATGTTTTGAAAGAATCTCACCACACTTGCTTACTTTAAACTTTAGAAAAGGCAAAAGTAGCTAAAGCCAACAACTGTAGAGTTAACTCATTTAAAACTTACCAGTACAACTTAAGATTGTGGTTTTTACCTCTTCTGGTTCATCTATCTGTTCCTACTCATTTTTACTTTTAAAAAACAAACATCAAGTACATACCCATTTTGGGAAGAAGTTCTTTATTAGCTCCCTTGAAAAAACACACGTAGATTACTAATCCTCTCTGAACCTATGAGAAATCACCAGAGAAAACTCAGATTAGAAAAAAACTACATAGAGATACAGAAGTAAATGACTAAAGTTTCAAAACTGCTATATGGAGATTAAACCCACAGGAAGAGAAATACATTTTTATAACAGATTTGATTTTTTAAATATGTGAGAAAACAAAATCTTTTTCAATATTTAATCACCTCAATTATCATTTCTTACAAAAATTAAGTTTAAGATATAACCAAGAGCAGTGAAGACCACAAGTTGTACCCTCAAACATTTACTTCTAGTCAAAGTCATTATGAGTATGAACCAGCCTCCTCTCCCTTAAGTAAGGCTGACACTTAGAAATGTGTAGTTTGCTGAGCCCCATTTATTCAACACCAAATGAATTCACACTATATTAGATATGGCTGATGTAGAAGCAACAGCGTGACTGATGTCTTTTGACGTCATTACTCTTTATTCTTCCAAATCCATTTACTTGCAGGTAATAAAACTAAGGGTCTGACTCTACTTCACTAAATTCCAAAAACTGTCCAATTATTTTTTGTTATTGTCAATGCTTTAAATCAACAGTGATTAAGCCTTGATACTGCATTTATGATATTAAGTTCTACATCATGAGGTTGTCTGTTAATAGGAATGTAAGATTTTTTTTGTTTTGTTTTGTTTTTTAAGAGAGCGAGCTCGAAAGGGAGAGGGACAGAGAGAATCCCAGGCAGGCTCCACCCCCAGTGCAGAGCCCATCTAAGATGAACTCAATTCCACGACACTGAGATCATGACCTGAGCTGAAACTGAATTGGATGCCCAACTGGCTGAGCCACCCAGGTGCCTCAGGAATGTAAACTTTTAAATACAATGACTTGGGTATTTCTTTATTAGCTCTTGTAGGATATATATGGAAAAGAGAGAAATGATAAATGACTGATTTTGCTGCTGAGTGAATCATTAAATTTCTTATTTTGTAGATGAACCTTGTTGAGTCTAAGAGCTATTATAAAGATTAAATTGGGGCACCTGGGTGGCTCAGTCGTTAGGCATCTGCCTTCGGCTCGGGTCATGATCCCGGGGTCCTGGGATCGAGCCCCGCATCGGGCTCCCTGCTCAGCAGGAAGCCTGGTTCTCCCTCTCCCACTCCACTGCTTGTGTTCCTTCTCTCGCTGTGTCTGTCAAATAAATAAAAAAATCTTTTAAAAAAATATTAAATTAATATTTGTAAAGTGCTTAAAACAGTGCCTAGCTCATAGTAAGAGCTATATAAGTGTTTATTAAATTAGTATGTAAAAATAAATTTAAGGGCTGAAGCACAATTTATTTTACATTTTAATTCCCAAAGCACTTTACAGACATGATAGGGACTCAATTTATCTGTTGTTTGCATTTAAGTTCAACTGTATCTTACAGGCTCTGTTATCCAAATAGTCTTCTATATAAACATAAATGCAGCTTTGCACTCACTCTTGATTTACTGGAAAATAAGTAATTTTTAAGAAGTGCAAATGTGCTTCTGGAACAAGCAAAGGTCTGGCAGGATGAATGATACAGGTATTTGCACCACTGTCACAGGTCACTCCACCAGGATCGTTTTAGTACCAGCCCAAATCTCAAGCACATTCAGTCAAAATCTCAGGCATATTCGTATTTGGACACTTGCAATGTCAGAATTAAATATCTAATGATATGCAGAAAGACACCTGTTCCTTCCACCCACCACACTACCTCCTCATTAAGGTATTTTCTTTTAGTTTATTCCAATAATAGATCTTAAGTTGTGTCCTACAAATTCCCCTCTTCAAGTCAGAACCACTTTTCTTTTAGCTTCTTTTGGTAGAAAACATTTTAAATATATAGGAAATTACATATAATTCTCACCATAGTTGTTTTTTTTTTTTAATTTTTAAGATTTATTTATTTATTTTAGAGAGCAGAGACAGAGAGCAAGCACATGCAGGAGCAGGGGGACAGGCAGAGGGAGAGAATCTTCAAGCAGACTCTGCTTAGCTCTGAGCCCAATGCAGGGCTGGATCCCACCACTCATGGGATCATGACCTGAGCTGAAACCAAGAGTCAGAGGCTTAACCAACTGAAACACCCAGGCAGCCCTCTCACCATAATTTTAAAATGTTCACCTTTTCGGGAAGAAAAACATTAGCCTGTGACAGCAATGGTCTAAATGAATAAAACTGAGCACACAAAGTAACCTTCAAATTTTTTGACAAAACAATATTACTTTAAAAAAATTATAACTTTTAATAGAATAGGGAAGAGGATGTTTGAAAAGGAGGAAAAAATTTACTTTCTCACTATCTGTCAGTTCTTTATACTAATTTAGCTATGTGTGGGAGTGAAATAGAAAGCTTTAGAATAGCTTTTAGAGTTTATCAACACAAACCGATAGTTTGGAAGGCTGCAATAAAGTATGATTTTGCATAAGGAACTGTGGCATGAAGAATATTAAAAAGATTTAAAAAATGGAAGAAATCTAAATGATTAATAGTTTGGAATTTATAGCCCCAAGATTTAACTATAAAAATAGGCAATTCTTTGGATAGGACGACAAATATGAAAAGAACAAAATTCCACAATACAGAAGAGAAATCAAGACCTCAAAAAAGGGGGTTGCATAACAAAAACAAGAAACATGAATTTTTGAGAAAGAAATGGGTAGGGGAAATATAGGAATATTTGTGCTTATAAACATTTCTAAATTAGAAGAGTAATAGATTCTGATTTAAGAATAACCACCCACATATCGTAGTTTATCAGTAATATTTAACATAATGACTAGGACTGTGTTAAGGAATGCTACATCTGGGACTGAATACTACATCTGGGACTGAGTGAAAAAGATGCTCCTACTTTAAGTTTTCGAGTATCTCCAAAAGCCTTAATTATCAACTAATTTTTCTTCATTTTAACTTACTCCAAAAATAGGTCAGGGGCGTTAAAGAACATTCTGTTTTTGCATAGACTTGGGGCAGGCTGTCTTTAAAGGGCAAATACTAGGGATGCCTGGGTGGGTCTGTTGTTGGACGCCTGCCTTCGGTTCAGGTCATGATCCCAGAGTCCTGGGATCGAGCCCCACATCGGGCTCCCTGTTCAGCGGGAAGCCTGCTTCTCCCTCTCCCTCTCCCCGTGCTTGTGCTCTCCCTCTCTATCTCTGTCAAATAAATAAATAAAATCTTTAAAAAAAAAAAAAAAGGGCAAATACTAAAGTGGAAGGAACTTCTATCGGTGTGTTTTTTAAATTCTTCGGAGGAACTGTGTTCAATAACAACACGTTATAATAAAAGTAGTAGTCTTTGTTTCTGGTTGCAAATACGTAAAATTTTTAAGTTTCTTGAAAAAAGAATTGTTTCACGGGAAGTCTCATTTCTGTACCTAGCTGCAGTCTACATAAGAGGGAATTCCACAGGATCTGGAGCACAAGTCAAAACAGGTCTTGAACGTTAGCAACTAATCTAACCTACAAGCTCGAACCAGACCAGCCCTAGCCACCAGCAGCCCGAGCAAAGCAAAGGACGTGGCAAGGCCCTCGCTCTTTTGAAGCAAGAGATCTGAGACAATTAGGCCTCAAGTCCACCAAGCTCAGGTAGGCAGAAGGTGAGACGAAGTTCAAATTCCCGCGGTCCTAAGCAAGGTACACGCTCTCCCGCCGGCGGAAGAAGTCTGAGGAAGAAAGGGAAGGGCCAGGGCCCCCAGGCCTCTGCGGGAGGAGGTGGGTGGGCTGAGCGTAAGTCCGCACCGCCCACAGCACGTGCGGGCGCCACGCACCGCCAGCGCGGAGGGAGACGGGGGGGGGGGGGGGGGAGGCCGATTACCAAAAGAACGCAGGAAGGCCCGCCCCTGCACGCGGTACCGCGAGTTGAGGGGCTGACGTTACCTCCACCCACTGGCTCTCGGCGTCTCCCTCGGCTGGACGTACTTGCAGCCTGGCGTGCAGGCACTGCTGCAGAAGCGCCCGGGCGTGAGGTATCCGGCCGCTCTCAGACATGGTTTGAACCCGCGTTGCAATCCGATTCGTTCGAGGATCGCGCCGCGCAGGCTCCGCCTCCAGCGCGCGGGGAGGACGTGGCGGATCATGGCGGCGGGACGTTCTACGGGCCCGTGGCACCACCCCTAGGGGGGCGGGGCCTCTGCCTTGCTCCAAGGTGACCCGGATGTGTGGTCTTCGAGGACAATGTATTGACTCCTACGGTGAACCTATCCAACTTTGTAGAGAGCGCTCAGTGTATACTTTAAACGAGTGGAAAGACTCATTAGATCTCTTCCATACACACCGTTTAAAGAAACATAGCTCAGAAAGCTTGTTTCCAGACGTTGAGAAATTTTAAATCTGCTTAAGTCCTTATTCCCATTATGAAGGTAGGTAAATAGAATGAATCAGTTGAATCATAAAACAAGCAGAAATGGAACTAAAAGCTATAAATCTTTCAAAAATTTCCTTAACTCCTATCAATAAAACAATGATATCTCGTCTGTCAGGAATGCTATAAATTATTCTGACGCTGCAGTTTTGGAAAAATGTTGGTATGCTATGTGAATGCACATTTGGAGTGCAGTTCTTTAGAAAATATCCTCGCTAAAAATATTCTTATCCAAGAGAGTGTGTCATTGTTAATAAATTTTTTAACCTGCTCTAATGCAAAAATAAAATGACATATTCTGATGCACATAATGATGCTAAATTTTGTGGGGTTTCCTGTAAATACATATTAGAATGTAAATAAAAATTAGACAAAGGTTTGATCTTCTTTCCCACATAACCTATTCCTTGAATATGCATCAGATTAGCATTATTTTTCTTTGGGCTTGGAGGGTTTAGATGAGGAATAATAGTGCTACCATGATTACATTACTCAGGTCATTGATTTGGGCTCAGTTGGCACAATATGCCTATACATTCGGGCCTGTTGTTTTGGAAGATGACATCACTGACAGTGTTGCTATCCATATAAAGTAGTGTGACTGAAGAAAATAACCCATGCATAATCAACGGTCCTTTCTACACAAAATGGACGCTGCCTGTTTGCTGGTCATCTTGCAGGCTGCTTTACACTTTCTGTAAAAACCAAAAGCAAAATCTCCCATTATCTCTGATTGCTGCATTGCAGGGGTTCCTGCGTTCGTTGACATTTGTCGGCAAAGCACAGACAAGTTGCATTGTTTGTGCCTTTGTGTCATTATAACTATTGAATCTCTTTTCTCTTCACTCCCGGACTCAAGTTTTACAGGGCTGTAAGGGAATTTGACATAAAGGCTCTTAGCCTTGACCCAGAGTAAGAGAGGACTATGACGTGCATTTGTATATGAGTACAGGAGACAGCAAGTTTTCTTGAAAATAGGATATATGGTTCCTAGAGATCTTTCCACGGTGAAGGGACTTTAGCAAATTGGGACATCCGTCCTGTGAATAGGTGGAGTCTGCTTGGTAATGGTTAATCTCTCAAAAGTCACCGGTTGCTTTAAACCTTTCTGTTAGGTGAGAATCTCTTGGACACTACTGCAGGTAGTATAGGTTGTGACTCACTTATTCTTTCCTTCCACCTGCAGAGGGCAGTAGAGAGTAGGCACTAAAGTATTCCTTTCTGTATTTTATTTTTTGACCTTCTAGTCTCTTTCCACAAAGAATTTAAGAAGGCAAGACATACATGCAATAAAATAATAGAATGTGAATAAACATAAAGCACTAGGAGTAAAGAAAATAGAATTTTATCAGTAAGTCCCAGTGGGGTAAATTGAAAACAAATAGATAAACAGTGGTTCTTGCCTGGAGTGCTGAGATGATATAATATGCAGCAGTCTTCACAGATACATCACTTTTTGTTATAAAACAGTTATACCCATTGTCAGGCAAGAAGAAGAGGCTGTAAAGCAGCCAGGAGCATTTATTTTGGGGTCTTAGGGATTACAGTCCTGGAGCCACAGAGTGGACTGAAATTGAAAATGTGTTGAGAATTGTAGGTGGAAAGTGCAGACGTATAAAGGCAAAGCCCAGGAGGTTATATGACTTCCTTTGATTGAATTGTGATTGGTGCCGACAGAGTTAAACTATCTAATAAACAATGGACTATTTGGCTGATAGAGGTTACATTATCTCTATTCCAGTCCAAAGTAGAAGGATATGTTCTAGAAGGTGGCAGAGGTGAAATTGACAAAAGTCAAAAGTCCAGGGTGTTCCAAAAATTGAAACAGACGTGCATATGCCTTGCTTCTTCCATACTCCCTGACCCTATTTTTGAGGGATTCTCTTACCAATGTTTACTTCACTTTGGAATTTTCTCTCATATCATATGTAATGTTGAGGTGGCGCACGTTGTACAATTTCCTTCAAGTCAAGTAAAAGGTGAGGGGCACCTGGGTGGCTCAGTCGGTTAAGCGTCTGCCTTCGGTTCAGGTCATGATCCCAGGGTCCTGGGATCGAGCCCCACATTGGGCTCCCTGCTCAGTGGGGAGCCTGCTTCTCCCTCTCCCTCTGTCTGCCTCTCCCCCTGCTTGTGCTCTCTCTCTTTCTCTGTCAAATAAATAAATAAAATCTTAAAAAAAAAAAGAAGTAAAAGGTGAAGTGCATCAGTAAGTTGGCTCTAGTGGAGGGTGGTGGTTGAACAAGAACATAAGAGTAGGCAAGAAATCACTGAGCAGGAATAGTTCTTGAACTGTTACAATGCTAAAAGGGGACTGTACGGTTAGTGGGTTATGTAGGAATGTGTTCTAGGCCGTCTGATATGGTACAGTGATTGATTTAGAGTTCGGTTTTTTTTAAAAAAGACTTTATTTTTTATTTTTTGAGATAGAGAGCATGAACTGGGGAGAGGGAGAGAGAGAAGCAGACTCCCCACTGAGCAGGGAGCCTGATGTGGGGTTCAATCCCAGGACGCTGACCTGAGCCGAAGGCAAATGCTTAACTGACTGAGCCACCCAGGTGCCCCGAGGTAGATGTTTTAATCTTACAGAGGCTGGGAGAAATCTAGCCCCCCACTTGAAAGCTCCAAGATTTAATTTTTTCAGTGGTTAGTGAGGTGATCAGGTTCTGAGAAATTAGTTCACACTAACTAAAATGCACATGAATTGGGGTAGAACCAGAATACTAATTCATTTATAATAAATATTGCTGTGACACAGAGTGGAAATTCTCACATAGGACATGATCGACACCTTTGCCCTTGCGTTCAAGCATGTATACTAGGTCACATTCAAAAGTCTCTTAACTAATTTACTATAAGATAGTCACTCTTCTACCAGCACACAGGAAACTGAGGTTGGAAAGATCCTTGTGGATTCTGGCTTTAAGACACTTGCCACATGCATTAAAACTGTGAGGAAAGAGGAAACAAACATATTTAAATAAGAGCCTGAAACAAAAAGTCCAAAGGTAAATGCTCCAAACTGCAGGTATATATTTTGTCGTGGAGTCTATTCCTACACAGGCAGAAACCGAGGCCAGGAATGTTAATCCAGTCGAAGCCCCTCTATATAGAAGTACGAGGCCTGGGAAAATGACAGTTCCCTACCTAAGAGCTGAGTCTATCTTTAACATGAATAATTTGTACAACCAGGTAGGGGATGGGGTTTGGAACGTGATATTGATTCTTCTTTTGTTCAACTGCTTTTTAAAATTATTTTGTTACTGCACCATTTGCTGGTGTGTTGCCTAAGTAACTTGATACTGCAAGTGCTTTAACTCTAAGGCAGTGATGGATATCTGGCAGTCTGTACGGTTTCCCCCTGGTAGGCTGATAAATTATCTTGATCTTTGGGTTATTTTTCTGTCCATAGTATTGTAATAACTTAGCAAAGCATTGCATAACCGTTTGAATATTTGTAAACTCATGTTAGCCATTTTGTCAAGTCAGGCCAGCTGTTGTAAGGGCTTTTTTTTTTTAAAGATTTATTCATTTATTTTAGGAGGGGGAGGGGCAGAGGGAGAGGCAGAGAGAAACTAAAGCAGACTCCACGCTGAGCAGGGAGCCCGATGCAGGACTCAGTCTCACGACGTTGAGATCACGGCCTGAGCCGAAACCAAGAGTCAGATGCTTAACTGACTGCACCAACCAGGCACTCCTGTAAGGGCTTTTTATAATTTGGACACCTGCATCCTTTGTAGGAAAAAAACTATGGAAAATTTTGAATGGGCAGAAGAGATTTCTAGATATCCTTTTAAGGGAATGCTGGAGCCTCTGGGGATTCCTTTGGTCCTATACGGCTATATAGGATTTGTCTCTGACTAGGCTGTCTTACAACTCTTTAGAGATAGAAGTTAACTTGTTGAACACAAATCGTAAGCAAATCATTCCTGTCCATAAAAATGTAAAATTTGATTATTACTCTGTGGATGCTGACTGATTTTGCCCGTTTTGCATCCCTTTGTAAATTCATTTCAGCATTCCTTTCCTGACCATACATGTATAGCACCTTGAGTTTTCTCTCTCTTTTGAAAATAAACTTTAAATTGCACACCAGATTTAGATTTGTAGAAAGATGCAAAAATAGTACAGGGTTTTTATATACCCCTCACCCAATTCCCCCTTTTATTCACATCTCAAATTACTATGGTATGTTTGTCACAACTAAGGAAACAGCACTGGTATGTTAATTAAACTCCATCCTTTATTCAGATTTTGTTCATTTTTCCACTAAATCCTTTTTCTGGATTCCATTCAGGATACCACATTACATTTAGTTATCATGTTTCCTCAGGCTTTGGCTGTTTCTCAGATTTTTCTTGTTTTTGATGACCTTGGCAGTTTTGGGGAATACTGGTCAGCTACATTGTAAGATGCCCTTCTATTGGAATTTGGTATTTTCTCATGATTAGACCAAGGTTATGGGTTTTTGAAGGATGATCACAGAGTTGAAGTGCCATTCTCATTACATCATATCAGGGGTACATGCAGACAACATGTCTTTTTTGCTGATGATATTAACCTTGATCACCTGGCTAAGGTGGTGTTTGCCAGGTTTCTCCAGTATAAAGTTAAGCCTTCCTCCCCCTTCCACAATATGCTCTTTGGAAGCAAATCCCTTAACACAGCCCATACTCAAGGAGTGTTAGTATCCACATTTTTGAGTGGGGGATATCTGCGTAAATTATTTGGAATTCCTCATACAGGAGATTTGAGCCCTCTTTTGAACTGGTTGTAATATCTTACTGGTTTCTTCCTTACTGAGTTAAATATTAATGAAATAAAAATCTTTGACACATGTCGATTTTATATTTGTATGAGAGTTGCAACTTTATTCTTTTAAAACTTTTCGTCTCATATTCCTCTACCAAGAAATGTTGTGGGAATTATCTTTTATATAGTTCTTTGACATTCATGAGTAAATGCCATACACAAATATATTATTTTGAAAAGAAGATACGGAATATTATTTATAGTAAAAGAAAAAAATATAAATTATTTTATCACACTCGGCGCCTGGGTGGCTCAGTTGGTTGGGCGACTGCCTTCGGCTCGGGTCATGATCCTGGAGTCCCGGGATCAAGTCCCACATCGGGCTCCCTGCTCAGCGGGGAGTCTGCTTCTCCCTCTGACCCTCTTCCCTCTCGTGCTCTCTATCTCTCATTCTCTCTCTCTTGAATAAATAAATAAAATCTTAAAAAAAATTATTTTATCACACTAACTGTATCAGTCAGGGTCCCATCAGGAATCAAATACATTCTAAATAGGATAATCTGGAAACGTGTTATTTACAAGGGACTATTTACAAAGGTGTGGGTGTAGAGGAACCACAGGGATAGTATAGTAACCCCAGGGCATGGTGGCAACTGATATGTTTGGTACACACCCCCTGGTCTGAAGAGAGAAAGGGAGGGAGTCTGGAATCAAGAGGTAGAGACTTACGTATACCCTTAAGAGAAGGAGTTGACCTTCTGCCAAGAAGCTCAGCCAACTCCACTTGACCTTTTTAGGAGGCAGTTAGGGAAATAAATACCTGACCCCATTCTCCATCTTCTTTGCATTTTCTGCCAGAGTTTCCCATTGGCAAACCCTACCAGAAGCTAGGAAGCAGGGGACCTGTTGCTGACCCAGGCTCCAGGGCAGAAGGCAAGGTGGAGAATGCTTGAACGTGGATCTGGAAGGTAAGCAAAAGACACCAAGCTCACTGACTGAAGAGGTTTTAAAGGCCACAGTGGGGACTCTTTTGTCATCTTTTTGTTGGAAGATGACAGCTGGGGAGACAGAGGTAGCTGAGTTAACATTTCTAATGGAACTCCTTAATTTCTCTAAGAGTTTAGAGAAATGAAGTTAGACTTTGTGAGTTATCAGTATAAGATGAGCCAAGGTCCTTGCATTACCCTCCCCCTGCTGCCCCTTTTTTCCAGTCATTGGAGGTATGGCTAAGACATTAGGGAAGAAAGGTTGCTGGGATCCTTGCCTTGGTGAAAATGCCCTCTACATGGCCCAACTTGCATGGCAGGAAGAGATGGAGCTGCTGCTTCTAAGGGGTCTTACAGAATTGGGTAAGAGGCATGTCACAGGAGACTATTAAAGACCCAAGTCCTTAAGCTTTCATGGAATCCTTTGGACCATGAGGGAAGGGACTCGGGATCAGATTTGATTTGATATAGAAGAAATAATGAATCACGTTTACTGTTTCTGAGTGTTGTAACTAAATAAAGTTCATACCAACTCCAGCAGCAAGTGAATAAATAATAGAGATTTCAATAATGAATTGTTCATATACACCTTAATCTTCCATTGCATTTGCTTGAGATGGAAAAGGGAAAGCTAGTGTTCTCAGATGGCAGCTCCCTGGTTGTCTGTTCCTTTTGACAAGTGAAGTGAAAGAAATACTGTAGATTCTTAGTTGGCTTAAAGAAGAACATTCTAAAAACCTCACAGAGAGACTTCCAACTCAAGAATTAATTTATAAGTGCATGTATTTATCCAATGGCTTATAAACATTTATCTATCATGTTAGATACCAAGTTAGGTGCTGGAAATATATGAGGAATAAGATACAGGTTTTACTCTCAGGGACCTCAGAATGTAGTGAAGAGACAAGGAAAACAATGGGGGAGCATCAGAAAAACTGTTTCTCTTTCCACCAGTGTGTTCTTTCCTTCCCAATAGGGGAAGGACAGGACTTGAAAGGGAAACCACCTCCTGGAAACCCCAAGTTAAACTAAACTCGGGTGACTGGCCTTAACTGGAAGGAAGATAAGGTCTTCGACCCAAACAATTTGGCATAAACTGAATTTTCTGGGCCGTATCACAACTAGGCAACTTTTTTCTTAGTCACCAGCTGACTCTCTCTTCGGAATACCTTTCCCTATACAGGACCCTCAGTGTCTCTAAAGTACGCTCCAGGTTCGACCTCCAACTCAAAACGTTTCCCTCCTTTAGGCCACAATCCAAGTCTAATATTCTTTTTTTTTTTTTAAGATTTTATTTATTTATTTGAGAGAGAGAGAGTGCACTCAGGGAGGGGGAGGAGAGGGGGAACAGAGGGAGAAGCAGGCTCCCTGCTGACCAGGGAGCCCCATGAGGGGCATGCGGGACTCAATCCCAGGAGCCCGGGATCATGGCCTGACGCTTAACCAACTGAGCCACCCAGGCGCCCCCCAAAGTCTAATATTTTAAGTACTGTGTTTAGGTGCACTCTGCTGGGTGTGAAGCTGATTAAGGTAATTCCCATTAACTTGTGAATGAAACGTAACCTTCTTAAAAGGTATATTTGCATTTTAATGGCAGTCCCTTAACACAAATTAATCTCTAATTAGTAGAATGTGTTAGAGTTACTTTCTGTGGGAAGAAGGAGGTGGAATTACTCCTTAATTCTCCAAGTTTAAAAGAGCTGCTACTCCCAGAGCCTCTGGATTCTCACCTCCCAGACAGGACTCAGCACGATGCAATTTTGTTTCTCTTCCTGAAGCTAATCATTTTGAAAAGTTTTTAGGTTAAATTCAATGGACATCATCATCTTTTGAATAGCTTTTATATTTGGGGAAATTCCTATGATAGGAGCATCCTTTTCCCCTCTCAGGTAGAAACCAGAACTCAGCTCCCCAGCCTCCTTTGCAGCTAGGATGCAGGCATGCCAATTAGATACCTTCATGCAAGATTAAATTTGGAAGTGAGCAATGTGAATAAACAGGCTCTGCATGGGGCTTCTATGTTCCTCATGGCAGTGTTGGTAGAGCTTTCAGGAAAGGACAGTTCTAGACTTGATGCAGAAGTGCCATTGGTGTCAGCAGCAGTTGCAGTAGAACCAAGTTGCTGGGGTTCGAGGCTCAGTGGGAGCAGTAGCAGAAGCTGGCTCCATTCACTGAAGTAGAGAACACGAGTGACACGACGCCTGGGTGGCTCAGTTGGTTGAGCATCTGCCTTTGGCTCAGGTCATGATCCCAGGGTCCTGGGATTGAGCCTTGCATCGGGCTCCCTGCTCAGCGGGGAGTCTGCTTCTCCCTCTCCCTCTGTACCTCCCCCCCACCCCCCCACTCATGCTTGCACTCTCTTTCTCTCTCTCATGCAGCGAGAGAGAGCGCAGGTAGGGAGGAGGGATTGTATCTTTTCACTGTTGTATTCTCAGAGCTCAGATTCTCATGGGACAGTTACATAAACTCTCCAAGTAAATAGTTGTTGCCCCTAGTTTCTCAGGGCTATGGATTTGGCTTCTGTTGTGCACACCATGCTACCTTACACCCCAATCCCTCCTATATGTTCACAGCTGGGTAGCCCATTCCTCTCATTAAAACAAGGACCCATTTCTTGAGAAAAGAACTCAAGCTGGCATTTGAAACGCGTCCCTAGTCATCTCTGTATTCTTTTCTTGAGCCTGTTTGATCCTGATATAATGAAGCAGGTTTATATAATTGGATGCTAATAAGCACATTGTTTTGAAAGACTGTCTCCAAACATGAGTTCCAAAAGCAAAGTCACTAATTCTTTGTTTATAAACCTTGGGTTCTGAGAATTTGTAAGAGTGAGGAGGTTGGTGAGATCAATACAACTATAATGGGTAGGTTTTCTCAAAGTTAACCATAGTTTTATGGGAAGTTAAAAAATACATTCTGGGAGAATTTTCTTAAGTTTACATCCCATTTTTTCCATATATTTTTTTAAAGATTTATTTGACACAGAGAGAGAGACAGGGAGAGAGGGAACACAAGCAGGGGGAGTGGGAGAGGGAGTAGCAGGCTTCCTGCTGAGCAGAGAGCCTGATGATTTGGGGTTCCAACCCAGGACTCTGGGATCATGACTGGAGCCAAAGGCAGACGCTTAACAAATGAGCCACCCGGGCTCACCTACATCCCATTTTCTTAAAATTTAAAGTGATAAGTTAAAAAAAAATCTCTTAATAATATATTGATACAGTGTTTTATATTTTAGAAGTAACTTCATTTCCACAATCTCATTAAGAGATGTCCCCATATTATAGATGAGGAAGCTAAGGCCCAGAAAATTTGGATAACCTGCCTCATATAAAACACCAAACTAGAGGCAAAGCCAGACCATCACCCAGATCTTCTGATTACAAGCTCAATGCTATTTTTTAACTTTTACTTTGTGTGTGGATCCTGACATTTTCTAGGCATTTGTTTGATTTTTGCAGCCAAAAAGGTGACTTCTGTTGAAATAAACAGACTAGGTAGATCTGGGCTTAAAGCCCAGCCTTTCGGTCTCCTAGCAGTGACCTCAGGCAGTGGGTATAATAGTTGAGAGCGTGGATTCTAGCACCAGGTCGCCGGGGCTTATAATACTGGCTCTTCCAATTGCTTACTCTATGGCCTTGGGCAAGTGCATCACTTTCATCATCTGTAAAGTAGGGATAAAAATGTGACCTAATTAAGAGAACTGCTATAGGATTAAGTGAGTTATGATTTGTAAAGCACACAGAATCATGCCTGCACACAAGGTAAGTGTGATGTAAATCTTTGTTAAATAAAAATCTGGTTCAGGAGCGCCTGGGTGGCTCGGTTGGTTGAGTGTCTGCCTTCGGCTCAGGTCATGATCCCAGGGTCCTGGGATCCAGCCCCGCATCAGGCTCTCTGCTCAGCGGGGAGCCTGCTTCTCCCTCTCCTTCTGCTGCTCCCCATGCTTGTGCTATCTCTGTCAAATAAATAAATAAAATCTTTAAAAAAAAATCTGGTTCAATCTTATTATTTTATACCTAAGGTCATTTTTCAAATCACACATTGTGATTACCCATATTCAATTTTCATTAAGTATCTTTTCTCGGATACCAATTGTGTATAATAGTCATAGAAAAGAAAATAGTGTGACTGATAGGCTTCTTGTGTCCTTGAGGAGTTTACAATCCACAGAGAGATGGAACAAAATATTTTTTTAAAAACCCAGAAAGAGCACTTCCTTGTTTCTTATTGTGGCAAGTTTGAGGAGGGAGACAAAAGGCTGTCTACGTAGCTTCTAGGTTTCCCATGCTATTCTTGTTTCAAAGAATCATATGTTCCATCCAATAACTTTCTCGAGTCCTGCATCATAAACTTCAGGGGCTTGTCAGGATATGCAAGTGTGGGGCGAGAAGAAGCACTGGTCCTTGCTTGCTGCAGGGACACTTGGAGCCACGGCCTGGTGGTCAGTCCTACTCCTGCTCTGGGAAAACTGTTCCGGCTCCAAAAGCATGAAATAGGGGCCAACAATGAAAGCTGTCATCTACCTGAAGCTTTTTGTCCCTCTTATTCAAAGAGAGAGAGAGAGACCAAGCCCTCAGATGTCAGGGAGGTAGTGAAGCCAAGTCAATTAGCAGCATTTCTAGGGTAACAAACTACTATTACTTTTCTTGAAAAAAAAAAAAGTAATGAAGGTTAATTTTCCCTCCTTCCTGTAACCCCTTGTAATTAATATCATCCATTCTGGGGATTTCTGACTAGGATATATGCCTGTGGTTTGGAATGGGTTGTGCAAAGCCAGTTGGAATATTTAGGGACTGAGTGTGTGTTGTGGCCTAAATGTCTGCATTCTGTATCAGTTGAACTAGATAGACCTATCTATTGATTGATATATCTATTGACTGATAGATAGAACTAATGAACTAAATATAAGAAATGTAATTATGTCAGTGATACTATGTGGTCCTACATAACTTAGGTGCTATAAGGTATTGCGAGAACTTGAAGTGAAACTTGAAAACCAGGGAAGATAAAGTAATATTGTTATGGCTATTCTAAATTAAATACGTTATGACATTACCCAGGTAGATTCTTAAACATTTATAATTATCTTAGTCACATATTTCTGAGACAGTTCAATCTATAGGTTTTGAAAAGAGATATTTAAGATATCTTTATGTTGAAAACATTATAGTATAAATTCTTTATCCTTTAACATAGATATGAAAAGATCAGTGTTTTGTCATCCCCATGTTAAATTTTGTCCATACCAATTAAATAATTTAGGAGCTATGTAAATAAAGAGGGATCTTGTTCCAAATGTCTATTTGCTAGATTTTGTGACAGAAAAGTCAGATCAATAGACACTATTGTTATTTAGAAATTGGTATTCCTATAGCCTCAAAAATCAGAGGTTAAGAATCACATTTGCGCCATTTTACACCAACTGGGATGGCTATCATTGAAAAAAAAGAAAATAATAAGTGTGGGTAAGGGCGTGGAGAAAGTGGAAATTTTGCACATTGCTGGTGGGAGTGTAACACAGTACAGCTGCTGTGGAAAAGTGTGGGCGGTTCCTCAAAAAGTTAAACATATAATTGCCATATGACCCAGTAATTCAAAATAATTCAAGATAATTGAAAACAAAGACTCAAACACCTACTTGTATATCAGTGTTCACAGTAGCATTATTCACAATAGCAAAGGTAGAAACAACCCAAATGTCCCTTAACATAAAGAATGGATAAACAAAACACACAATGGAATACACATACAATGGACTATTATTTAACCATAAAGAATAAGGTTCTGATATGTGTTACAACATGGGTGAACCTTGAAAATGTCATGTTAAGTGAAATAGGCCAGACACAAAATAAGAAATGTTGTATGAATTCACTTACATGGAATACCTAGGAGAGCCAATTCACAGAGACAGAAAGTAGATTGGAAGTTATGAGGGGTTGTAGGGAGGGGGATATGAGGAGTTATTAGTCAATCAGTAGAGTTTCTCTTTGGGGTAATAAAAATTTTTGGAAATAGATAGTGGTGGTGGTTGCAAAACACTGTGAATGTAGTTAATGCCACTGAAATGTACATTTTAAAATGGTGAAAATGGCAAATTTTATGTTATATATATTTTACCACAATAAAAACAGAGTAAAAATAATTATATTTGCAACATCACCCATTGCTTGCTTTCTTACAGCTCTTTTAATATTCATAGATCTAGCCATGGTACAGCCTAGATGTCTCTAATATAGGGATTATATTCTACAAAAGCAGAGGGTACCTCTCTGGTGGTAAAATTGACTAAGAGTCCATTGTTTCCTCTGGGATCCAAAATTTAGATGTAGGCTTCTGAATTTAGGTTTTGTGTCCTTTCCGCCAAAGAGTCCTCACTGAATGTTGACTCAAACAGAGCAAGAATGGACTTCTTGAAAATATTTTTGAAGTTCTCCCCAGTAAACAGGTAGAGTGTAGGAGAAAAGAGCTCATTGAAAGAAATGGTTATCACTGTCAGTATCTGAGTCACCTGTACAAGTACTGATTGGTGCTTAGTGAGAAGTAAGCCCTGGTGTACATGGTAGGGCATCCAGCACACAAAGAAAGAGAGAATGGCAGTCACCATGACTCTGAAGGGCTTATTGGATTTAAACAGGCCCCTCTCTTTCATCTTGTCGGCTACTCTTTTGTAACAAATACTGATGATAAAGAAAGGCAGAAGGAAGCCCAGCAAGAAGCGGCTGATGAAACAGGCTACGTGAATCCCTTTCCCTAATGTTTGCATCTTTTTGCTTTCCCAATTAGGAGATGCAGCATAGTTATTTTGGCAGGTTACTCTTCCTTTATGGTCATCCTGTGTCTCCCTGAAAACCAAATAAGGCATGCCGAGGGCAGTGGCAGAGAGCCAGATTCCCAGGATGATGCCGGTAGCCCAGCGTGGGGTTCGATGCAGCTGTGACCACACCGGGTGAAGAGTGAGAAGGTAACGGTCAACGCTGATGGCCGAGAGGAAGAAAATAGAGGCGAACATCCCTGCTGACAAAGTGGCATTGAAGACCTTGCACATGGCATTTCCAAAGCTCCAGTGATTGTCCTGAAGGTAGGTGGTGGCTATAAATGGCAGAATCAATGTTGACATAAAATAGGAGAGAATGAGATGAAAAAATAAGAGCGTATTGACAGTCTTTTTCATCTTGAATTTTAGCACCCACAGGTAGAGACCATTGGTGATGGTACCAATTATAACTGACATGCACAGCAGAAAGGCAATGACCACGTTTGAGGCAGGAACTGCAAAGTGAGTGCTGTTTCTTACTAAAGTGGAGACATTGAGCAAATCAGTAAAGTTGACCAGATCCATAATTACCTGTAGAGAGAGAAACAGAAAATAACCACAAAAAAGAAGGGAAAAAAAAAGTTAATTTTTGCATAGTAATGGCCAAAATGACACTATTTTTAAAAAGGCAAACATAAGGACCCCTGGCTGGCTCAGTTGGTAGAACATGCGACTCTTGAATTCAGGGTCTTGAGTTCAAAACCCACATTGGGCGTGGAGCCTACTTAAAAAAAATTATAAAATAGCCAATATAATATTTCCACAATAATACAAATCAGATATTTCCCTAAGCTTTGTATTTTTATTTTGGATGAAGAATTAAGATCAGATTAATTTGAGCATCCAAGATAGAAATACTACAGATGAAATTAATGTGAAAGAAATAATGTTTGGGATATTTTGACTTGAAGTAATGAATTTAGGTAGCTAAACATCTTCTATTTAGAAATGAGCCATAGGTTTGACCCTCCTTGATGGTCATAACTTCTTGAATAAGGCAATGTAGGATCAGTTTTACTTGACTAAGGCTTGGTCAGGGCAAATGTTGCTAATGAAATTGAGTAACAAAATTAACAACTGCTGCAAATCAGTAATCATTCAGAGCTATAATTAGATTTCCCCCATGAGCTAATTATTATATGTAGTAAATGCTAGTATTTTAGCATGTGGTAGGAACCGATATTCATTTGGGAGCCCTAGGCTAGGGCACCATAAGAGGGTGACATGCTGGGGTGCCTGGGCTGCTCAGTCATTTAAGGATCTGACTCTTGATTTTGGTTCAGATCATGTTCTCAGGGTCGTGAGATTGAGCCCCATCTCGGGCTCTACTCTGGGCGTGGAGAGCCTGCTTAAGACTCTCTCTCTCCCTCTCCCTCTAGCCCCCCACCAAAAGATTGTAAAGTGCCTTCAAAATCATCAAAGAGGAACATGTACTGTTGAATACAGTGGTAGTTCTTACTTACTTGGGAAAGGAAAAGAGGGAGAGAATTCAAGGAATTGATATTTATCTTATACTTTTTATATGCCAGGAGCTTTATAAAAAAGTCATTTATTTTTTTCCTCCTAAAGACAATATTTAAACAGAAGATAAAGGGAGGCTTACAGGGTTAAATTTCTTATCAACATTTCCCACTGTGCCTCCGTTGTGGCAGGTGGGGAACCCTGCCAGTGTTTTATGTTACTTCTTTGAAAATTGGTAATTCATGTGTAGTGTTTTGATAATCCTCCATGAATCAGAGTATTTGATGATCCAAACTATCCTGTTTCTTGGGTAATGATTCCTATAGTATTGAAAATATGAACCTGAGAATATTTTGGAAAATAGCTATTATATATAACAGTCATATCAACAAATTGGTTTTTGATAAATTGGATGAATTGCTTTAATGGGAATTGCTAATGATTTTTTTTTCACTAAGCAAAAACATTCTAAGAATATATGGAGAGAAGAAATAAAATAATTGCTATTAAAACCACAATTGCTTTAAGTTAATTCTGCCTTCTAAGGGAATTGCAAAATTTTTCTCCGAAGTAGAAAATTGGCCCTCTTCAGGAAAATACCTTAGTAGCCTGCTTTGAATAAAAAGTGAAGTCTAAGGACATGGAATCGGTGGCCATGGTGAGTGGAAGAGTGGGGACCTGGGAAAGGGGCTGTGTGAAGGGCCTGGGACCGTGAGAAGAGGGAGGAGTGAGGGTGGTCTTCAGAGAGGGGGGCACAGGAAAAACACCATGGGAGGTGAGGAGGCTTGATGAGGAGAAAAGATCAAGGAGATATTCTGAGGAGCAGAAATGATGCAGAGGATTTAAAATGAGGAATTGTCCCATATTCAATTTTAATCCATTGGCTATGCTTTGACATGGTGTAATGTCCCTTCTCATTAATCACAACTGTCTTGTATTGGTGGTTGCCTTGGGGAATTGAAGGGAACGAGCTTGTGTTCCTGATTTGGGATGCAGTGGGATGGAGAGAACAGACCAGCAACAGGAGGTGAGATGGGAATGAGATGATGAATATGGTGGAAACGGGAGAGGGATTGGGGCATGAGTAGAAAAGGAGAAACAAAATTGCATGAAGAATTTTTGATACTGTGTGTGGATGGCCTTTGTGTATCTATCTGTGTATGTGTGTCTGTCTTTGTGTCTGTGTGGTGTGTTTTTGGTCTGCCTGTGTATCTGTGGTGTATTTGTCTGCATGTATGTGGATATATAGTCTTGTGTGTCTCTGTGGGGTGTGTTTGAATCTGTGGGGTGTGCATGGAGGTTGTGTGTATGTGGCCTTTTTGTCTATGTGCATATAAAACACTGGATACCTGAATTATAGGGAAGTTTTTTTTTTTTTTTTTAACAATTGTGTGCCTGAGCTCCAGAAGGGCATCTGAAAGTAATGTAGGACTTGAGAAAAATCAACACCGGTAGTGGTTCTAAATAGCATATAAAGTTTCCTAGGAGCTTTGATTTATTGCACATAACCCAGGAGATTTCTTCATTCTTAGAGAGCTTTTAATGTGGTCTTAAAGTGCTTGCATATAAATTAGTGGGGCAGAAGCTGGGCTCCGGCGTCCCACAGAACTGGGTGGTCTGCTCTCTCTCGACCATTTACCAGCTCTGTGGACTCTTAATTCTGAGCCCCTTTCACTTTCTAAACCCCATTGAGTTTTTATGAGGATGAAATGACATAATGTATATAAAACTTAGCTCCCTTCATGGCACACATTAAGCACTCAATAACTTTTTACCTATGATTTTGCTCAACTTGTTATATGAAAGCTAGCAAGTATGTCATTTTGCCCTTTTAGTACTGCAGGCCACGTTCCTTTCCTCCTCAAAGCCTCCCTACTGAATTCCAGAGGACCAGCAGGGATTTCTGAAAAAAAATCTAAATGTTCATCTATTGGGGCAGAAGTTCCCAGATTTCGAGTTACTTTGAGGTCTTGCTATAAAGACACTTTTGGCACAGGGTCTTTCAGGTAGACCCCCCTCTCTGCTTGGGGACGCTGTGCTCCTGTGGGGCGGGGGCATGAGAACCTCAGGAAGCTGATCTGTGTTAATTTAGATACTTAACTGTAATGTAGTAGTACAGAAGTGACATTAAGTGGAATGTTCTTTTCTAACTTTTCTACTAAAGCTCTAAAAACTTTCCCAAGAATTAATTGAATTCATTGAATGTTCTCTCAAACAGTGTGTTCATCATTAGCAAAGACCTATCCATTTAATGCAACAGCATTTAATTAAAAAAACAGAGCCCTGGCCTTCCCCCAAATGATACTTTTCCTTTATAATGCTCACATCTGGGGATTTTTGATACATATTGGAGGGCGCAAGGTCTCTAGGCCCTGCACCTGGGTTTCTGGTTGAGTTAGTTGCTGCAGCGGGCACTGTTCTCTGGCAAATAGCACAGCCACTTACAGTCTCTTCCTCACTGCCCACCACAGGGACTAGAAAAACCTACACTAATTTTCCCCAAATTTCCTTGCAGCAAGTGATTCAGTTTTAATCATGAAGTGATGCATATGATTCAGTGAATCATAAGGAGATGCCACCTGTGTAGTTTCTGGGGTCAGAAACCTAATCTGGAGTAAGCCTAGAGGGTTTATTCGGATGATAGCACCAGGATAAAACCTGCTGGCCCAGGGAATCTTACCTTGGAGTTACATCTGCATGTCAGGTGGTCTAAGGCAGGCCAGAGTGACTCTAAATCAGCAGTCTTCTCTCCATGGACAGAGACAAAAATAAGTGAAACTTTGACTTCATTTCATCTGCCTTTCTTCTTGCTGATCCTATTCCCCAACTTTGAACCTACTATTTAAATATTCTGTGAGGTTTCATTCTTTCCCAGTTCCTTTTTCTGTGAAATGTGTGCTTAAGAGGGAGGTAGAGATAGGAGAACTTCTTCAAATCATTTCTCCATTTTAAGAAGAGATTTAAAAAACATCCGTAAACAGAGTCATTCTATGTAAGGTTGATAATCTTGTTGCAGGTGTTAAAACACTGATGAAAAATGACCTTCTCATGTGTGGTCGTCCCACCAGGCACCCACTCTGCCTTGAGTAGAGCATGGTCATTAGCATATCGAGCATGGTGCTGGCTACATAGGGAAGTGGTAAATATCAAGCATGGAAAAAAGTGAGTCTGGAAACGAGCTACCTAATCCCGCTGGAGTAAAAATGGTCAGGAGGAAAAACAAACACTGAGTTTCACATTAAAATGAAATGTGTGAAGACAGGGCAAAGATTAATATTATTTAGTTGGGAAAGATGAAGACTTTTATCTGTCATTTGCATCTGTACCATTGTTGAGAATGGTTGGAAAGAACACAGATTTGGGTACCATGTCATGGAAGATGATCTCATTATAAGGAAATCCTGCAACACAGGTAATACATTTATGAACCGAGTCCTCCATTTTCTATTTTCCTCTCCCCAATCCATCTCTGACATTTTTTAGGATTAGCTTCTGTGCTGACCTCAGTGTCCTGATTTTTTTCCTGCTTAGTTTCCTCTTGATCTCTGCCCTGCCAGTAGAGAAAAATACATCAAAACCTCTGTGTGTCTTCAGTGTCGAAGCTCAGGAATCAGTTCTCTATTTGGTGTTAGAATTTTAAAGCTTTCATTGCTACTATAGCCTTATTAGAAATAGGCTTAAATTTTAGTTCTTAATTCATTTGGGACTGTGACCTTTACCCTAAGAACAATCTTCTTTGCTTCAGGGTAGGTTTTCAAACTTGCTACTGCATTTTAAGAGCGATTTCTTGCTCAGTTTTCATGCCCTTTGGGTTAATTCACATAACTGGAAACAACCTGAAATATTATTTGGTTCAAACCTGCTAATTTTGAATATTAGCAAACTGAGATGCAGAGTTAAGTGATTCACAGCTTTTTTAAAAATTTTATTTATTTATTTGACAGAAAAAGAGAGAGAGCATAAGCAGTGGGTGCAGCAGAGGGAGAAGGAGAAACAGGCTGCCCGCTGAGCAGGGAGCTGGATGCAGGGACTTGATTCCTGGACCCTGGGATCATGACCTGAGCCAAAGGCAGACACTTAACTGACTAAGCCACCCGGGGGCCCTGACAGTAGTTTTCACCAATGAAAGAACAAGGGCTCCTTCCACTGCCCTATGCTGTTTTATTAATAAAAAAGGTGGGGGGTGTGGACTAGGTTTCTCCTCCTCTCTCTTTTACTCTGTATTTTCAAATTTTACAATTAGTAAAATTCATAAATAACGAATATATTAGGGACTAGTGTTGAACACCCCCCAGATGCACAAGGGCTAGTACCACCATTAGATAGCCTAAAATTTCACTCTTTCGTAACTGTCTTCAAAAATACTCTAATTAGTGAGCATTTTCTTCGAATAGGTAGTTAAATCAGTGACATCAACTCTGTTGGAAATATGCGGACTGTGTTTGAGGAAGTGTCTTCTCTTCTGTGGCTTTGGTGATGTGACTTCATTCATTTCACTTTTCATATTTCCAAGAAGTCAGGTGGTTTCAAGAAAAGAAGTCATGGAAATGGAAACTGTTTTATGTTGTTTTGATATAAACACAGTATGAAATATATAAAACAGCAGAAGCAAATGATGTTGCAAAATCAAATGCTCAAGTCTAGGAACTCATATTTGTGTATATAGGTTTTTAGAGCTGGAAGAGGCCAACGAATTAATTTCATCTAATTCCTGATTCTGTAGGTGAAGAGACTAAGACTCATAGAGATATTTGAGAGCTTCTCATAGGTTCCATTATTAGTTAATAAATGACTTGACGCAGAAATAACGTACACTAAAAATACTGATGCATTACATTGATTGCATAAGGCAGTATAGGATAGAAAAAAAAACAGCCTAAATATAAATCTCAACTTTTCTACTTACATATGTATAACCTCTCTGAGTCTCTTTTGTTATTTGTTGGTATAAAAAAAAGAAAGAAAGAGAAAGAAAACACCTCTTTTGAAGTATTCTTTTGAGGAATAAATGAGATATTATAGGTAAGGGCTTAGCATAGTTCCTGGCACATGGTAAGTGTTAAATAAATGATAGCTAATATTAACATGTAAGTTGTAGCAAGCCCAGTGGGCTGGAGCAAATCTCTGAGCAGTGTAATTCAAGAAATATGTATTGAGGATCTAATGCATGCCAGAATGTTTGGACTGGGGAAACAAAGTAAATAATTCAAAATAATCCTTTAGTGTTTATAGTTTTTAAAGAAGATAGTTCCTGAACTGACTAGCTTAGGAATGTTGAGGAGAGCATATACTAGGTCTTGGAATCAGTATGGTTAAAGGCCTAGTAAAATAGAGCAATGCTTCGTTTGTTTGGCCTGGTTTTGCATTTTTTCAAAGTCACTTCTCACCACCCTCTACGTCCCAGCATAGTGGGGATAACAAGGCTGGTATTAGCCCAGAGGTTTCCATTCTGGTTGATGTCAGAATTACTTGGAGGTCTTTAAGAAAAATGCAGAGTATCCCTGAGATTTAATTCATTCATCTAGTACTTATCAAATACTTAACGTATTTGGAAGACTGTTCTTGCCATTGGGGCTAGAGAATAAATGAGAAGAGCTTTGTTCCCAAGGGCCTTACATTCTAGTGGGGAGAAATGGACAATAATCCAGTTAATAAAGAAGTCTTAGCTAGCACTACAGTATTTTTTTTTTAAAGATTTTATTTATTTATTTGAGAGAGAGAGAGAGAGCACACGAGAGGAGGGAGGGTTAGAGGGAAAAGCAGACTCCCTGCCGAGCAGGGAGCCTGATGCGGGACTCGATCCTGGGACTCCAGGATCATGACCTGAGCCGAAGGCAGTCGCTCAACCAACTGAGCCACCCAGGCGCCCAGCACTACAGTATTATGCAGAGTATGAAACATGGAGATGTGATGAATAACTAATTGGCTATTCTAGATAGGGCAGTTGGGGGGACCTTTCAGTAGATGACATTTAATGGGATTGGAATGATGTGAAGGAGCCAACTGTACAGTGATTAAGAGGAAAAGCAGGTTGGGGGAATGGATGAAATAAGTGACAGGGATGAAGAGGTACAAACTCCCAGTTATAAAATAACTAAGTCATGGAGGCGAAAAGTACAGCAAGCAAAATATGGTCAATCATATTGTAATAATGTATGGTGACAACACTTATCATGATGAGCATTGAGAAATGTATAGAATTGTTGAATCACTGTTGTACACCTGAAACTAATACAACATTGTATGTCAACAACACTTCAATAGTAAAAAATTTTTTTAAAAAGGAAAATTTTTCATTTTATCCTTTATGTCCTCTACTGTCCTTTTTAGTGGATAACTTTTCTTTGTAATTACAACCATTTAGACCACCAGTTTATCATTAAAGTTATAAAAGACCATTTCCTCATAATACTGTTTTATCATAGACCTAAGTATATTGGACTGTATAAAAATGTGAATTCTTTTATTATTTAAATAGGCAGACATATGTCATTACATAAGGTAACACTATCCTATTTTATTCTCATTTTATACAAACAGAACACTATTTGTTTAAGAAAAGTTACTTTTGTATTTATTTATTTATTTGTTTGTTTGTTTAAAAGATTTTATTTTTTTATTTGACAGAGAGAGAGAGAGCACGCAAGCAGAAGGAGTGGCAGGCAGAGGCAGAGGGAAAAGCAGGCTGCCCGCTGAGCTGGGAGCCTGATGCAGGGCTCCATCCCAGGACCCTGGGATCATGACCTGAGCTGAAGGCAGATGCCTAACTGACTGAGCCGTGCAGATGCCCAAGAAAAGTTACTTTTAATAGATTACTACTGGAATGATTTATTTGTCTCTTAGAGAAATGCATTCTGCATTTTTTTTTTGTACCTAATAGCTTTTCAATGATGGTGATTTCCATGGTTTGCTTTTTTAAAAAAATTAATTCTGGGTTTCAAATGTTGAACCATCAAAAAACATTAAATATTACCATTACCAAAACACTAATTCAAAGAGATTCATGCACCCCTATATTTATAGCAGCATTATTTACAACAGCCAAAATATGGAAGCAGCCTGTATCCATCGATTGTTGAATGATGTGGTATATGTGTGTGTGTATATATATAGAATGGAATGGAATGGAATATTTTTTTTAATTTTTTTTTAAATTTATTTATTAGAGAGAGAGAGAATGAGAGATAGCACGAGAGGGAAGAGGGTCAGAGGGAGAAGCAGACTCCCTGCTGAGCAGGGAGCCCGATGTGGGACTCGATCCCGGGACTCCAAGATCATGACCTGAGCTGAAGGCAGTCGCTTAACCAACTGAGCCACCCAGGTGCCCCTGGGATGGAATATTATTCAGCCATAAAAAGGAATGAAACCTTGCCATTTGCAATGATGTAGATGGAGCTAGAGAGTATAATGCTAAGCAAAATAAGTCAGAGAAAGATAATTATCATATAATTTCACTCATATGTGGAATTTAAGAAATAAATGAGCAAAGGGAAAAAAGAGAGAGGGAGAGACAAACCAAGTAAAAGACTCTTAACTCTAGAGAACAAACTGATGGTTACCAGAGGGAGGTGGGCAGGGGATGGGTGAAATAGGTGATGGGGATTAAAGAGTACATTTATAATGAGCACTGGGTGATGTATGGAATTGTTGAATCACTATTTTGTACACCTGAAACTAATATAACACTGTATGTTAACTAACTGGAATTAAAATAAAAATTTAAATAACTTACCATTCCAAACAAAAAAAAGAGAGTAAGAGCATTACCTTGGACCTAACTTATGTCTTGTTCCATGTCTGTCGTTTCTGTATTGGCCCCTTTCTATTTCTTATTTGCTCTTGCTCTCCTAATTGGGTCTCTCCATTTATTGGAATCTTTGGCTCATGACTTTTTAACTTTATTCCATGGTTTATGGCTTGCATTCTCCTCCTTGGCAGGGTCCTTGCTTTGACAGAATTCCTGGAATGCTTTATTCAGGAGACTTCTGGGTTCTGCTCCCAGCCTTGTTGGATACTATTCACCTTGTCAGGCTCCAGAACCTCTCCATATCTGGACTGCATTCCTGGAACTACAGGTAGGATGTATCTGGAGGAGAAGCTGAAAGTGAGGTTGGGAAGTTGGCCCAGATCTTGATTATGAAAGGACTTAGATTCAGGTTCAGTCTTGAGGGAGATAAGTTTGGGGTTTGGAGCACAAGTGGAGAGAGAGGTTTTCTACAGGAGTGAAAGAGTTAAGACCTTGGATAGATTTGTTACCCCGCAAGCAAATTCAGACCCAGGGTAATCTGCTGAAAGTGAACAGAGAAAGGATGTTGGAAAGCGATGAAGGTTTAGAATTTCCTATGAAAGTAATGAGACATATAAAAAATAATGAGTGGTGTTAAGGGTCTGTTTGAGGTTGGGGACCACTCATTTGTGGATTTACCCTCCTGGGAAGGGGGAAATTACCTCACTGTGCAAATTTTAAATTCTGAGCAGTAATTTACTGCTGTTACATTTACTTCCAGCCTGGGTACAGAAGCTGAAGCTGATTGTCAAAATATTCAGTACTAATGGTTTCCTCAAAGTATGCAGGGCTGGTGGTTTCCAAGCTGATACTACCAGGGGAGGGGGCTAGTAGAATTAACAGTGCCAATAAGAGAGCAGTAGAAATGATGTTGCTGGGGGTCCAGGTAGAATAGGGAGTGTGCAAAGCCTTGATCAGTTTGATAGGTGAGAGGAAAGGATTGAAGTACTTGAGGGCTGGTGCTGGCAGAGTAGTAGTGGTTGTAGGAGGATAGAAGATTATGGCCAGACTGTGAGATATTGGAAATTTCAATTTCCAAGATGTAGCAGTTCTGTGTGATGGTAAGGTCTCTAATGTAGCAAAACTCAAGTAGTAAAGCAGTCAATGGAATTGACATTAAGAAACTTTAAACTAAGGTACTGGATGGTCTTTCTCCTAAGAGTGGTGGGAAGTTGACAGGTTTTAGGAAAGAAGTGATATGGTCACAGTGGCAGTTTAAAAAGATAACCTGACTTTTGAGGTGGGGAATGGTTTGGTGAGAGGTGAGAGTGAAAGTAGGAAAACCAATTCACTTAGTCTGAGTTCTGAAACAGGATTCTAGGGTAAGTAGTTTATTCACAAAACAATCCCAGGAAACCTGGGTAAAGGGAGAGGAAGAGAGATAGGGAAGGGCAGAGCAAATAAAAGGTGAATTATTAAACCGGATGTAGCTTTGGTTATCTTAACACATAAGCCCAGTGTAGAACTCTGGCAATGGTGTAGAACACATAATGCTGGGTTACCCCATCCAAAGACAAGGAGCTGGGGTATTTATATATCAACTCCTGTCAGTGATTGGTTGAGAGATCCTCTCAGGGGATGTTAATTTCTTGGTACTTCCTCTGCCACACATATGAACAGAGTGGGATCCTGTGGTCAGAGAAAGCTTTGGGGGAAGAAAAGTGGAAAGTAGATTTTGGCAGAAGGAACTCTGGCTAGCACTGATATGGTAAAGTCAAGGAGTTATGGGTAGGCATCAAAGAGGATCTGCTGTCTGTTAAAAGGCTATTTTAGAGGTGCCTCGGTGGCTCAGTCAGTTAAGTGTCTGCCTTCGGCTCAGGTCATGATCCCAGAGTCCTGGGATCGAGCCCCGAGTTGGGCTCCCTGCTCAGTAGGGAGCCTGCTTCTCCCTCTCCCTTGTCCCTACCCCACCCCTGCTTGTGCTCTCTCTCTCTTGCTCATGCTCTCTCTGAAATAAATAAATAAATAAATAAATAAATAAATAAATAAATAAATAAA
>NW_027397070.1:9189312-9360455 GCF_003265705.2 Callorhinus ursinus
AAATAAATAAATAAATAAATAAATAAATAAATAAATAAATAAATAAATAAATAAAGTCTTTAAAGCTGTTTTATTAGTCCAGGCAAGAGACAAAGGTAGGACTTGGCTATGGTGATGGAGGCAGAGAGAAGTCAAAGGATTTAAGACGTGTGTATACTATTTTTTTTTTTAGAGCGAGAGAGTGTGTGCACACACTAGGGTGGGGGGCGGGGAAGGGCCGAGGGAAAGGGAGAGAGAATCCTGAGCAGACTCTGTGCTGTGTGTGGAGTCCAACACAGGGCTCAATTTCACAACCCTGAGGTCATGACCTGAGCTGAAATCAAGAGTTGAATGCTTAACCGACTGAGTCACCCGGGTGCCCTGTGTGTATACTACTTTTGTGCACATTAATTTCATGCTCTCCATTTTGTTAATCATACTGGTAAAGGTTTTACATTTTCAATCCTCTAAAGTAAATTGTAAGCCCAAGATATCCCAAAAACACAAGAATAAAGTCTGATACTCTTACTCCTGACTCAGGATACTGATTATTTAAAGGTAAAAATCTAAGGCTGTGCTGCCAAATAGAAATATTATACAAGCTTCATTAAAAATTCTTTAGGAACCACATTAAAAAAGTAAAGAGAAATATGTAGAGTTCATTTTAGCAATATACTTCCTTTAACCCAACATATTCAAGTATTTTATCATTTCAACATATAATCAGTACAAAAATTATTATTATTATTATTATTTTTTAGGGGGTGGGGCAGGGGCAGAGGGAGAGAGAGAATCTTAAATGACATGGGGCTCGATCTCATGACCCTGGGATCATGACCTGAATGGAAGAGTTAGATGCTTAATGGACTGAGCCTCCCAGGGACCCCCCTTTTTTCCAATACAAAGATTATTAATGAAGTAGTTTATATTCTTGTTTTGCGCTAAGTCTTTAAAATCTGATGTGTATTTTACATTTAATGCACATCTTAATTTGAACTAGCCCAACTTCTAGCACTCAATAGTTGCTATATTGGACAGTACAGGTCTAGAGTATAGCTTGTTTAAGAAGTACATTTTTTGGGGCACCTGGGTGGCTCAGTTGGTTAAGCGTTTGCCTTCAGCTCCGGTCATGATCCCAGGGTCCTGGGATAGAGCCCTGCATCGGGCTCCCTCCTCCGCGGGAAGCCTGCTTCTCCGTCTCCCACTCCCCCTGCTTGTGTTCCCTCTCTCGCTGTGTCTCTCTCTGTCAAATAAATAAATAAAGTCTTAAAAAAAAAAAGAAATGCATTCTTTTACAGTGTGCTGTAAATAGCCACTACCTAGTAGAAGGAAGATATTTTGCATTGAAGTATTGAATGTTATAACTAAAATAAAACAGGCAATATTAATAAGATTTCTGACTTTTCTCCACATATATTATTTTGATACTTCCAAATCAAGTAGAAGATATAATTAAAAAAATTTTTTTATTAACATATAATGTATTATTTGTTTCAGGGGTACAGATCTGTGATTCATCACTCTTAACACAATTCACGGTGCTCACCATAGTACTTACCCTTCCAATGTCCATCACCCAGCCACCCCATCCCTCCCACCCCCCTCCACTCCAAGTAGAAGATAAAATTTTTAAACTTAGTTTAGGTTTCTACAAATGAGAACTAGACAACTAGAGTGATGACTTTCTTAACAAACCTTTTTGACCTTAAAATAACTAGTAAGGGTGATTTCCTGAAGATAAATATTTCTTTCTTTCTTTTTTTTTTAAGATTTTATTTATTTGTCAGAGAGAGAGAGAGAGAGAGAATAAGCCGGGGGAGGGGCAGAAGGAGAGGGAGAAGGAGAGGGAGACTCCCAAGCTGAGCAGGGAGCTCCATCCCAAGACCCTGAGATCATGACCTGAGCTGAAGGCAGACACTTAACTGACTGAGCCACCCACGCATCCCTAGATAAATATTTCTTATAGTTTGCCAGTTGGACAGGAAGTCCTCTTTAAGTTTTTGACCATCAGAATCAGCCTTTTTACAGTTCACTGTTCTTTCATGTCTCTTAGGCCCTCTCTTCCTTCCCTTATTTCAAAACCACAATTATCAGCAGGTAATATAAGGCTGCAATTGAAAGCTCATTGTCTTATGAATCATGTTCCTTCTCTTTGTCCATCTTCATGACCGGGATGAGAAATTGCTATTGCCAGGTCAGTGAAATAACTTAGAACAATATAAAATGGTCCTTGACTGAGATTATGACCTAATTATCAGAGGGCCAGAGATACTGAGATGAATAGGATGAAATATTTTAATATATTTACACGTATACAGTTGCACCCTTTAAGATACTTTTATGACAGCCATGGGCAAATGTGGTTCATTTATGTTTTTCTCCCAATTTGTTCCTAAAGACAGTATAAAAACAAAGGCAACTCAAGCCTGGAGTGGCTTAATCAACGTAAGGAGTCATTATGGCTATACCTAATATGGAGATGATAGGTTTACTAGTTATCAAAATCTCATTTTTATGAGCTCTTTAGGAAGTGTGGAGTAGATTTCCTTATTTTATAAAGGAAGGATTCCCCTGAGAAGCCTGGGCCACCACATAAAGGGTGGCCAAGGAAGTAAGCTAACAAAGTGTAAAAAAAGCTTTGGATCTTTGGCTTCGGGTACACCTACCTGGATCAAATCCTGGCTTTACTTTTTATAAGATACAGCCTCAATTCTGTTACTTAGATTCTCTAAGTTTCAGATGTCCCCTATTTATCTTAAGGAGCTTTTTAAAAAGTGTTTAACTCACTAGATTTGTTGCTGTGATGTATACACCTAAGTATGTATGTATATTTCTATAAAAATGGGACCACATTGTACATCCTGACTGGTAATTTTTCCCATTTAATAATATGTTATAAATGTTTGCCATATCAATAAACTAGTATGCTAATAAATATATATCTATATCATCATGTAATAGTCCATTTCAAATTACTTTGAGGATTAAATGTGAATATAACTGTTATATAATAATTTAAAAACAACTACAGAATATAAATGTTATTAAAATTCAGATTTCATCCAATTAGTCTGATGGTTGACCTTTGCTAGCCAGCCACCATCGTGCAGGTGATCTCCAGCCACCTTAAAGCAAGACCTCTGCACAGAGTTGCTTCCTACATCAGAACCAGGATTCATGTGTCTCAGACATCACATAGGCACCAGAACGAAGGTCACTTAGGGACCTGCATAGAAGATGTTTGTATGTCTGATGGTAAATAATAGAATAATATTGAGGCTTTTTAGAGAAAGAAAATATGTACTATAACTAGTTCAAGACTTAGAAGGCCAGCAGACCCCCAGAGGTTTTCTCAGACATCATTCCTCAGAGCAGAAAATTAATTTTCATTTCTGTGAAGTCCCTTATTTCCAGAACCCTGGACATGTTTGTTTCCTTGTGGAATAAAGCTCAGTTAATGACCTTCCCACTTCAGCAAGATTATCAGAACATGAAGAACACTCCAGATTTCTATTTGAAAATATGTGTTCCTCCTACTACATTTCTAGTTTTAAAATACCCTCTTTAACATTCCAAGAATTATTTTTGTAAATGATCTTGGCTGCAATTCAAAACACTGTATGTAGTGTTTGCTAGCCTAGTTCCTAGTCCTCCTCTGAGTACCATTTTACAGAAGCACTCTCAGATGGTCTGGGACCTGTGCTCCATGATGTTTCCTAGGTTGTATGGGGCTGGGTCTAAGAGAGAAACTTTGAGGTATATTGTTAGCTGTTCCTCCTTTGTGCTATGTCTCTTGAGAAGGATACTCTGAGCTATGAGTGCTGGTAAAAGTAGAGCTTGCTGGGAAGAAGGCCTGCATATTTGGCATCTGATGGTCAACTAATTCAACTACTCCTCCAACTAAGCCGATTGATGTCTCAATTCCTCAACAGAGGTAGTTGTAAATATTGAAAGAGAGAACCTGTCATATGGTCAACTAATATTTATGGGAGCCCCCCTATTTGTCAAGGACTGTGCTGACACTGTAGATAGAGAAGTAAACAAGATGACAGTAGTTCAGTTCTTATGGACCTCCTGAATTAGAGGAAAAAATAGGAGTTATGAGGCAAATAATGACAACTGTGTTTAGGGGAAATTGCCCTAGACCAGATTCAAGGAGATTTCCCTGAGGAAGTGACATTGGAACTGAGACTTGAATTTAAGTGGGTAATGGGAGTGGGAGACTGGCACTTCCAGCAAATGAAACACCTGTGAGAAGTCCCAGGTGTGTATGAGAACTGAGAAAAGTTCAGTAAGGCTAGAGGGCAGAGAGCTAGGGAGAGGGATGAGGCAGGAGATGTGCACAGGACCAAATCATATAGGGCTTTATCGGCCATGCACATTACACTGCATTTTATTTTAGGGGCAATAGGAAGAGGGAAGATACCATATGTGTTAGTTTGCTAGGGCTACTATAGCAGAATACTACAGACTGGGTGGCTTGAATAATAGAAATTTATTTTTTCACAGTCCTGGAGGCTGAAAGTCCAAGAGCAAGGTGTTGGCAGAATCAGTTTCTCTGAGGTCTCTCTCTTTAGTTTGCAGATGGCGGCCCTTTTGCTGCCTCTTCATATGGTATTTCTTGGTGTGCATATGCCCTATGGGTCTCTTTGTGCGTAGAAATTTCCTCTTATAAGAATACCACTCAGACTGGATTAGGGCTCACCGTACAGCTGCATTTTAACTGAATTGCCTCTTTAAAGGCCTTATCCCCCAAAGCAGTTACATACTGAGGTATTGGGGATTTGGGCTTCAACATGTGAATTTGGGGGGACATAATTCAGCCTATAATATCATTAATGTGGGGCACCTGGGTGGCTCAGTTGGTTAAGTGGCTGCCTTCAGCTCAGGTCATGATCCTGGGGTCCTGGGATCGAGCCCCGCATCAGGTCCCTGCTCAGCAGAGAGCCTGCTTCTCACTCTCCCTCTGCCTGCCTCTCTGCCTACTTGTGCTCTCTCTCTCTGTCAAATAAATAAATAAAATCTTTAAAAAATATATTATTAATGTGCCTGTAGTGTGGAAAATAGATCGGAGAGGGGCAGTAGTGGAGACGCCTAGGAGACTATTGAGAAGAACGACAGTGGCCTGACCAGGGTGTGTTCTGTGAAGATAGAGCCAGGGCAACAGGTCTGAGAAGCATTTTGATGGGATATTGATGGGATCTGAGGGTCAGATGGAGGGAGGAGTCAAAGATGACTCCTACATCCTGGCTTTTGCGTCTGGTGAGATGGTGATGCACTTTATTTAGATAAAGAACAGCAGGGAAATAGAAGAGTGGTTTGTGGGGAAGATGACCTGTTTGGTTCTGCTCGTGCTGAATTTGAGGTGCCTGGCATTCATCAAGTGGAGATGATGAGTAGTTTGTTTACTGGAGAAGAAGTGAACCTTTGTAACAGACAGAGCTGAGTATTACATACACCAACATCTATAACGGACAAAATTGCTCTTACCTGGCCCTTATTTTACTTTCTGTGGAAAACACTGTAGCCTTTTTAAAAAATGTGCTCTTGACATCCTTAGAAATTTGTTCTCAAAGTTTGCTAGACTAGGGTTCAGTAGCTTCTTAGAGTCAATATTGTGGAATATTTCTTTAACAATTTTTCTTAGCTTGACTTGTGACTTAACGTACTTAAAGAAATTGCCTAATGTTTATACCCTCTTCCTGAGGATAAAACAAATCTTTTTTTCATTTCCTTCCTGCATGCCAGAGCTTAGTAAAGGATGAAGTCTTACACTAAAAATAAAATCTGTGGAACTCTTTTTAAAAATATTTTATTTATTCATTTGAGAGAGAGCATGAGAGAGAGAACGGCAAAAGGAGAGGGAGAAGCAGACTCCCCACTGAGCAGGGAGCCCAATGGAGGACTTGAACCCAGGACCCCAGGATCATAACTTGAGCAGAAGGCAGACGCTGAACCGACTGAGCCACCCAGGCGCCCTGAAGTCTGAAGTCCATCAAACTCTGATGTAGGTGGTAGAACAGAGAGGCTTTTTGTGGCATTATAAAGTCCCAGGTAGTACAGCTCTGTGGGGACTTGGAGGCCCCGCAGTGGAAGCAAGGATGTTAGCAGTAGATGGGGAGCGGAAAGGCAGTGTCAAGAGGCAGCATCGGCTTTGGCACCAGGGCCACAATAAGTGGAATCCTTGAAATGAAGGCTGGACTTTGGGGCAGCTGGAGGTAGGCTGGAGCTAAATCAGAAGTTGGGAAAGAGCGGAGTCAGTCCTGGTAAAAGACAGGATTTTGTTGAGTGCCCTTCCTCACATGACTTCAAGGGCCAAAGAGGAGATACCACCTTGCTAAAAGGCAGCTGTTAAGGAATTAGGGTGACCACCCTGCCTGGTTTCTCCAGGCTGGAAGGGTTACTGAGGCGAGGGACTTTCAGTTTTAAAACTACAGATGTCCTGGGAAAACTTCTAGGAGTTGGCTACCCAATGAAAAGATTAGAATAGACCTAGGATCTTTGGTCCTTAAGTGGTCTTAGAAGAAAAACCTTCAGTGTACAGCACATAAGGCTGCACAACTCACTCATCATAACCTTCTTAGTAAAAGGACTACTACAATTTGCCTTGTTTTTAATAAATCAAATAATTTATGTTTTTAATAAATTGGTGACCATTAGAGTGACCTAATTTTAGTTTGCCTGGGATGATTCCTGTTTATGCCTGTTGTCTCATGTTATTAATAGTGTCCTTTTCAGTCTCAAAAGTGTCCTGATTTGAATGACAAATTGTATAGTCACTCTATCTTTAATAAAATGGCCTTTCTAATTCTTAAGAGTACTGTTTTGTGAATGTTGGCAAAGCAGGCCAATTTTTATATCATTATGTTTGACAGTGTTCCTTTTAAGATGATTCACTATTACTCCTAATAAATTAAATTTTAAAAATTAAGTTTTTCACTTCAGAAGTACTTGACCATAATTCTACCTCTGAAATCAGAATTTATTATACACACATATATTCTCTCTTCATCTCACTCACATTCTGCCATCTCATTATTTCACAAAAGTATCATGAATTTTAAAATTTACTTCTAACTAAACAAATTTTTCATAACATTTTATAAACAAGAAATTAGAATTTGGGAAACGGGGAAGGTACTAGTGCAAGTTAATCAAGGGAAGAGGGAGAAGGATTATCCTATTAAGGAAAAAAATTAAAATTATCTAGTGATGTGCTTATTACTCAAATATATTAGATAATTTGGTTGAAAATCACATTTTTATGAATAGGAATTAATTATACAGAATGTCTAAAAAATGATTACTATGAAATAGAAATATATATTATTCAAAGAATATAGAGAGTATCTGTGGATCTAAAGAAATTATATCTCAAATACACCTCTTTTCAGATTATGAGACATAGATTTGAATACATTTCACATTTGTTTACAACAAAATTGAACGTTCATTTCCATCTTTCACCCACATCTAAGATCACCCTTATCTGGGTTTCCATGTCAATGAATGTTATTGACCACTAGAGGGAGAAACAAGAAAAGCTTTGAAAATTCTGACAAATCTAAGAGATTAGTTACATGCCAGTGGCAAAATGTGTTAATTGTAGTGAATAAGGTTTCAAGGAAGGCATTAACAGATACTGTTGGCTGTTGGAGATCTGTCAATTCTATGGGATCCTATAGAAATAATGTAACAGAAAGATGATGTGGTTTCTTTAAAGCATGAGGAACAATATATTCTGTGGTTGATAGCTAAATAATAGTTTTGTTCAATGTGTACCTTAACCCAAGAGTAAGTGCAATAAATAAACATATCTAAGGATGAATGTTAAGAGGATTAGCTGCTTCAGGTTTCACAGGTGGGAAAAGTGGCAGTAAAGGAAAAATACTATTACAACCCAAACAATTTCCCTGTACTTTACATTAAGTGAATTTGACAATTAATACTTAAAATTATATTAAATATGTAGAACATAGTTGTTATAAAGTGCTGAAAATCTAATCAGCTAAAGGTGTGGTTATCTCAAACTATTCAATACATGGATTTATCAAGAGACGATTTCTTAAACCCTTCATTAGAAAATATCTTTGAGGGTGCCTGGGTAGCTCAGTTGGTTAAGCGTCTGCCTTCTGCTCAGGTCATGATCCCAGGGTCCTGGATCGAGTCCCATATTGGGCTCCCTGCTCAGCAGGGAGCCTGCTTTTCCCTCTGCCTCTCTCTCTCTCTCCCTCTCTTGTCTCTCATGAATAAATAAATAAAATCTTAAAAAAAAATCCTTGAATTATTTGTTATCCAAGAAATTACTGACTCCTTAGTTATATGGAAAATATATGAAATCTATTAATTTAACAAATATATGTTGAACATCTACTCAATGTAAGATACTCAGGAGATTCAAGACTGACTTGGACATGAATTCTTTTCTCCAGAAAGCTATAGTTAAAAAACCTATTCATAAAAATCTGTAAAACAAGGTAGATGTGGGACATACCATTAGAGAAGGAGAGTCAGGCACTATGGGTATTGGGAAGGAAGAGTTATTCCTAGTTTGATGTGTCTGTCAGACAGGAGGAATCAGAGAAGGCTTTCTGAAAGATGGAGTATTTGAGCAGGGCCTGAAAATATTTAGGATTTAGAAATGTGGCAATTACAGGAAAAACATTCTATGTGCATGGAGCAGCATGAACAAAGGCATGGAGGCAAAGTCCTGCTGAGCAAATGCAAAATTTATAAGCATACAAACAAAACAGAGAAAAGGACAGATAATCTAAAAAGACATAAATCTAGTCCAACATGTGAAATATTCTTGGTTTATACTATAACTGTGGTAGTTAATTTTATGTGTCAACTTGATTAGGCCATGGGGTGCCCAGATATTTGGTCAAGAATTCTGGGTGTTTCTGTGAGGTGTTTTTGGAGAAGATTTAACTGATTTAACAGTTAAATCAGTAGACCAAGTAAAGTGGATTGCTCTCCATAATGTGGGTGGGTCTCATCCAGTCAGTTGAAGACATGACTAGAACAAAAGGCTGACCCTACCTCAAGTAAGTGAGAGTTCTGACTCATGGCTTTTGGATTCGAACTGGGACATCAGCCCTGCAGATTTTGGGTTTGACAGCCTCTTACATCAAAAGCCAATTCCTTTTTTTTTTAGGTTTTATTTATTTGAGAGAGAGAAAGAGGGAGGGAGTGCACACAAGCAGAGAGGAGGGTCAGAGGGAGAGGGAGAAGCAGATTCCCCACTTAGCAGGGAGCCGGAATTGGGGTTTGATCTCAGGACCCTGAGATCATGACCTAAGTCGAAGGCAGACGCTTTAACCAACTGAGCCACTCGCACACCCTGCCAATTCCTTATAATAAATCTCTTTCCCTTTCTTTTTTCTTTTTTTAAGATTTTATTTATTTGGTAGAAAGAGAGAGAGAGAGAGCACAAGCAGGGGGAGTGGCAGGCGGAGGGAGAGAGAGAAGCAGCCTTCCCACCAAGCGGAGAGCCTGACTCGGGGCTCAATCCCAGGACCCTGGGATCATGACCTGAGCCGGAGGCAGATGCTTAACCAACTAAGCCACCCAGGCGCCCCCAGTCATGTAATATTAAGTATGAATAGTTAAAAAATATAGGAGATTTCCCTTTTGGAAGCTAACCGAATTTATTTTGTTACTTTATAAGAATGCTTCTTTAGCTATTACACTGGCATCCTGGCATTATGGGTTGTTCCCCTAAACTCTGAATTATTGAAAATGAGACTTAAAAGTGCACTCATGATTTAAGCTTTAGATTAAGGCATAAAAGGAAGGCAATTTTTTTTTCTTTCAAGTAGCCTGGAGGATCTTTTGGTAAACTATAAATATTTTATTCCTTTTTAAATTTACTAAATATTCATTCAGTTGGTGTCTATGGCAGTCATGTCACATATTGTTATGGTCCACATGGGATCTGATGATTTTGGACAGCAGAGGCAGTGGCTGCAGATTCTCTAATTCTTTACTCCCAGGCTTTGATGTAAGGGTAGCTCTGGGATATTGCATGAGGCAGAGGGGTGAGAAACTAAGTCATCACTGTGTATAGCTTTGCTCACATAACCCCACCAAACTGAATTTATTATTTATTTATTCAAGTATAATTAACATACAGTGTTATATGAGTTTTAGGTGTACAATATAATGGTTCAGCAATTCTATACATTTCTCTGTGCTCATCACAAGGGTACCCTTTATCCCCTTCACCTATATCATACACCCATCCTTCCCCACCCCACCCACTGAATTTAAATAGCCTTCAGAAGAGGGACAATTGAGATATAAAAATATGTGATATATTGATAGTACCATGTGCCATTAAGTCAGCTTGATTCCCCTCTTCCTCCCAGAGAAAGGGCTGGCGATACAAATGAAGGAGTCTTTTCTGTGCCCTTCAGATCTGCCGCTGTGTCTGGTGGCTCCAGACCACCTGCCATCTGCAGTCGTGTACCCTGGTATGCTATTTGTGCTGAGAAAGAGCTTTTTAGAGTATTAAAAAAATAACAGGTAAAAATATCTGAGACATACTGGTCTGTCCATAAATATTAATTCTATCAGGACTTGCATAGGAAAGACTTGTTCAGGGAAGTTTGCAAACTTGCCATTTAGGCCACTGTATTTTATACAGAGCCCATAGCAATGACATTTAACTTCTAGCACATACCCAGGGTCCTGGTTAGGGCTGCATGTGGCTTAAAGCATCCTGATAGCCATGAGATTTTATGCTTTTATACCTTCTTGCCTGGAATTCTGTATTTTGTCCTTTGGAAGTTAGCATGAGTTTATGTTCTCTTATAAGTGCTGCCTGACCACTCCCATTCCAGCATGAGTTAGGTGCCCCTTGTCTATACCCCCAGAACATCTTGTTCATAATCATGTAATTGAGCTCTAATGTAATTGATTTTCTTACCTGCCTGCCCCACTGCAATTTCAGGGCAGGCTGCAACTGTGTTTTATTAATCTGTGGCCTAGCAAAATACCTAGCTTAGTAGACACTCAGAAAGTATTTGTTGAAAGGATGAAAGCAGTTGAAGTTTATCTTTGGAATCCTCTCACCTCCTTACTTGTTTCCCTTCTCTTCCTTTGTAGCGCCCCAGTTGCCTCACTCCATCTTATCATTCTTACGTCTTCATTCTCTTCCTGACTTGCTAAGGGCTCCTATTTCCAGCTCCCATCTGGGTTAGGAGAAAAGTTTACTTAAGTCAGAAATTACAAACTGCTGGAAAATGAGAAAGTGTTGATCATTCGAAAGCGTTGAATCCTTCAGTAATTAGCAGAATGCTTTTCTCACATTAGGTGTTTATTTAGATTTAAAAATGTATTCCTCTTATCCATTCATAAAAGTTATACACAGGCATGTGGAGAATTTTTAAAAATACAGAATATCATTAATAATAAAAATCACACATCTGTCACCTGTAGGTAAGCACCATCAACACTTTGGTACATTGACACATATAACAATTTTTTTCTATACATATATACTCTTTTCCTTTTTGCAAAATTGTGATCATACTTTATAAACTCTTTTATCCTACTTTTTTCATTTAACATATCATGAGGATTTTATCATGGTATTAAGTATTCTTCTAAAATGTCACTGATTTAATCTTTTTCTAATTTCAGGGCATTCAGATCCACTTTTTTCCTTTTATAGACAAGTCTGTGATGAAAATTCTGTGATAAATCTGAACATTTCCAATTATTTCCTTAAGGTAAATTAGAAGAAGAATTATTTGATTGGGGCGCCTGGGTGGCTCAGTTGGTTAAGCTTCTGACTCTTGATTTCAGGTCATGATTTCAGGGTTGGGCTCTGAGGTGAGCACTGGGTGTGAAGCCTGCTTAAGATTCTCCCTCTCTTTCTTCCGTCTCCCATTCCCTTTGCCCCTTCCCCCTCTAAAGAAAAGAATTATTTGATCAATCTGTGTCAACATTTTAAGGTCTTGATATTTATAGACAAATCAACTTCTAGAAATATTACATTTTTTTATCATTTATTCACTCTTACATATTTAGTAAGCCTTTACTATGTGCTTGATACTGTGTAAGGGCTAGGATTATAATGGAGGATAATGTATTCAAGGTCCTTGACCTTAAGCCCTTAGGGAGGGACAGATAAACAAGTAAACAGAAAAAAGATAAAAGAATAACCTATTGTTAGTAGTGCTCTGAAGGAAGCTCTGATAGAGTAAGACTCTACTTAGGTTAGAGTGGTGAGGGAAGGCTTTTATGAGAGATCTCATTTAATTTGAAACCTGAAGCACAAGTCTCCTTAACTCAAAAGAATGCCCCCCCTGGTGGAATTTGGGGTACTATGATAGGTGGCCTCTCCGATCACATTTTACATTGGCTGACCTACATTTCCCGCATTAGAGAGTTCTTTCCCAGGTTGTATCTGCTTCCATCAATGTCCAGGAGTCTGCAGAGGTATATTGGCCATGTATAGCAGCCATGCATGGGCTCATCTCTCCTCTTCAGTTAAGGTTAAGAAAAGCTATCCAGTCATGACTTTCTTGGATTGATTGTATATGTCTACAGCAATGGAATTTGTTAAGATGAGTTTTTAAATCTTTAATTTTAAATATGTTTGCCACATTTGTACTCTTTGTCTCTATATAATAATACATATTAGAATTTATGTATACATTTATTATATGATTATATATTCCATATGATTATTATATTAGATCTATATACAGATAATGGATATTAGATAAGAATAATCTTTTGTATAGAGAATTAGGAAAGAATTAATTTCCAAAAAGCCTTATAGTTATATGTGAGATAGAGATTCAGATTCAACAACAGGAGCTGTTTCTCCAAATTCTAAATCCTTGGCTTTGATTAGTTTGTGTTTATATTATGAATCAGGCTCTGTATTCAGCTTTCAGATTTATTTTTAAGTATTGTGCATTGATGTTTACTGAGAACTTTCAGATTTATACATATTTATAAATGAAAAGCTTGTTTATTTATTCTTTTTGTGTCTGGATTTTACTTATTTCTTACCCATCAAAAACAAAATGACCCTTTATTGGAATTCAGACTTTCTCAAGACCACTCCAAAATCAAACAAGATTATAGTGAGGAAAGCATTCTTTTGATTCTTTGTCTAAAAAAGCAAGTCTATACAATATATTCTGAGTGTTCACTTTGACAAGATATATTGTAAGCAATCAAAACAAAGCTGCCTTACATAAAAATAAAATGAAATCAACAAATGTTTACTGAATGTTTACAGTATATCAGGACCTGAGTAGTTACTGAGAGGGCAATGGAGTAGTGTATAATCTGTGCCTTATAAGAGCTTACATACTGCTTAATAAGGGAGATAAACATAAATGGAGTGGGGGGTGGGGTGTGGAACCTAGGACACTGACATGTATGGAATGTCTACTATGGCCTAGGCATTGTCCTAGTTGCTTCCGCACGAATTATCTCATGTATAGCAGAATTCATGACCATACACCAAATTCTTTAGTATTTTCCCACTCTCCACCCATTCATCCATCTTTAGGTCATCCACAGTTCTCACCACATTTGCTCACCTCCCACATCCAATCATCACTAAATTCTGTTCCTGGATTCTTCCAGTATCCTCCTGTCTGGTCTCATTGCCTCTGTTCTTTTCCCTTATTAGCCCATCTCCCTTCCACATTGTGCACAGAGTGACCTCTCTAAAAGGCAAATATCTTTAGATTAATTACAACTCTTTTGGGATGCAAGTAACAGAATTCATTTAAAATAACCTAAGCAGGGGCACCTGGATGGCTCAGTTGGTTAAGTGTCTGCCTTTGGCTCAGGTCATGATCCCAGGGTCCTGTGATCGAGCCCCATCTCTGGCTCTCTGCTCAGTGGGGAGCCTGCTTCTCCTTCTAACCTCTGCCTACTGCTCCACCCACTTGTGCTCTCTCTCTCTGTGTGTGTCAAATAAATAAATAAAATCTTTAAAAAAAAAAACTAAGCAAAGGAGGTAACATTATTATGACTGCAGTGGTGTCTCTTGGGCCCCAACGGCAGAATGTACCTGGGTCAGATGAATAGAATAGATGAAGACTAAAGTCCTTTTTATCTCTTGTCTTTGCTCTCCTCTACATATCTGCATCATTTCTTATTGCAGACCAGCTCTTTTTTCTTTCTTTTTTTTTTTTTTAAAGATTTATTTATTTATTTGAGAGAGCAAGAATGAGAGAGAGAGAGTACATGAGAGGGGGGAGGGTCAGAGGGAGAAGCAGGCTCCTTGCTGAGCAGGGAGCCCGATGTGGGACTCGATCCCGGGACTCCGGGATCATGACCTGAGCCGAAGGCAGTCGCTTAACCAACTGAGCCACCCAGGCGCCCCTCTTTTTTCTTTCTGATCTATATGGTAGAAAATGACAGAGTCTAGACCAGTTTCCATTTAAAATTCCTCTTTGGAACAGCTTGGGTCAGGTGTCTCCCTTGGATCAATCACCAATGGTAATCAGGGTTACTTTGTAAGGACAAGGTAGAGAGTTCTTTCTCAGGTTCTATCTGCTTCCATCAATGCCCAGGAGTCTGCAGAGTTATATTGGCCATGTATAGCAGCTAGAATGTTAGAAAAAAGGAGGAACAGTTCTCAGAAAAAGGGTTGCTAGGCAGATAAATCAGTAGGTGTTTCTTGAAGAGACTGAGCATTTGAGTTGACTGGAGCATATAGTTGAGTTAGGGGTAAAAAGAAATAAGGTTGCAAACATAATTTGGGGGCCCAAAATTTCAAGAATCTTTATCTAAAGCTAGAGAGTTTGAGCTTTATCCTATAGACATTGGTTCACTATTGCAGTTTTTAAAAGGGAGTAACATGAACATTATTTAGGATAATCTAGAAGTAGATTAGATACATTTGAATTGGGAGAAACTGGAGGAGAGCCCACTTAGGAAGACGTTACAGGAATCAAATATGATAAGAGCATTGGAAGGATGTGACTAAAAATGTTAGGGAAGGCACAGATTACTTGGACATAGTGATAGGCTTTTGTTTTTTTTAATCTTCATGAAATTTTTGTGATGATCATACTGCTATTGAAGAAAAAAATCTAAAAAACAAAAACCTAGATTATATATTTCATAGTTCAAAATGCTGAATCCATGTACTTTTTTTTTTTTTTTAAAGATTTTATTTATTTGACAGAGCAAGAGAACACAAGCAAGGGGAGCAGTATAGGGAGAAGGAGAAGCAGGCTCTCCACTGAGCAAGGAGCCCAACGTGGGGCTCGATCCCAGGAGCCTGGGATCATAACCTGAGCAGAAGGCAGATGCTTAACTGACTGAGCCACCCAGGCGCCCCTGAATCCATGTGCTTCCAACAACTCTATCACATTTCTGACAGCTTCAAATTTCTTTCCTTTGGGAGATAGGCGCCAGGTTTTTTTTGTTTTGTTTTGTTTTCCCCCCTTCTCTCTCACCATCACCACCCCAGCTTACCACATTAGGAGGATATTACCAGAAATAGATATGAAGCTGCAAAACTCTGGGGACAGGTTAGGCAGAGAGGCAGAGAGAGTGACAAAATAATGATGAATTATTTTCAATTCAAGATTGGAGTTTCTGTAAAAAGGAGAAAGGTAATATCATTAACCAAGAGTACTGGATAGTGAGTCATTTTTAAGGAAGTTCTGTCATGCTTCCATAGCACCTTCTGTGTAAAGTTTACTTTAGCATTTATCACAATGCATTCTATTTGTCTGTCCATGTGGCCACCTACACATTGGGCTGTCAACTTCCTTAAGGCAGAGACTCTTGCCTATTAATCTTTATATCCATGGTGCTGGTCAAGTAGCATTTGATATATTTAGATGTCCAATAAATGTTGAATATCCTACATTGATATTAGGAATTTAAAGGTAGGGTCTGTGCTTCTTCATATACCCTATAAAGCATTTGGAAAGGGTAATTGAACACAAATTATTGATATATGAACTACCAGCCTTTTCTCTGTCCTGTTTTTTTTGGATTTTTAAAAATTAGAATTGGGACCAAAAAAGGTGTGAAGGAAGAACCAGAGCACTAGGGTTGGGTGAAAAGTTTTCTGGGGGCATGTACAAAAACAGCAAAGGACTACCTGTTATGTGAGAGGACAATGAATGAAAGAGAATACAGGGGATTTTAAGAAGTGAATTGTGAGTTGTGTGTTCTCTTCTTGGTATTTGCAATTTTTTAAAAAGTCCTTTTTGTTCTTGGATTGTGTTCTTTTGATAACACCATCTAGGATAGAACTACATGGGTCACAACTTTTTAAATTTTTTATTTATTTAATAAGGATCTGTGAAAGGAAGGAGAAGAAAAAAGATAGCTGGAAGAGAGAACAGTGAGGGTTAGAAGGAAAAAGGAAGGAATTATGGAACACATTAATGTCAGATTGCATGAATGTAAAACATACACCCTGATTTCCATTTTGAAATCCATACGGTTCATCTGAATTATATATAAATTTTTTTCTGAAATTAGTGAGATTTCCACTCAGATATAAGGGCCTGACTTTTAGTGAGAGTTGAAAGCATTAGGAGAAATTCATTTGGCATTAAGAAATTCAGCTGATCTTTTATTATAGATGAAATGAACACTGCATAGTAATTCTCATTAAAGAAAGGAAGCTTTAACATTAAAAAAAACCCTCTATAATAATAGACTAATAAGTTTTCAAAATGAATTATTTTATAGTAGAGGACAAAACTCTTTTTTTCCCAAGGAAATTTTCCTCTTAAAATTGAGTATTTTTATATAGAAGCATAATTTTGGGAATCAATAAAAATACATTTTTTCTCAATGACATATTTAGATATTGAGACTAATGTAGTATATTTTATTAGACTATACCCTAAGGAACTTTACCATGCAACATCAAAAATATTCAAAAGGCAATAGAAAGAATGAATGCCTTCAAAAGGCATTTCAAGAATGAATTCATTTTTAGGAACATGTGTAACTACTGCTGTTATGTAATATAATCCTGAATGAATCAGTTGTAAATGTGCATAAACAAGCCAGAAGCTTATCTTAAAAGTTTCTTGAGGCTTGTTCACATTTTAAAAAGTCAGGCTATTGATTACAGAATCATAGAATTTGAAAACAGAAAGGGACCGTTAAGATGATTTTGTTCAACTCTCTCATCTTATAGATGACTAAAATGTGCTATTTAGGGAGCAGCAAAACCGAAGTGTTCAATAATGGTTCTCTTTTGGGACAACAACTACTTTGACCTAACCATTCTTTCACCAAATCACTGCAACGCACACATGCTGAAACTCGGAAAGAATAAAAGCAAGCTCAGAGTTCTCTGGCATTGATAATATCCCCTCATGCTGAGCTAACAAAACCTTGAAGCAGCAAGGTGGTTGTCTTTTTTTAATTGAGCTTGCCTCTATGTTATAAGGGTGGATGTAGAGACAGTAGGTGACTCCACTTGAATGGTTGTGGTGGCCAAAAAGAATACCAGATGGTTCTAGAGGGACTGTTTAGTGTTTTGTTGTAAAGTCAACCTAGGGTGGGAAGATCCACAGCAGAACAGGCTGGTGTGCTTCCCCTGACCCATCTTATATTTAGAGATGATAAGATACATGCTTCTGTCATGAAACAAATGAGTGAAGACAGTTATGAACAAAGTGGCCTTCAAATATCTGCTAAGGTATGATTTTCCCACTCCCCAACCCCATCATTGGAATTAATCCAGCAATATAGCAGTTTTTGGTTTACATGCCTTTTTAGATGACTGGAAATTACCTTGAGGATAGGGATAGTCTTCTTCCTCTTTGTATGTCAAGCACCTGGCACATGGCAGATGTTACATAACATTTTTGAATTGAATATGTTGCTGTTGTTTTTTGGTCTTGTAGGGTCTTATCACCTACATCTGGTCAAATATATTTGAATTGAGTCTTGAAACAATAATAACAACAAGATAAACATTGAAAACACGCCTTTAATGCTCAAGGCTTTATAAAAGGTACAAAGGTGAATATGTCAAGGACTCTTCTTTGGAGAGGCTCATATAGACAACGGAAGTTTATTAGTGTGTTAGGTGCCATAACAAAATACCAAAGACTGGGTGGCTTAAACAAAATAATTTCTTTTCTCACAGTTCAGTAGGCTAAGAGTCTACCAAGGTCTTGGTGGGTTTGGTTTCCTCTGAGGCCTCTCTCCTTGCCTTGTAGATGGTAGACTTCTCCCTTGTCCTTAACATGGTTTTTCTTCTGTGTGTACACATTACTGGTGTCTCTGTGTGTCCTAATTTCCTCTTCTTATAAGGACGCCAGTCAGATTGGATTAGGGCCTACCCTAAAGACCTCATTTTAACTTAATCACCTTTTTAAAGGTCCTATCTTCAGACACAGTCACATCCTAAGGTACTGGGGTTTAAGGCTTCAACATATGAATTTTGGGGAGACACAATTTAGTCCACAATAGGAAGAAAACAAAAACAAATAGCTTTAATACCATTCAAATCTGATGAGAAGCCTCTGGGGGAAGGAGGCTCTGGCAGGACATCAGCAGGTGGAATGGAAGTCAGAGTACCACTGATAATTAGATAGGACAGTCTCCTATTATTGGAGTCCAGAGTGATTTGGTGAGGGATGAGAAATCTGGTTAGTTAAACTGGTTCATCTTTTCTGACACACAATTGTCATCTGATTCAGATTTTCCTTAATAGACTTCACCATCCTTTTGACTTGACCACTTGGTTGAGAGAGTTAAAATTATAATGGTGCCAGATCAGGCAGAGTTTTCATCTTTAAATTCAATAAACCTAACTGGTGCACAGATTGTGTACTCACTATTAGAAACAAATCTGATAAACTGTGTTACAAATAAATGGCTCAGAACAGCAAGCTTTGCAGCAGAACTCTGAGACAGAAGTTTGAGTCGTAAATGGTATCTAGAATAATCAAGACATTCTCTTGAAGTCATTTTATGAAAATCAACATGAATTTTTGAAAATCTTATTTGGAAAGCCATTGTCTAACTGGGCGAGATGGCCTTGCATGAACTACACTCACTTTACATGTTCTTTTTTGTGTTACAGTCTTTAACATATAGTGCAGTAGTTTCTTAGCAACAATTTGTGAGTTAGACTTTCCTGGTTGGAGTCCCATTCTGCCAGGTTCTCTCCTCTGTTGCTTCTCAGGCAAATGGCTTATTGCCAGTCTCAGTTTCCTTTGTTGTCTGTAAAATAGGGGTTCATGCTTTACTTAACTTTGCATTTTCTGGCAAGATACGTAACCATTTGATAACTCATTCATCTGTGGAATAGAAATTGTTCAGAGTCCCTTGTATTTTCATGTGAATTTTAGGACCAGTGTGTCAATTTCTGCAAACGACCAGGTAGGATTTTGGTCAGAATGGCATTGAGTCTGTGGATCAGTTTGAGGAGTATTGCCATCTTAATAATAAGTCTTATGATGTATGAACATGGGATGTCTTTCCATTTATTTAGATCTTTAATTTGTTTGAACAGTGTTTTGTAGTTTTCAGAGTATATATCTTATCTTCTTTAATTGCATTTATTTCTAAATATTTCACTCTTCTTCATGCTATTGAAAATGGAATTTATTTATTTATTTTATTTTTAAAAATTTAATCTTATTTTATTATGTTTTGTTAGTCACCATACATCATTAGTTTCAGTTTGGGTTGTTTATTGCTAGTGTAGAGAAATATAATTGATTTTTGTATCCTGCAATCTTATGAGTTGTTTTATTTTAATAGTTTTCAATAGATTAATCAAGATTTTCTATATAGGAGGTCACATCGTCTGCAAATAGAGATAGGTTTACTTTTTCCTTTCCAATCTAGATGACTTTTATTTCATTTTCTTGGTGACTTGCCCTGGGTAGAAATTCCAGGGCAATGTTGAACAGAAGTGGCTAAAGGAGACATCTTTATCTTGCTCCTGATCTTAGGGAAAAAGTATTCTGTCTTTTACCATTCAGTATGATGTTAGTTGTTGGTTTTTGATGGATGCCCTTTATTAGGGGTGCCTTGAAAGAGAAGAGATAGCAAGGAAGCAATGGAAAAATAGATGTTGGTGGGTCTGACATTGAAGGTCTTGTGCCCTGGCCTTTGGACATAGCTTTAAGGAGAGAGTAAAACTCATGACTATTTGAGGCATCCAAGAATAAAGCCTGACTATGGCTCCATATAGATAGAACTAGGATTTGAAATAGAAATGCAGTTAAGTTGTAGAAAAACAAAGTTATATTTCTTCCTCATTGAGATTGGAAACTGGCTCTAGTCACTGTACTATTATTAATCATGTAATAGCTTTTATATAAGGTATTTTTTTCACTCATAATTAGTAGTAGATATATATAATAATAATTTCAAGTAATGTACTCTTTTTGGATGCCAGTCCTGTTCAATATGAATCAATCCAGTGAATAAAATCAGTGAATAAAATTTTAAAATGCTAAAACATTTTTTTGGAATTAGCATTGATTTGTTAGGGAGTTTCCTGTGGATATAGCAGGGTATCTTGAATTGATTTAGAATCAGAGAATAATACATTTATAGAAAAGACAATTTCATTTTACACAGAAATCAATATTTTAGCATGCAAAGACTGTTGGAAACCTAACTGAAGATTTGAATCTTGATACGTTCCCTTTTACATAAAGGAAATATTTATTCATCTGTATAAAATTAGAAATTATACTTTCTTATTTTGTAGGACTGTTGTGTAATCAGAAGCAGGGTCTCATGCAAATTGTGGACATACATTATGATTTTCCTAGCAAGATAATAACTACATTGCATTTTAATTAAAGGAAAAATCCATCTAAGTTCTTGAATTTAGCACTGGAATTAAAAAAAATACTTAAAATATTCTTTCCCCTACTTTTTCATTTATTTACTCATTTTAAGAAGCATACATTATTGTATCCATTTGAGTGTTTCATTTCTCCTTTTTGAAAATTTAGAAAAGCACTGATATTGTTGCTATGTCTCTACCACATACTCACTCATTATCATTCTGTCCTCTGGCTTCAAACCCTACCACCTCACTGAAATTGCCCTCTTAGAGATGGCAAATGACTTCTTGTCTCTAAACCCAATAACTCACCTGTGTCTACTGCTGATCCTTTCCTCCATTCTTCCTTACTTCTATGGCATAGTATCAAATTGCTTTTTCTACTTCTCAAACTATTCCCATTTCCTTTGCTGGCTCCATTTCTTCTTGTTTGTCCCCTAGGTGTAGACATATTTCATCATTGTGTTCTTGGCTCTCTTTTCTTGCCTATACATGCTCATGATTTCACTTGATTTCTTTCTGCATATATTCCCTATAATTAGTAGCTGTTATTGTGATCAGATACTCATTCCCCCTCAGTATCCATGGGCTCATTAGGGTAGCAGGAGAGATAGACCTGGCTTGCAAAATCTTAGAAAACTTTTATCATTTTCGTGATGAGTCCTGGCACTATAGGGGCCAGGGATGTGATGTAAATATCTAAGACAGATTCACAGGAATTAACTTTGACAATGGTTTATAGTTCCTACCGCAATAAACTGCAAACCCCATGAGGAACTCTCTACTGTATCCCTAGCATTTAGCAAAGTGCCTGGCACATAATAAATACTAAAAAAAATAAATAAAGAGTAGCACATCTTCAACATCAACACATTTTCAGCCACTTCTCAGTTCTGCCTCTCTTATACCATACTAAGTTTCATGCCACAGTGAGTGGGGTATGGGAGTGGGAAGAACCTTACAGTAGATGAAGATGTTTGTCCTGAGCGTTTTCTTGAGCTCTCTTGGGATATTATGACATATAACATCCACCCATGAACCCTGGAAAAGTTCCTTGATGGCTGCAGATACTTTAGAGATGAAGCTATTGTTATTCCAATTTTCATCAAACCTCAAAATTCCATAAATCATAACAATACTAACTATGGCTCAGTTCCAAAAGAACTATATATATATATATATATTATTGTAATAAAAATGAATGTAGGGAAGGGTCTGTAAGGAGCTTAGAAGAAAGAGTCAATGGGTAAAACTTTGGTATCATGTTTCTACACTGTCTGGGAAGACAGTTGATAGGTCATCAGGCAGAAGCATTACTGTCTCTTGGCAAAAGTCTCTCTGTGGCTTAATGAATGCGTGAGGCTAGTAACTGTACATTGATATTGTTCAGCTCATTCTCCTAACTCTGATTCTGTGGTTAGAAGGAGTCAGATATTCTACCTATCCTACATAGACGGGTCTACAGGTATTAACTAAATTATGTGAGCTCTACTGTTGAGTTGGTAGTCTATGTTTTTCATTTTAAAATTAAAATTCTGGCTTTACATCAGTGTGTACTTTTAGCATGAGTTAGTTGTCCCAAACCAAGTCATCTCTGGATACACTGACAAAATAGAATTTCTTTGACCTGAAAAACTGGAGGTCACACCGGAGATACCACACTGTGAACAATAAGCTGACTCCTTCAACAACATGTCTGGCTCTCCTGTCTCTAACTCTGAAATCTCTATTTCATATCTCTAGCTCTAACTTCTCTTAAGTTCCAGTCATCTGGACACCTCCATCTGGATATCTCAGGTCCATCTCAGACTAATTTCTAAATGCAAATTAATCATCTCAAATTCCTAGTCTGACATTTCTTTTCTTTTTTTTTTTTTTAAAGATTTTATTTATTTATTTGACACAGATGGATACAGTGAGAGAGGGAACACAAGCAGGGGGAATGGGAGAGGGAGAAGCAGGCTTCTCGCTGAGCAGGGAGCCCGATGTGGGGCTCGATCCCAGGACCCCCTGATCATGACCTGAGCCGAAGGCAGATGCTTAACGACTGAGCCACCCAGGCGCCCCCCTAGTCTGACATTTCTGCTTTGGATTTCTTCATAGGACACCTAGCCTTCATAGCATTTACTTGTTTTACCTACTGTCCTCCTCCATCAGAATATAAGCTCCACAAAGGCAAGGGTTTTTGTATGTTTTGTTCACTGCTGTATTCCCACTACCTATGAAAGTGCCAGGCATGAGGTGAATATTCAGTGGATATTTGCTGAATGAATCTTTATGCCAAATTTGCTCCTTTCCTGGACTAATGCCCTTACTAGTGTTTATGGCACTACAACTTTCTAGTTTATTCAGACTCAAATCCTTGTGGTCATTTTTGACTTTTCCCTATTCCCTTCCTATATCCATTTAGTAGACACGTCCTTTCAATGTTGTTTCCAAATATCTTTTAGGTTAATGTTATACTTTCTGTTCTCCTTGCCACCATTATAAGTTAGATATTTGAAAACTGACTGGGACTATGAAACAGAAATTTACTAAGTCTCATGTTCTCTAGGTTTTTGTTACCCTAATTAATCTTACATATCACTGCCAGATCAATCTTACTTGGAGCTCAGCTCTCGTTATGTCATTTCCTTACTTGAGGCTCAGCACTCTTTAAATACAGAATCCTCAGCCTGGCATTTGGAACTGCCACAATATGACCCCAATCTGTCTCTTCAGTTTTATCTCCCACTTTTCTTTACAGATTCCTTATGGTACAAAGAAACTGGGCTACTGTTCTTTGAATACTCTTTCAACTTTCCCCTCTCTGTACTTTTCTCATGCTACCTACTTCAGGAATGTTAATTACCAGCTATTTCTTGTATTATTTGCATTTGTAAAGCTAAATAATATCCATATACTACAATCTTTTTTTAAAAAAAGTTTTATTTATGAGAGAGAGAGAGAGAGAGCAGCAGGAGGAGCAGAGGGAGAAGGAGAGAGAGAGAATCTTCAAGCAGACTCCCCAGAGAGCATGGAACCCAATGTGGGGCTCAATCCCAGGACCCTGAGATCATGACCTGAGCCCAAAATCAAGAGTCGGATGCTTAACTGACTGAGCCACCCAGGCACCACTATAATCTTTTGATTCATCAGTTTTAAAAACTGACTTACTGTGGTAGATAAGGATTTAGCTCTTTTACACTTCACCTCTGTGCCAGGTATCTTCTATTTGTCCCTCCAGTTCCACCAACCACCTGCTCTCTCTCTTAGGAGTCTCATCTGTATAGACCACATCTATAGCTCCCATAATCTCAGGCTTCTTGTTGGGTTTTTGTTTTTCTGAAGCATGTGCTCTAGTAGCTTCCTAAGAAATGATACATGGTAGGTAAATTTTAAGAGGCTTTGAATATCTAAAAGAGTCTTTGATAATTTGGTTGGGTATAAAATTCTTGCTTTAAAAATGACTTTTCTCTCAGAATTTAGAAGGCACTGCTGTATTCTAATTTCTTGTGTTTCTGTTGAGAAGTGCAGTATCATTCTAATTTCCTACTTTTGGATGTGGCTTTAAGAAGTGTTTAGGAGATGTGTCTTTGTGTTGGTCATTTGATGTTTTAACTATGGTTGGCCTTTGATATACTCTTTCACTCTGAAGATCTGTGTCCTTCAGTCTTGATATTTTCCCCATATTATTATAGAAGACATTCTTAGCTGCCTGGTCAATGAACATTCTTCCTATAGTCCTTACTAACAGAGTCTGATTTTATTTAGGCAGCAATGTGCCCATGATTGCTAAAGCCAGTCATGGTAATCCCATTCTTATTTGCCAGATACAGTACTTGTTTTTCCAGTTTACCTTGTAACTAATGGTAGCCATGTAATGCTTTTCTGGTCAATGAAATAAAAGAAGTCTGCTGGAGGGAGGGAACGCTCCAGTGAATGGTTTTATTTTCTGATATGAGTCAGATTTACGGGAAAAACTCATTGTATTATCTCTGGTTTCCTGCTTTCGATGTGATTATGAAAGGGCATGTTGTCACTTTAAAATTGTGATAGTCATCTTTTTTATTGAAAGGTGACAAACCTAAGGACAAGATGCCAAAATACTGAGAAATGGGAGAGTTGATTGAGTCAAAGCACCAAATCCAGAACAGCCTACCTCCAGACTTCATGTTATATGAGATAAATACTTTTATTACTTTAGCCACTTTTTGTTTGGTTATTTTGTCAGCTGTAGCCAAATGATTTCTAACTAATGCATACCTCATTGATAAGTTTTCCCCCTTCAACTTCTCTATTCTCTTTCTGGGACTCTTATTAGTTGGAGCTCCTGGATTATTATTTTTTTACCCTTCCCCTCACCCTCTTTTTTCTCCATCTCTTTCTTTACTGTTCTTATTTTCCAGGAAACTTCCTCAATTATAGGTTTCATCCATTCTACTGAATTGTTGATATCAGCTATTAGATTTTTAATTTCCAAGACCTCTTCTTCTCTGATAGTTCTTGAAAAATTTATCTTGTCTGGTTTTCATGGATATAACATTCTCTTGTAAATATTAGCCTGTTAATTATTGTTTTGAAAAGTTTTCTTCTGCTACCTGCATTGTCTCTATTTCTTTTGAGTTACTGTTTGTTGTCTTTTCGGTTGAAGGCTTTCCTCAATTGTAGGATGATACTAGGTTGTCTCTTTATATTTGCAAAAGGTCCTAAAAAGTTGACTAGATGCTATATGTGTATGTGTGTGTACTCTTTTGTAGGGTGATTGGGCAGTAAATAAGCTTAAAAAAATTTTTTTTAAGATACCCTAAAACAGAAGTATCTGTAGATATTTTTTTAGGATTTTAATTTCTCCAAAGAAGGATCATCAAAAAGGTATGCATACTTGGGCACCTGGGTGGCTCAGTTGGTTAAGTGACTGCCTTCAGCTCAGGTCATGATCCTGGAGTCCCAGGATCGAGTCCTGCATCGGGCTCTGGGCTCAGTGGGGAGTCTGCTTCTCTCTCTGACCCTCCTCCCTCTCGTGCTCCCTGTCTCTCATTCTCTCTCTCTAAAATAAATAAATAAAATCTTAAAAAAAAAAGGTATGCATACTGGTAAACATTATAGGAGGAGTGGTGGTGCTGGTGAAAGTGATTATGGGCTCCATAATTCACTACCTAGACTTTCACTTAATCCTTCTCAGTGATTTGCTGGTAAATATTAGCAACTAGCTCCCTGAAAGAAAAAAAAAAGCCCTGATTTGTAATACTTGCCAATATTTGAAGTATAAATATTCTTACTATGTCCAATTTCAAGCTACTAACATGATATCACTAAGAGTTGGGAAAATATGTACAGTAGCTCAGCATTATATAGTATTTCTACCATATAGATACAATAGATGTAAATAACTTCAAGAGCATAGATAATAATAAAATGTAGTAAAAATAATTAGGAAGTTATGAGCTTTGAGTAACTATTACGTCTGTTTGATACAACTTATTTAGTTGTAAGCTTATATAAATTAATTTTAAAAAAAGGCTGTGTTTAACAACTGCCTTGCAAAATTCCTGAATATTTAACAATCAGCTTTTGTGAGCTGGTACAAACTAGCTCTGGAGCATCACTGCTGTTTCCAGTCCTAGGCCCACTTCACTGTGTCTGTTTTTTTCTGACTCTCTATTGTTGATTTTCTCTTGAAAGATTAGTTCTAGTATCCTACAAGGGGATGGTGGAGGATGAAGAATGATGGCCTAATTGCATGGGTGATAAGTAAGTAAACCTAGGGATCTTTAGCTTGCAGTACAGGCTTTCAAAAAATCCTAATATTTTCAGGCCATACATAACTCTTCCCTCTTATGATACCTGCTGCCGCAAAGTCCTAAGCTCTCTTTGACTCTGCCAGCAAAATAAGCTTCTCTGCTAGTGTTTAAGAGTAGATGCTCGGGATGCCTGGGTGGCTCAGTTGGTTAAGCGTCTGCCTTCTGCTCAGGTCATGATCCCAGGGTCCTAGGATTGAGTCCCCCGTCGGGCTCCGTGCTCAGCGGGGAGCCTGCTGCTCCCCTGCCTGCTGCTTCACCCCCCCCCCCGCTTGTGCTCTCTCTCTCTCTCTCTGATAAATAAATAAGTAAAAAAAAAAATAAATAAAAGCAAATACTCTGCTCTCCTGGGTCAGTTGCTGCTGTTTCATCTGCTTTCTATCTTCTAAGAAGATGTTGACATAACTTATTATCTTCTCTTCCATTTTCTTTGTTCTTATGGGTTTACAAAATTTTTACTCCCCCCCTTTTGGTGGGAGCAGATAAGTAAGTGTGTTCAATTAGGTTTTTTTTTTTTAATTGGAAGGGGAGCTCAATAAGTATTACATTTAGAATTTGTTGAATTGACTTAAGATTCCTGGATGCCTACAGTAGCAACTAAACTTTGTCAATTGATAGGGCTTCACTAACCAATGATTTATTTAATGTATTATTGTTTTCTAGGTTATAAGATATCCACTTTGATTTTTCTTCTATGTTCCTTTTTTAAAATAAATTTTAAATTTTAGAATAGTTTTAGATTTATGGAAAAGTTGCAAAGATTGTACAGTGTTTTCATATACTCCACACCCACTTTTCCTTATTACAAATATCTAACCTTTGTACATTACACCTTTGCACAATTAATGAACCAATATTGATACATTATTACTATTATTATTTAAAGATTTATTTATTTTAGAGAGAGAGGGGGGCAGAGGAAGAGAGAGGGAGAGAAGCAGACTCCCCACTGAATGTGGAGCCCAAAGTGGGGCTCAGTGCCACCACCCTGAAATCATGATCTGAGCTGAAACCAAGAGCTGGATGCTTAACTGACTGAGCCACCCAGGCACCATGTATTGATGAATTATTTTTAAAGTCCATACTTAATTTAGGATTCCTAAGTTTTTACCTATTATGCTTTTTCTGTTCCAGGATCCTATCCAGGATATGACATTATATTTATATTTTATTATTTATTTATATATATTTTAAAGATTTTAATTTATTTGACAGAGAGAGAGAGAGCACACGAGCACGTGCACAAGCAGGGGGAGCAGCAGAGGGAGAGGGAGAAGCAGGCTCCTCGTTGAACAGGGAGCCTGACGTGGGGCTCGATCCCAGGACCCTGAAATCATGACCTGAGCCAAACGCAGACCCTGAACCGACTGAGCCACCCAGGCGGCCCTAATGACATTGTATTTAATCATCATGTCTCCTTACTTGGCTATGATAGTTTCTCATACTTTCTTTGTTTTTGATGACTTTGATAATTTTAAGGAGTACTAATTAGCTGTTTTATAGAATGTCCCTCAACTGGGATTTCTGTGATGTTTTTCTCACAGTTAGACTGGGGTGATGGTTTTGGGAGGAAGACCATGGAGATAAAATGCCATTTTCATCACACCATATCAAGAGTATTGCAATATTGCAATATAGTTCTGATGCTAACTACCTGGAGTTAGCACAGATTCTGGATTAAGGGCACAGTCCCAAGCAAGAATGGGAAAGAGCTTACTTACTTAAGCATATACTTACAATTCCAGTTTTATTCGAAAGGCTATAAAAAGAGTCTATAAAACAGAGGTTTTATGCCCTTTTTCCATGGAATCAGGGTGTGTCACTCTTCTGGCATGGCATGTGTTCACCATCCAGGAAGGTCCTGAGCTTTGGTGTTCAGAGTTTATACTGGGGTTTCATTACATAGGCACGATTGATTAAATCATTAGCCATGTGATTGAACTCAATCTCCAGTATACCTCCCCTCCATGGAGGAGGTTGGGCTTGGCTGAAAGCCCCAACTCTAATCACATGGTTGGTCTCTCTGGCATAGCCAGCTTCCATCATAAGTCCTTTTGTTAGCATAAACTCAGGTGTGGTCCAAGGGGCTTATAGATGACAAAGATTCTATTACTTGGGAAATTCCAAGAACTTCAGAGTCTGCTCTCAGGAACCAGGGATGAAAGCCAGTCAATTTTTTTTTTTTTAATATCACAGCAGTTACATACTATCAACATGACTTACCACATTTATGTTGACTTTAATCACCTGGCTGAGGTAGTGTTTGTCAGAGTAGAGTTTCTTCCTCTCCACTCTTTTTCTAGTGTACTCTTTGGAAGAAAGTCACTATGTGCACTTAAGGTATGGAGTGTTATGCTCAACCTCTTTGAGAGGGAAGCATCTACATTAAATTATTTGGAATTGGAATTTGGAAAGAGATTTATCTCTTTCCCCACATTTATTTATTCATGATTTACATCAGTATGGCTTTATACATATTTTATACTTTTGATTATAATTTAACAGTACTTTATTTATTTTACTGCTCAAGTTTTTCCAGCTTTGGCCATTGGGAGCTATTTTAGTTGGATCCTTTGTCCCTTTGACATACTCCCATCACTATGTTATTTTTGTTTTGTTTTCTTTGAAAAGCACTTCCTTACTTTCTGGCACTACATATGCTCCAATCTCATCTTGTGTATTTCCTGCATCAATCCTAGCATCAGCCATTTCTCCAAGGATTAGTGGTTCCTTTTTATTGGAGAATGGTGTTACCTACATTCTTTTAAACCATTTTCTTTTCTCCTGAGTCCTGTTTTAACTTTATTTTTGGAAATAATATTACCAGTCAGTGCTCATTCCCATTTTGATTTGGATGAGATTACCAGGATCTGGAAACTATAAATCAGAGTTTGTCCATTCTCTTGTACAGAAGATAAAAACAGAGCTTTAAGTAAAAATTGCAGTTGTAAGGACCCTGAATGTTTCCTTTTTAGTAACATTCAGAATTCCTGAGGATGGAATTATCTCATATGAGATAGAGAAGTGAAGCTCAGGGAACTGAAGGATGAAGCTATGGAAAAGAGCAAGAGAAAACATGATTTGACTTCATGATTTTTTGTCTCAATTTGTATTTTGGAGATATAACACTGGAATTCTATCTCTGGAAGCCCTGGGATACCTTTTCTTCTCACCAACATTTTATTATGAAAAATTCAGACATATAACAGGGTTGAAAGAATTTTAGAGTGAAATAATTTTACAGTGCAATCTATTCACAGTACCTAGATTTTACTATTAACTTTTTACTCTATTGCTCTACCACATATCTGCCCATCTAATCATTTCTTTTTTAAATTTTTTTGGTAAAGATTTTATTTATTTGACAGAGAGACAGTGAGAGAGGGAAAACAAGCAGGGGGAGAGGGAGAGGGAGAAGTAGGCTTCCCGCGGAGCAGGGAGCCCGATGCAGGGCTCGATCCCAGGACCCTGGGATCATGACCTGAGCTGAAGGCGGACGCTTAACGACTGAGCCACCCAGGTGCCCTTTTTAAACCCATCTTATTTTTTGATGCATTTTAAAGTAAATTGCAGATATCATTATACTTCTCCCTAAATACTTCAGCATATGTATCAATAACTAGAGTTCAATACAGTTGTTAAAATGTAAAATTTACATATAATAGCATGTGCAAATCTTATGTGTGTATTTGCTGAGTTTGACACATACGCATGGGTAACCCAAACCACTATGACAATGTAGAACATGCCATCACTTGAGAAAGTTCCCTCATGTCCCTTTCCAAATAATCCCTGCCTCCACCTCCTCCAGAGGCAATGACTGTTCTAATTTTTTCTCTACCATGGATTAGTTTTGCCTGTTCTAGAATTTCATATAAATGATATCATACAGTATGTACTTTCATGTGTTAGGTTTCTTTCACTAGCATAATGTTTTTGAGATTTATCTATGTTGTTGCACATTTGTTCCTCTGCTTGCCTTTTATTTATAAATACACAATTTGAAAATCTGTTCTTCTATTGATGTACATTTGGGCTATTTTCAGTTTGGGGCTTTTATGAATGAAGCTGTTATGAGCACTTGCATTTGAGTCTTTGTGGGACATGTTTTCATTTTTCTTGGGTAAATGCCCAGGAGTAGAATTGCTGGTCATAGGGTAGGTGTATGTTTAAGTCTTCTAATGTCAGACTATTTTTCCAAGTGGTTATACCCTTTTTTTCCCTAAGATTTTATTTATTTATTTGAGAGAGAAAGAACGAGAGATAGAGAGCACGAGAGGGAAGAGGGTCAGAGGGAGAAGCAGACTCCCTGCTGAGCAAGGAGCCTGATGTGGGACTCGATCCCGGGACTCCAGGATCATGACCTGAGCCGAAGGCAGTCGCTTAACCAACTGAGCCACCCAGGCGCCTGTGGTTATACCATTTTAAATCTACCTCAATAATATAAGAAAGTGCCTTGTCAATGTTTGGTTTTGTCATTCCTTTAAATTTTAGACATTCTAGTTGGTATGTAGTGACTGATATATCCCTGTAATTTTTTAATTTACATTTCCCTGATTATGTTCAGTACATTTTTCATGTACTTATTGGCTTCTTGTATTTGTGTACTTATTTTACTTTTATGAAACATCTTTTCAAACTTTGTCTATCTTCTATTGGATTGTCTTTTATTGCGAGTAGTGGTATTTCTTTTATATTCTAGATGAGGGCTGTCCAGTTGAATTTTCTGCATAATCCAATATATTTATTGTGAAAAGTGGCTAGTGCAAATGAGGAAGTGTATTTTTAATTGTATTTGATTTTAATTAATTAAATTGAAATAGCTACATTGGCTAATGGCTACCATATTGGGCAGTGCAGTTCTAGATACCAGCCCTTATCAGATACATGTTTTGTGACTATTTTCTGTCTGTGGCCTAGCTATTCATTTTTTTTTAAGATTTATTTTTTTATTTTATATAGAGAGTGCATGAGCAGGAGGGGCAGAGGGAGAGGAAGAGAGAATTTCAAGCAGACTCTGTACTAAGGACAGAGCCTGACAGGGGGCTCAGTCTCATGAGCCTGAGATCATGACCTGAGCCCAAAACGAGTCAGCTTCTTAAGTGACTGAGCCATCCAGGCGCCCCTTGGCTATACATTTTTTTTTTAATGGCGTCTTTTGATGAGCAAAAGTTACAAATTTCGATCAAGTCTAATTTTTCAATTTTTTCTTTAATGGCTATTGCATTCTATGGCCCATTTAAGAAATTTGTGATTACTCCTAAGTCAATGGGTTTATGGTCAACCTTGATGATGTTGGGTGAGAGTCATGGGTTATTTGAGTAACACTGTTGAAAAGATCTTCGTTACCTGATTGGATGCTTTGGCACCTTTTTGAAGAACAAAAAAAACTTTAAGTGTGGATCTATTTCTGTCCTCTCTATTCTCTTGTATTAATAATTTATTTATTTATTTATTTGACACAGAGAGAGAGACAGGGAGAGAGGGAACACAAGCAGTGGGAGTGGGAGAGGGAGAAGCAGGCTTCCCACGGAGCAGGGAGCCCGATGTGAGGCTCCATCACAGGACCCTGGGATCATGACCTGAGTCAAAGGCAGACACTTAACGACTGAGCCACCCAGGTGCCCCTCTCTTGTATTAATCTATTTGTTGAGCCTCATGCCATTACTACACTGTTTTGATTACTGTAGTTTATTGTAAGTCTTAAAGTGTGAGCCTTCCGATTTTGTTCTTTTTCAAGAGTGTTTTGAGTATTTTAAGTCCTTTGAATTTCCATATAAATTTTAGAGTCAACTTGTTAATTGGGATTATGACTGGGATTTTGATGATTTAGACGTGATGAAAGAAACATCTGATATTTTTGAGATATATACATATATATATACACATACACTCATTTTTAAAAAAATATTTTGTTTGTCAGAGAGAGAGAGAGAGAGCGAGCACACAAGCAGGGGGAGCAGCAGGCAGTGGGAGAAGCAGGCTCCCTGCCCAGCAAGGAGCCTGATGCAGGACTCAGTCAATCCCAGGACCCCGGGATCAAGACCTGAGCCCAAGGCAGACACTTAACTGACTGAGCTACCCAGGTGTCCCTAGTTTTGATATTTTTGAAAATAGTTATTTACGTAAGTTGGCATATTTTAATACTTTGTCAAGAAGGAAAATAGGGTCTAATCAGTCTTCTATGATCTAGGCCAAAAGAGAGCCTATAATAATCTGTTTCTTCCATTTTGTATTGTTTACTTAGAAGGGACTCTGGACAGTAATTTCTCTGGCAGAACCTGGGGTTAGAGTTGCAGACTCTCTGGTGCATGAAAAGTAAAAAATCTAGGTCCCGGGCACCTGGATGGCTCAGTTGGTTTAGCGGCTGCCTTTGGCTCAGGTCATGATCCTGGAGTGCCAGGATCGGGTCCCCATATTGGGATCCCTGCTCAGCGGGGAGTCTGGTTCTCCCTCTGACCCTTCCCCCTCTCATGCTCTCTCTCAAATAAATAAACAAAATCTTAAAAAAAAATCTATGTCCCAAGAAACAGAATAGAAACCGCTTCTAAGATGAACTAGTGATTCTAAATGTGAAAAACCCCTATATAACTCTTTGATTTATGTCCTATTTAAGGAAGGCAATAAACTTTGTGCTTTTTCTGGTCTGCAGCATCTCTAAACTATTTTGCCTTGATTTTTCTCTAAATTATTTTAGGAGAAGTGAAGTTACACAACCTTGTTCTCTTCAGTATGAGCTTGGAAAGTAAATCTACAGATTGTTTAATCTCTTCATGTTGTATATGAAGAAATAGAGAGTTTCATGATTTGCCCAAGATCAGATAGCTACTTAGTAGCAGAGTTCTGACAGTATTCCAGGCTTCTCAACCTCTCTACTCCACTGATATTTTTTTTTTAAGATTTAATTATTTGACAGAGAGAGAGAGCACAGACAGGGGAAGCAGCAGAGGGAGAGGGAGAAGCAGACTCCCCAGTGAGCAGGGAGCCCAACTTGGGGCTTGATCCCGGGACTCCAGGATCATCACCTGAGCTGAAGGCAGATGCTTAACCAACTGAGCCACCCAGGCGCCCCTCCACTGATATTTCTCACCATGTATTCCTGTGATAATAGCTAACTAGTCAGTAACTCCCATGCCCCTATATGTGCCTGGCACTAGGCTATGTATAGATGATATAAATTACCATTATGATACAGCTCTGGTCCTCAAATACCATAGAGTCCTGTGTAAGAGAAGATGCAATTAGAAAACAGTAAAAGGCAATATGTAATAATATTCCAAATTGGATAGATTTTAGGATAAAGTGGTATGGATGTACATAGAAGTAATACTGTGCTTCATTTTAAATAAATATGGCTGTGTTATGGCAATACTGAACTGTACCAGAGAGCAGGTTTTATAAGAGAGACCTGAAATAGGCTAGCTTTGCTAACTTAAATATATAAAATGAAAGCAATCAAATTTCACCTTAAATTCATGCTTTGTTAAACAAAATGTTCACAACAGTTAAGGAAGGTGAAGATAAATACTTGATGAAATTATCAGAGAAGGCTTAATGGAAGAAGTAGGGTTTGAGAAAGAATTTCAAGGAATGATAAAATTATGAAGGGCAGAGGATTATAAACTATTATAAATGGGACATGAATGATATTTTAATGAAAATTTGAATACCTTAAAAATTAAAATGTGATTTCAATGCAGTTCAAGAGAATGCCATTAAATATGTTTATGGGTCTCTGAAATGAATTACTTTTAACTAAAGCTAGTGAAGCCCAAATTTGTATGGGAAGCTCAGAGGTGGAAATGCCTACTGAATTAGTCAAGTAGGTATCTAGATTTCTTCCTAAAGAGGTGGTGCTATTTTGCCCAGGGGCTTCTCCTATGATAGCTGGTCCAAATGGAATATTGTTTTTTTTTTTTAAACAATATTCCTATAAAGGTAATGAGATAGCTGTATTTCCATTTTGCTTTCAACAATTTGTCCTAAAACAAATAAATCAACATCTCCAATATTTCATTTGCTTATCTAGAAATGGGACAATAATAACTTCCCTGTCAATCTCATGGCAGTTGTGAAACCTGAAAGGATAGTATGTGTGAAAATGCTTTGAAAATCTTTCAGATATAAAATTCAGTAAATAACAATAATTGTACAGATATGGCTCAATGGAGAGTCTATGAAAATATTTTTAGAGATAAATTCTTCAGAATTCTCTGCAGTATTGACTTGGTTTTTCTCCAAAGATTCTAATAGGCATTATTATATTTTTCCTGGGGTGTAGACAGCATCTTGTGTACTGAATCATCTTTCATCAACTGGGCTGATTTACAACTTTGCAGTTAGATGTTATTTAGAATATCATTGGAAAATTCTTGTTTGTGTTACTTTTTATTTATACATTAAGTACAAAAAATTGTTTTCTTTATACTTGTATCCAGATTAGTGCAATTACTTAAGAATGATGATGAACTGCTAATGTAGATAATGAAATTGCAACTCTAATTTCTTACATAACTGAAGAGAAACTATTTTGATCATTGAGAGAAGAGCAAAAGGAGTAGAACTGTAACACTAATTTTTCTTTCACTAGAAGGGGAAATTGTTACCAAAAGTGGGTTCAAGGGGAAACCTGGCTGGCTTAGTTGGTAGAGCATGGGACTCTTGATCTCAGGGTCATGCATTCAAGTCCCATGTTGGGCATGGAGCCTACTTAGAAGAAAAAAAGGTGGGTTCAGTTGTTACTAAGAAAAACAGAACTTGATTTATGAAGCAAAGATAGTCTTCAGTTCACTGCCTCCATGTGTCTATTCTCTAGTATCTCATATTAAAATATTATTTTATGAGGTTTCATAATGTAACAATTATTAATACTCAAGTAATAGTACTTAAAATTCTCACCATAGGTTCAAAATACACAAAGGATTTAATTTCTTAACAAAATATGCATATTTTTATATGGCAAAAAAGTGCCATTATATGTCAATTATATCTTAATAATTTAAAAAAATTGCCTACAAGAAACTAAACCTTAAAAAAAAAAAGAAACTGTACCTTGACTATATTATTACTAAAATCTGGGTTAGTGAGTATTAGTTATCTATTGCTGCATGACCAATTACCATAAACTTGGCAGCCTAAACAACACACTTAAAAAAAAATTAATTTGAGAGAGAGTGAGAGAGAGAAGATGGGGAGGAGGGAGGAGGAGAGGGAGAGAGAGAATCTCAAGCAGACTCCAAGCTGAACTCAGAGCCTGATGTGGGGCTCAATCTCACTACCCTGAGATCACGACCTGAGCGGAAACCAAGAGTTAGATGCTTTTTTTTTTTTTAAAGAGTTTTTTATTTATTTGACAGAGGGAGACACAGTGAGAGAGGGAACACAAGCAGGGGGAGTGGGAGAGGGGGAAGCAGGCTTCCCACTGAGCAGGGAGTCTGATGTGGGGCTCGATCCCAGGCCCCTGCTATCATGACCTGAGCCGAAGGCAGACGCTTAACGACTGAGCCACCCAGGCGCCCCGAGTTGGATGCTTAACCAACTGTGCCACCCAGGTGCTCCAAAAACACACATTTATTATCTCATGGTTTCTATGGGTCAGGAATCTGGGAACACAACTTAAGTGAGTCCTTTGCTTCAGGATCTTTCTTTCTTTCTTTCTTTCTTTTTTTTAAGATTTTATTTATTTATTTGACAGAGAGAGAGATAGTGAGAGCAAGAACACAAACGGGGAGTGGGAGAGGGAGAAGCAGGCTTCCTGCCAAGCAGGGAGCCCCATCAGGACTTGATCCCAGGACCCTGGGATCATGACCTGAGCCGAAAGCAGACGCTTAACGACTGAGCCGCCCAGGCGCCCCTCAGGATCTTTCACAAGGCTGCAAACAAGGGGTCATCCAGGGCTGGAGTCTCATTTGAAAGCGCACCTGGGAAGGATCTACTTCCAATCTAATGTGGTTATTGGCAAAATTCAGTTCTTTTCAGGCTGTTGGACTGAGGGCCTCAGTTCTTTGCCGGCTGTCACCTGTTCGTTGCCACATGGCTTTTTCCATAGGCAGTTCATAACATGGCAGCTTGCTTTGTCAAAGCCAGCCAGGAGGTCCCCTAGAAAGCCAGAAGTTACAGTCTTACATATTGTAATCACAGTAGTGACATTCTATCACTGTTGTTGTATTCTCTTGGTTAGAACCAATTTATAGGTCCTGGTCACACTAAAAGGGAGCAGATTACAAAAAGGTGTGAATACCAAGAGACAAGGATCATTCTGGGCCATCTTAGAGTCTGTTGGAAAAAAACTGATTAATGTGACATATAACATAAGCTAAAAAGAGAGAGGTTCCCCCTAAGAAATCATTCTCAATTAATTCTATAATCCAGAAGGAATTGGTGAGATTGGCTTAACAGAATTTCCTGTTAACTATACAGCATCACAAACTAATAAGTACCAACTACTAAGCACATTATTTTCTTCTTCCGCTATTCTCCTATTTGTCCAGTACTGTCAAATATGATATGAGGTAGCCCTACATCAGGCCCCAGAAAAGTGGCAAATAGTTGTACTTCAGAAAAGCATTAGAGAAAAATATATGTATATACATTTCATCAGCAAACAGTGTACTGCATCAGCAAATGGTGTTCATTTTGTTATACTGGTAACTGATATCTATTAAAAATGTCATTCTTAACAGCACATTGCCAGCATGTTCCCTCACATAAATAGCCTCAGTTTAATAAAACCCTAATTCTTGCACATGATTAGAAATTTGCAAGAGAGATTCAATGTGGCATTAATATAATAAAGTCTTTGACTTTGAGTAATTGACAGAACTTCTGGTAATTAAAAGAGCTCTTTATATTCCTAATCAAATCAAAATACCAGTTTTAAACTACTTAGAATAATTATGCCCCAAATGAATATTTTCTATGCAAAAATGTTTTTATCTGTTTTAAAGACTAGCAAAAACTAGAAAAGCCTGAGATGGAAGAGATTGGTAATTGTCATTTCAATAGTGTTTAAATTGTTGTGTTATTGTTAGTAGATGGCCTCTAATAGGAATTGCTCTAAATCAGCATGCAGATGTATTTTGAGAGATTATAGTGGTTTGGTAGGAGCTTTTCACTTTTATAAGTGGATTGAACAAATTTTTTGCTGCAATATTTATATCATGTGTAATAACTGTACATATGGTTAATAAATCCTAAATAGAAAAGATTATTAAATGAATTGAAAAGATTTGGTATCAGAACACCAAGTAGTCTAAGATATTATGTAAGCCACATGATTATAGAGGACATCTTCACATTTTGGTAGCAGCATACAACAGACAAAAATCTATATTATCTCCTTTTCCCTGAAGAAAATAGAACTTCACATTAGCTGATGTGAAGGTTTGGTATCTTGATGGGGCTCTGCTTTGTCATTGTCCTTGGTGTGTTCTCTAAAGTACACAGGAAGATTCTCTTCTGAATACAGAATGAAGTAAGGTTTTAGCAAAGTCTTGTAGAGACTTAAGTCTTCTAATCTCTAGGATAGAATTGAAGGGTAGGAAGGACTTGGCTGAATGAATACGTTTGGTACTTGGAGAAAATGAAATAAAAAAGCAAAAGCACAAGAATACTAAGGCCCTGTGTGTAGCAAGTATTTGTCTTGGGTGACAATACTTTTTCTAAATTCTGATTGTGTGGCTTCTATTTCAGGACAGGATCTTCTTTGAAGCCTTAAACAGTAAATAGAGAATATATTCAGCTATAACTCGAGCCCTGTGACCTTTGTCCAAGGATTCAGTTCAATCTTATAAATCAGAAATTCAAATGCCAAATCACCCATGATTTATCCAGCTTTGAATATTCGCATTTAGAAACCCATCCTGTCTCATTCTAGAGGTGGATTTTTAGTCAGTGGGAGGCCTTTTGTCAGAAGCTTATCTAGTCTAAGAATATACATACATTTACTTTATGTAATTTTTTAAAAATAAGAATGGGGAGTTTCTTTGACAGCATCTTAGTTTACGTGAGCTAAGGTACTGAAAGTCTTTGATGGGGAAACCTTCCTAGATGAGGTTTCCTACAGAGACTGACTCACTGAGAAGCTATTTACCTAAGTAGAAATACTTTACATTTCAATGTGAAAATTTGTATTAGATATAGGTAAGAGACAGTTTCATGTTTAGTCATGAGCAGAGATATTTGGAAACAAATCACACCAAAGGACAAAGTAAGGGCAATTAATGGGGCTGTCATTTAGACAGGTCCATTGAAGGGGTGAGATTTTCATTTCAGCGAGCCCTTTGCGCAGGATAAAAGGTTCAGTTGAAGACAAGAACCTTAAACTGAAGGAATTGGTACTAGTTTCTAAGCTTTAGTTAGTATATTTAAGAGACAGAAAACTGTTCATAACACTCTCTTTTTCCTTAGTGAGTTGAGCAAAGGAATGAAGCATGTTCTCAGCTGATAAGTGAGGCTTATGGACAGCGGATGAGGCAGGCACTGCTTCTGTGTGGGAATCTGAATTTTCAGATTGTCCGTGGTCACCTGAGGATCTTTTTTGGGGGTGGAGGGAGGGAATCTAGCAGACACAAATACATGCTTTCTAGAAAATAATACAAAGTATTACCCTATTCATAGTTAGGAGACATTCAAAAGAATCCTGTCTGTTTTGAACAGTACTTATTTATTCATTGCTCTTGGGGTGGTAGAAACCAGGACTGAGCCTATGTAGTGTCCAGATGGCCACATAGTGATGTGACCTTTAATCCTCAAGGTCTTTATCTATTTATACCAGCATTGATTGAGATGCCACATACTTAACCATGCAGATTGTTGCCAAGTCTTCCCTTATTCTTGACCTTAAGTTCTCTTAAAGACCAACTTTCTCTCAACCACTCTTGCAGGAGCTCTCTCAGACTGTCTGTCCACACACAACACTTAACTGTTTTTATTCTATGGTCCTGCCACTACACTGGTAATAGGGGCATTGATTCTGTTGTTCTTACATCCCTTACACTGATTTGGGGCTCTGATGTCCCCCTCTTTACTGAGATTCAGTAAGAGAGAGGTAGTCACAGTGTATCAGGTTCTTTCTTCGAATCTGTAATAGGTACTGATAATTTTAACTTCAAATAACAAAAATCCCAACCAACAGTGGTTAAAACAATTAATTATCTCACACAACAAGAGCTCTGGAGATGCAGTTCAGTACTGGCGCAATAGGTTAACTATATGAACAAGAATTCATCTTCCTGACATATTTCCACTTCATTACCCTTAGCTGTTGGCTGTCATTGTATCTGTCACCGTTGTGATTCTCATGTTCACCAGATGACGGCCACACATCCAGGTGTCAGTCATATCCATGGTTAAGATGGGAAAAAGGAGTAGCATCAGTTATATTCTATTTTATAGCAAAAGCTTTCTCAGAAGCCCCCCCAGAAAATTTCCCTTACACCACATTGTCCAGAACTATACCGTACATGCCAAGAACTATGTCTAGAATTAGCAAGTGAAACTATGTCTAGATTAGCAAGTATTTGGATTTCTATCATTTATAGTTGTATGGTGCAAGGAAATTGGGGGTTGAGAATGTTCTTGGGCTATCCAACTACCAATATCTGGCTTAAGAACTTGTGAATATCTAAGTTCTCACTTTGCTCCTGTCTTTTTTTTTTTTTAAAGATTTTATTTATTCATGAGAGACAGAGGGAGAGAGAGAGAAGCAGAGGGAGAAGCAGGCTCCCAAGGAATAGGGAGCTGGATGCGGGACTCGATCCTAGGACCCTGGGATCACGACCCGAGCCGAAGGCAGACGCCCAACCATCTGAGCCACCCAGGTGCCCCTGCTTCTAACTGTCTTGATTCCCCATAATCCCACAAAATTTTATATAGTCTTTCTAGGACAGATATTGAGTTGGCTTAGTCAATATCGATTTCCAATCTTTTTTTTCCCATTGCTTTCCTCTAATCTATAGGTTAAAGATATGTAAATGCTTGATTTCTCAGCTTCTCTTGCTTTTAGGGGGGTCATGTGACCTGGTTCTAGCCAGTCTGGTGTGTATGTGGCTTCCCTCCCCCCACACGCCGCCAAAAGGGCAAACATACTAGAGAAACATTTTTATCTTTGTCATTCTCCTCTTTTCCTGTGTGGAACATAGCCTTGATGCCTGGAGGTGCAGCCACCATCTTGAGGACAAAATAAGGACAACAAGATGATGGAACCAAAAGAATGAATTTGGTACATAATAACACAGTGGAGCCACTGTATCAGATCTGAACAGTCTACTAATGAAATTTTCACATGAGACTAATACATCCCTACTTATTTAAGACAATGATAGAGTTTTCTGCTACTTGCAGCCAATGTAATCCTAACTTATATAAGTAAGAAATCATGTTTTTGTATCATGTTGTTCTCCCAAAGGTATTGTCTTTGCCAGAGCTTTCCCCATTCTCCTTAAAGGTCCCAATTTTCAAAATTGAAAACCAAGAAAATAATTTCTTTTCTCTAATATTTTTATGTATCATAAAATGATGCCACATAGTTTATCAAAATGGGAAAGGGCTATATAAGGTACAAGGAGTTATAGGGGGAAGTCTTGATAAATATTATGAAACATATCTTACCATAGTTATAAGTACATAGAAACACATCCAAATTAGGCCAAGGCAGAAAGAGAATTTATTGGATGGCTGTAGGTATATCTCATGGATCTAGGAATAGGAAGTATAGCTTGAACCTCACTATGGACTAGAATCAGGAATGGGAAAGCTATTATGAATCAGTGCACTCCCTCTCTGCACACATGATCTCTTATGGTCTACTTTATTCTTCTCTGTTGGCATTAGCTTTTTCTGCTTCTCTGTGCACAAAGAAGAAATTAGTCCCTTCAGCCTTACCAGTTCCAATGCAAACTAAGATTGAGTAACATCTCTTATTTTAAAGTTTTATATAGAAAGAATCTAATTGGTCCAACTTTGTTTGTGTGTCAGTCTTTAACCCAATTAGTGACCATGGGATGGGGTCAAATGGCTTAGAAATTCTTAGGAGCAAAGGGAGAATATTCTTTTAAGAAGGAGCCATGGGTGTGTGTGTGTGTGTGTGTGTGTGTGTGTTTGTGGCAGTGGTTGCTGGAGAAGAAATAATGGACATCTCTACGATTCTCCTGATATCCTATCTGCTGAAAGGGTAAATCAAGTTAATGATTTGTTCATTCTACAAACAAAAATATTACTTGTTCCTCCCTTTACGTTATCTCTCAGAGAATGTCAGTGCCATTTATCTAGTTGCCCATGTCATAAACCTCTACATAACCAATAAGCATCACAATAGCTAACATTTATTGAATATGTGTACTTTGTGATAGGTATTCTACATGAATTATTTTATTTTAATATTTATTATTTATTTATTTTCTACATGCATTATTTTAAATTTAACCTTGCAACAACCCTATAGGTAGGTATTATCTATTTTATAAGCAAACATTTCTCTTGGATTAATTACTACAATAACCTCCTATCTCCCTAACTCTGGTCACACCTCTCCCAACCATTTTTTTTACCTGGTAATCAGTAGTATTTCTAAAACACAAATCTAATTATGTTATTTTCTCACTTTAAACCCTTCTGTGGTTCCCTTAGGGTAAAGTCCAAATTCCTTTAAATGATATATTAAGTCTTTTTTGATCTATGCACCCTTCATCTTTGCCAACTTCCATCCTCATCTCTGCACCATCCTGCTTACACTCTATTTGCAAGACTTGAAGATCATTTGAAGTTCTTACCAGTTCATTTCTTACCTCTGCACAACCCTCTAGCTCTTCTCACAGCTGATGCCTACACATTACCCACATTAAGGATTCAACTTAGATGTTAGCCTATCCAGAAGCCTTCCCTGATTCCCTTAATGATGTGGGTGCCCCTTCTTTGTAATTCTGTATCTCTCAGTGCTTTTTTCCTATGCGTATCACACCATGCTGAACTGTCAGTTAACTTATTCTGTCTCTCACACTGGTTGGTAAAGTTCTTGAATGGAGGGATTATATCTGGTCCAGGGTTGACAACCCTATGATTAGGGTAGTACTTGGTGCATAGTAGTTGCTCAGTAAATATCTTTATAAGTCTAGAAGAACTTGAAAAGCTACCTGGACAGAAACAGATATTCAGCATTTCTTGTTTAGTGAATGGATTATTCTGATAGTCATTCTCCTTATACCTATTGTTTTGGTTTATAATTTATAAAAATTGAGGAGATAAAAATTGATAAAATTAACTGAGAAAACATATTGCAAAACAAGAAAGTGATAAGCCAAAGGAAGCAATAATGTGAGATTGGGGGAGAAAAAGCAAGGAACTGAATTTTTTTCAGAGCTTATTTAATTAAATGTACTTGTTGGAAAAATCTAACCCTTACAATAACTATTTGAGATTGAAATGTTATGCCTGTAGTAAAGACAAGAAAATTAAAGAACAGAGTAGAGCAAAACAAACTGAATGATTATACAACAAATTTTCTACAGATAAGAAGCAAATAAAAGAAATTAAAATCAACCTTAGAAAATATTATGGAGAATATGTGAGAGCAAGTCAACCTATACCCTAACTGATCCTTTTGCTGGGTCTGGGTTTCTGTATCAGCTTTCTAGCTTTCTCTTGTACAGCTACTTCCTTTGCTCTCATCTGCTTTGGAGGTAGGAATACTTCATTCCTCATACCAAAATCAATTCCACCTTCTCCCTCAAGCTTTGTCTCACTTAACTTTCTTCTTGAGCAAAACTTCCTTAATTAGACCTGCTTTCTGATTTAGCTATTTCTGATTATGTATATATATATTATACACTATTATTGTAGATCACGCGGGCAGGGTGGGGGTAAGGCAAAATTCTTAACAGTGGGAATGTTTAAGTTACCATATTCTGCGCAGTTGAGAACCTGGAGTCATTTTCCCAAATTCTACCATTTCCTACTTCTTTTCAGTCAAGTCTCTAAACTTTAAGTCTCATTTCTTACTACTGAAAAGAGGATACTAGTAAGAGTCTCGTATCTACCTACCCGAGGATTTCTGTCAGGGCCAAACGGATGAGGTATGTGAAAAACGCTTCACAAATATTTGATTAAACTCTGTAAAATATTTGTACCTGGCTACGAACCGGACTGCATTAACAAATTGGGTTGCCGGGCTGAAGAAACTCAAAGGCGGCTCGTCTCTAGGGAGAGGAAGCTGAGCGTTACTACGTGATGTCATCACCCTACGACGGCCGCGACGGTTTCCGGGCTGGGCTTAAAGCAGTGTTCCGAGCTATGGGGTGTTGGCAGCGTTTGTTGATTTTTGGCGGGGTATCGCTTCGGGGTGGTGGCGGGGCCAGTGTACCGCTTGCGGGAAGCCGAGTGTTGGTTTGTCGGCGCCAGGTTCGTGGTGCTGCTGGACAGGGGGAGGCGGAAGGGACGGAGATGCTGGGGCGGCAGGGCCGCAGGGGCCCCGGCATAACCTCTTGCTGTGGACTCGCCTCAGACCTTAACGGGCCTCCGCCTACTCGGCGGCAAAGTGAGACCCCAGTTGGCTGGACGTCCCCACTTTCCAAGCAGGCCCCCAGAAGGACCAGGCCGAGGCGTGGCGGGAAATGAAACAGATGTCTAGAACATGGATGTGTGACTTGTGCATTGTTTTCTCTTTTAGTTTATTTAGAAAATAGGTTAAAAAGAAGGAAACACGTGGAGGATTTAACTCCATAAAGAATCAGTTTATTTACTTTACATTTTTAACGTCTGCGTATCCTGGCAGATAAATTTCAGCTTAAACAGTGTATTTCCACGATTGTGATCAATAGCAGTAGGTAGATGGTACAAAGGACCTAACAAATGGAGATCAGCAGAATTAACCTAGAAAAGAAAGCCCTATTACAAACTCCGAATTTTTACTTTAACAGAATGATAATGGAGATGGCTTATTTTAAGACTTTTTTTTTTTTTTTTTAAGTTATCTGGTGCTGACAGTGAGACCCTAAAACAAAGAAGAGCACAAATCATGTCCCGAGGACTTCCAAAGCAGAAACCAATAGAAGGTGTAAAGCAAGTTATAGTTGTGGCTTCTGGAAAAGGTGGAGTTGGAAAGTCTACTACAGCAGGTATTATAAGATATTCTGATCTCAATTAGGAATTTATGCCAACTGGCAAGTGCACAGCATTAAAATTATAGTTTCGATTTTTAAAGAGTTATTTGTAAAATTCCGTAGTGTCAGGAGTTGGTAGTGATTAGGAACTTAGATTAGCAGTTTGAAAAAACTAAGTATATAGCCAGGTCTTTGACTCCTTAACTGAGGAAAAGGAGGTCAGATTCCCCATCAGATTGCCCATCAGATCTTCAGTTTACTTAACTGTAAAATGGCAATGACGATAACCTTTTTCATAGGGTGGCCATGTAAATTAAATAAGCTAACCACTTAGCCCAGTGTCTCCTACATAGTAAGTGCTCAATATTTGGTTGCTGTTATTATTTCTTAAACGTTTAGTAACTTTAACACTAAATTACTTGTTCTTTGATATTCTTTCCCAGTCTGTCAATGTACATATAGCTACACAGTTGCAAGGAGACTTTTTATGTTATTGTGGCCTTTTTTCATTTAACCATAATATAATTTTCAACATTCATAAAATCAGCGTTGATCAAATATTTGAAAATTTGTGAAGGTTTAACATTGTTTTAATTGTTTAAAATATCATCTAATCTTTATATCTTTTATAATAATAATACTGGAGCAGAGAATTTTTTGGTGGCTCTTTTTAATTGATTGTAGATTTCATTGTGACTGAAATGCTGCTTTCAGATTCATAGGAGACATACCACCAGATATAAAAGAGTTACCATCCAAGACTAATAACCAGATAGTCCCCCAATTTTTCAAAAGAAATTTTCAAAATTTTTTAAAGATTTATTTATTTATTTGTGAGAGAGAGAGAGAGAGAGAGAGAGAGAGAGAAAGAGAGGGGCAGAGGGAGAAGGAGAGAGATTATCCTCAAGCAGATTCCCTGCTGAGCATGGAGCCTGATGCCACACTCTATCCTAGGGCCCTGAGGTCAGGACCCAAGCCAAAATCAAGAGCCTAACCAACTGAGCTACCCAGGAACCACAGAAATTTCTTATTACAGGTTAATAATGTAAAAGGGTAATGACTTCCCTTCTTCCAATCCTGCACAACGGAAGTAGCTTATATTATTAATTTGGAGTCATAAAACACCCCCCCTTTTTTTTTAAAAGATATATTTATTTTAGAGAAAGAGAGCATGAGCAGCAGGGGCAGACTGAAAGGAGAGAATCGCAAGCGACTCTTCACTAAGTGCAGAGCCCGACTCAGGGCTCAACCTCACAACCCTGAGATTACAACCTGATCCCAAATCAAGAGCCCGTCTCTTAACTGACTGCACCACCCAGGCGCTCCTGGAGTCATAAAACACTCTTATCTTGTTATTGCCTTGTATTTAATTTTCAGTCATTTCAATAGGAACGGCTGCTAATTCAGGTCTTATCTAGTCTATCTTTTCTGCAGGAGATTTTTAAAAAATGACGATTGTATTTTATTTGTCGATTTTCATGTAGTTCTAGATTGACAAGATCTTTTAAATTACAGTTTTTTCCCCAGACTGTTAACCTAAAGTTGGGGGATATATGTACCTTAAAATTCTTCAGTTCCATTGAAATCAATGACATTTTGAAACAAGAAGGCATAGTACAGAGTTCTGTGACTAAAGGTCTTGTGTCTTCACTTAAAAAGCCATTTTTAATAATTTCCCAGTATAGCAGTTTTATGGTTGTACAACCAGCTACAAATCCAGCTATATAATTTATTAGCTTAATTTTTTTTCTCATTTTGACCCGAAGGTAATTGTGGAAGAGTTTTTCAGATGTTTTGAAGAAAATAAGATTTACCAAGTATTATAGTTCTAATGGACCTATAATATTACTGTTTGATACTGTATTATTATTAAAAAATGATTAGTGATTATTCCTAATGAATTAATGCTATATGCTACACATTTTTACTTTCTTTCCTAAGGGCCTACAATCCATCTACTTAATATTTTGTTTTTAAAATTTAGAAGGTTTTAGTCTGTAGAATCCACCTCTTCTTGTTTTTTGAAAATTCAGAGTACATTTATTTGTTTTCAGTAATGGAAATTCCTTTGCATGCTCTGTGATTACTTGGACTGGTTAAAGATGGAGAATATTTTCATGATGATATCCCTAAGTTCTTCGAGTTTTATGCTGTATAATTTGTTGGGTCTGTAGGCTAGTACTTGTTTAAAACATTGTTTTTGTATTTGGTTAGCGGTCTTCTATTGTCATGGAATGTGACAGCATTTAAATAGGAAAATCTATGACAAAATATGCAGTTGTGACACATAGTAGGTGTTTCAGTAAATGCCCCTTCCTTGCTTTTTTTGTTAGCATTAAACCATCTGTCCCAAAGAACTGGCCTTTACTTCTTTCTGACAGCTCTATTTGCATACATAAGTCTTAGAAATAAGTTGTTTCTGTGTGACTCTGTTGGTATTATATTTCTTTCATACACACACACACACACACACACACACACACACATATAGACACATTACATACATGTTTGGGACTATATATATGTTCCAAACTATCTCAGAATTCTTCCCATTTGAATATGTATGCTAGAAATTTTTTTCAGTTAGAATGATGATACATGGTTAATACAAACATGCTCTGTGATTCCATTGTATAAATGTGAGAAGACCCTAACACTGAAATGAAGTAGTCTCTTAAAAGTTTCTGCTTAATAGTTAGATGGTTTAACCTATGATATACCTGAAATTCAGAATTATTTGATAATTTATAAAAATTAATTTGTCAAGTGACATGTCCTAGGCTAAGTACTTTATATCAGTATTTCATTTAATTCTCACAACAGTTATGAAATAGGAATTATCCCCATTTTATAGAGGAGGAAAATAGATTTAAGGGTAAAATATCTTACTCAAGGTTATATAATAGAAGGTGGTAGAACTAGGATTTACTTTGAAACCAGGTCTACTTTGAAAATTTATGCTCTTAACTACTTTATTTATTTATTTTTTTAAAGATTTTGTTTATTTATTTGACAGAGAGAGACAGTGAGATAGGGAACGGAAGCAGGGGCAGTGGGATGGGGAGAGGCAGGCTTCCCGCTGAACAGGGAGCCTGATGCGGGGCTCGATCCCAGGACCCTGGGATCATGACCTGAGCCAAAGGCAGATGCTTAACGACTGAGCCACCCAGGTGCCCCTGCTCTTAACTACTTTAAAGGAAATAATCTCAGCATCATTTATAACATTGTTCTATTAAATAAATGTGATTCACAGTATGAAAGTCTACTTATCAGTCTTGGAAATTTGTTACCTTTGGACCTCTCTTCATCTCAGATGTAGCATATCTCTATTGCTGGGCTCAAGGTGGTTTTGGGACTACTTTCCTTCTGTAAAGAAGGATTCACTAGCAATAGCAGTTTTGGGAACATGTTTTACTGCCTTACCTTTGACCCTCTTCCCTTTCCTCTGCAGAGTGGTCCAGCCTTTCATACGCAGGTATTTGTGAGTTAGGTATTTGGAATTCCTGCATTATCAGCATTTATTTATTTTATTTATTTATTTTTTAAAGATTTTATTTATTTGAGAGAGAGAATGAGAGATAGAGAGCACGAGAGGGAAGAGGGTCGGAGGGAGAAGCAGACTCCCTGCTGAGCAGGGAGCCCGATGTGGGACTCCATCCCGGGACTCCAGGATCATGACCTGAGCTGAAGGCAGTCGCTTAACCAACTGAGCCACCCAGGCGCCCTATCAGCATTTATTTTTAAAAGGCAATAGGATCATATATATTTTTATTTATTAAAAGGTATATATTTTTTAGGCAAAATGTTTTTGAAAATAATTGAACTATATATACCAGTAACATTGTTTTTTAAAAACTAAGTAGATTATTTAAACAAAATTATAGCAGGTTATAAAAATGAATCGTTTAAACTGTTAATTGTAGGACAGGCATCTATTGCTTATGTTGGAATGTTACTCTTTTTTGTCTTTTTTACTTTCTGTATTCTCTCCATGTCTTTGTTTTTTATAAGTAAAGGAGATACATTAAAAAATTTCTGTGCTTTGGTTATTACCTTGAAAATATTAGAAGGCAAACTGAATTTTAGTAGAAGAAAGTTACTAAATTTGATTACTTTTTTTGTTTCTTACAGTGAACCTTGCACTTGCACTAGCAGCGAATGATTCGGTAGGTGTTTATTAATAAAAATATTAATTGATTAAAATGTTTTTTAAGGAAATGATAAAGAGCATATTTTTCATTTATTCTGTCAGGGGCTATATAGTGTAGCTGTAGTCCTTTGCATTTCTTTAAGGAACTAAGAAATCTTTAAGTACTGAGTACATCTAATGATAATGATGAAAATGGAAGGGGTCAAAGAATTCAGGCAGCGTTTAGAAGGTAGAGAAGGCAAGGAAATGGATTCTTCCTTAGAGCTTCCAAAAGATATGTAATTCTGCCAACACCTTAATTTTAGCTCATTGAAACCCATTTTGGAGTTCTGTGATAACTTCTCACAGTAGAAGTAGGAAATAAATATGGATGGGAATTCAGTTTTCTTAGTTCTTAAATTTCCAAAGATGTCTTTATTTTGCCTTTGTATTTGATTTGACTAGATGTAGAATTCCAGGTTCAAAATAATTGCATCTCTGAACCTTGTAAACAACATTCCTTTTTCTTCTCTCATGCTAATGAAATGTTTGATGCTAGTCTGATTCATATTGCTTTGTAATAACCTGTTTTTCCCCTCAAAGCTTTTAGAGTTTTCTTTATGTCTTTTAAGTTTAGAAATGTCACAAATATGCGTCCAATTGTTGACTTTAAAATTTTTTACCTGGTTGGAGATTAGCCAGGCGGTATCAAGGTTTGAAATTTCTTCCTTGATTACTTAAGTGGTATGTTTGTTCTGTCTCCAGAAACCTATTAGATAGCTATTAACCCTTTATGCTTGTTGATTTGTCTCTCATAATCTCCATCTCTTTGTCTTTTGCTGTATGTTTTGGAAGATGTCTTAGACTGTTTTCCACACTGCTTTGTTGGGTTTTAGTTGTTATTTAGCCCTTTGATTTTTATTTTTAAATTCAGGAATTCTATGTTTTCCAGGTTTCTAGAACTCTTTGTTATTTTACAAATACTGGAAAAACAATGGCTGTATCATTCGTTTGAATCTCTCTGAGGATGCTAATTAAAATTTATAAAAAAATTGTTCCTTTTAGTGATCTCTGTTTACTTAGCATGGTGGTTCTTATAATGTGGTCCTCAGACCAGCAGAATCATCATCATCTGGGAACTTGTTAGACATACAAAATCTTGAGCCCATCCTAAACCTAATGAATCAGAATCCATGAGGGTGGAATCCTGCAGTCTGTGTGTTTTTTATACAACCTATTTTTAATTTGATTTAATTTATTTTATTTTATTTTTTATTATTATGTTAATCAGCATACATTACATCATTAGTTTTTGATGTAGTGTTCCATGATATTCATTATTTGCATATAACACCCAGTGCTCCATGCAGAACGTGCCTTCTTTAATACCCATCACCAGGCTAACCCATCCTCCCACCCCCCTCCCCTTTAGAACCCTCAGTTTGTTTTTCAGAGTCCATCGTCTCATGGTTCATCTCCCCCTCCGATTTCCTCCCCTTCATTCTTCCCCTCCTGCTATCTTCTTCATCCGCTTCTTTTTTTTTTAAACATATAATGTATTATTTGTTTCAGAGGTACAGATCTGTGATTCAATAGTCTTGTACAATTCACAGCGCTCACCATAGCACATGTGCTCCCCAATGTCTATCACCAAGCTGCCCCATGCCTCCCACGCCCACCACTCCAGCAACCCTCAGTTTGTTTCCTGAGATTAAGAATTCCTCATATCAGTGAGGTCATATGATACATGTCTTTCTCTGATTGACTTATTTCACTCAGCCTAACATCCTCCAGTTCCATCCACATTGTTGCAAATGGCAAGATTTCATTCGTTTTGATGGCTGCATAATATTCCATTGTGTATATATACCACATCTTCTTTATCCATTCTTCTGTTGATGGACATCTTGGCTTTTTCCACAGTTTGGCTATTGTGGCCATTGCTGCTATAAACATAGGGGTGCACGTACCCTTTCGAATCCCTGCATTTGTATCTTTGGGGTAAATACCCAGTAGTGCAATTGCTGGATCATATGGTAGCTCTATTTTCAACTTTTTGAAGAACCTCCATACTGTTTTCCAGAGTGGCTGCACCAGCTTGAATTCTCACCAACAGTGTAGGAGGGTTCCCCTTTCTTCACATCCTCGCCAACATCTGTCATTTCCTGACTTGTTAATTTTAGCCATTCTGACTGGTGTGAGGTGATATCTCATTGAGGTTTTGATTTGGATTTCCCTGATTTAATTTAATTCAATTTTTTATTAAAGTGTATTCAACATACAATGTTATATTAGCTCGAATCTGTGTTTCAACCAGCCCTATAGATGATTTTGATGCATGCTAATGTTTGAGAATCATGGATCTAGAGTTTGTGAAAACTCTTGTCTGCTAATGGCATCCTTTTTTGTTTTCTAGTGTGGTTATGTTTTTTATTTAGATTTAAACCATTTCTTCTCTTGTTATTTCAATGGGAATTTGGACAGAAGAGAGATAATCATGTGTGTTTAGGCAGCCTTATTGAAGTAAGAGCCAGTAAGACATTTTTAAAAATAATTTTTATTAGGGCACTTGGTTACCATGGAGGAGAGACCCCATCTTCCTTAAAGAAGGGAGGAAACAGGGAAGATTCAGTGGATGGGAAGGTAGATAATTTTTAGGTGTGGGGATCTTTTAAGTTGGTTATCATTTCAGCCAAAGCTTTGAGTCTTAAGTCAGTGTGAAGCAACTATGTAATAAGGGATCAAAGGATGAAAAGAATAGTTAAAAAGGGGTTGATTCCTTCATGTTAAATATTGCTAGTCTTTTTTATTTTTTAAGATGTTTTGAATTTATTTGATAGAGCACAAGCAGGTGGAGCAGAAGACAGAGGGAGAGGGAGAAGCAGGCTTTTTGTTGAGCAGAGAGCCCGACCTGGGGCTTGATTCCGGGACCCTGGGATCATAACCTGAGCCGAAGGCAAATGCTTAACTGACTGAGCCACCCAGGTGCCCCAAATATTGCTAGTCTTGGTGAAATGGTAGCTCAGAAAAATTTTTTTCTGTTTCTGTGTGTTTTTTTTTTTTTTCTTTTTCTTCTTTCAGGGAACAGGGTTGAAGGCAGATTCATCTTTAGTGCTTTATATGTATGACAGGGAAATTGACAACAAGAAAGGAAAAGCAGTAACACTTTACCTGGCTCATTTCTTCAGAAGCCTTTAGTATCATTAAGTGTTTTTAAACATGTTTGTAAAATCTTCCTTAGGAAGGTCTTCAGTATTCTGTGATCCTGATAAGGAGTTTTTTGTTTTTCATTTCTTGATTTTTTTTTTTTTTTTAAGCAAAGTTAATGTTTTTGATTTGGGACTAGCATGTTTGGCTTAAACTGTGCTTTGCCAGAGGACAGCTTGCATACAGAAAAGAAGAGCTATATCTATTCTATATGATTTATATGTATCTGGCATAGTTTTGTACTCTGTATTTCCCAACTTAAGATTTTATTAATATTACAATTATTTGGAGGACATGTTTGGTCCTTAGGGGAAACTCATGTTTCCTCCCAGCCCTTCTATTTGCTTGAGTTGATATGGATGGCCAGGATATGTCTTTTTATGGGGTTAAAAACTCCAGTTAGTTTGGTGTCTTTGGAGCCTCTCCAGTGATTCATTCCCAGGGAGTCTTAATCCTGTGGAGTTTGTATTATAAAAGGGGTCTCTGATTTGCTTTTCTGTAGGCCATTTTTGTTCAAGACCTTGGTAACGTTTACCTCCTTTCTTTTCCATGGTTGGTACTTGCCTTTTTTCAGCATTGGAATAGGAAGATCCAGGTCCAGGAAAGGGAAACAGGACCAGGAAGCTATTCATTTTGCTTTTGATAATGACTTTAGTAATCTCTAAACTAGACTGTAAACCACAGGGGTGTGTGTAAGATAGTCCATTGGGATGTAAGAGGGAGATTTTTCTTTTCCATTTGTATTAATTTTTATCTTTTAAAGTTTATGTTTTTTTGTGTATGTTTTATAATTTGTACTGTTAGTATATATGGTATATATAGTAGCTGCAATGTAACTTATAAACAAATATATTAACATATATTGGGGATATATTTTTAAACATTTTTTACTGATTGGAGTGCATGATCAGAAAATTTCAAATGTTACTAGCCTAGGCAAAAGGAATTTCTGGGCTGGATCAGATGCCCAGTTTAAAGGAAGACTACTTTACAGATGGAGGTAAAGGCCTTAAGGGAATAGGGCGTGGATTTTCCCTTTTCCTTGTCTTTTGTACTTTTCTTTGGGGATGTAGAAGGTAGTAATGCAGAGCAGAGTTTGAGATCATGCGTGCTGTGCATCTAAATATTGCATCTAGTGATTTGTTGGAGCTGGCTTATGCTTGTTTGTGAGGGCCAGTTGTTAAATTTTCAGGAATTTGGGAACTAGTTGATACCATGTTGTTACCATGAAATAGGCCATGGTGGGAGTATTTAAGCCATGGAAATTGGCAAATACTGAAAATCAGACACCCCACCCCACCCTGAGCCACTTGTTAAACATTTCCTGGCACACCATAGATCATATATATTGACAATCATATTTTTTGATTTTTCTTTTTTTAGTTTTTTTTTAGAGAGGGAGAGGGGCAGGGTGTGGGGAGGGGCAGAGAGAGAATTTTAAGCAGGCTCCACACCCAGCTCAGAGCCCGATGTGGGGTTGCTGAGATCATGACCTCAGCTGAAATCAAGAGTCTGGTGCTTAACCAACTGAGCCACCCAGGTGTCCCCTTTTTTCTATCTTCTTAACCATATTAGGATCTCATTCTTTTACAGTATAAATTTAATAAACAGTGAGAAGAGCACTGAGACTGGGAGAGGGAAACATAAAGACTACCAGAAGTCATTGATAAGCTCTGTGAGATTCCTGTCAGTTCAGTTCATTTTAGTCCAACAAATATTTGAGTACCTATAACACTCATTGCCAGACACCCTGGGAATATAAAGCAAAGTAAATGTGCTGTGGGAGTTCACAGCCTAAGACTACATTCACAAAACAGTGTTGTGTATGTGTATATGTATTTATATAAGTGTGTATATATTTCTGTGTATCTGTGTGTGTGTGTGTATTTTGGTGATGTATAGATGGATTAGGTTCAATAATCGTTTCTTCTGTGAGTGAGAAAGTGCTAATTAAGACAACAGTTAAGGTTTTATCATGCTTCATAACAGTAGACACATTGTGTACTCTTAAAGGTTTTATAATCTTGTGAATACAAAAGGAAGATAAATGTCTTAAAATGATGAGATATATTCAAGGTCAAATATAGTAGTATATCCTTCTAGGATGAGTAGCTTTTATTCCAGAGAAAAACAGTCTTCTTTTTTTTTCATAGAGCATTTTCATGAACATAATTGTATTTGGTTCTCACAGAAACCTGTAATGCAATGCCATAGTATTTATCAGTTTTACAGTCTTTATTGATTCTGCCCTATCCTTGCCACATTTCATCAGTCAGCAGATACCCTTGTTTCTGTCTCTGCGATATTCTTCCAATATGTAACTTTCTCTTGTCACTATTCCCACTCTAACTAAGGCTCATGTTATTCATTTATACTTCAGTTATTGAGTGCCTATTCTATCCTAAGCACTTTGGAGGATACAGAAAGGAATGAGACACCCAGTCCCTGCCTTTGAGGAACTCAGACGAGCAGACCACTGCAGTGGTCTAATCCATTACCTGCTCATGCTCAGATCCATTCAGTACATAATGCCTGATTACTCTTACTAAAGCACTATTGGAATTACATCACTCCCCTGCTTAGCATCACTACTGAATGCCTTTGCTGGTATTCAAGATCCTCAACGATCTGGCTTCCATCTGCCTTCATAGGTTTGTGTTTAGCTTATCTTCTAAATGGTCTTTGTGCTCTGGCCACTCTGGGTTACTTGAAGTTGTATGTTCTTGCTAGCGTACAGCCTTTCTTGTACATTTCTACTGGAGTACTCTCTTCACCTTTCTTTAGCTTAAATGCCCTGTCTTCCAGGCTGCCATTTATGGCTGTGCTGGTTATATCATGCATAAAGGTGCTTGTCAAGGAGGTTGAGTGATGACAGAAATCCAGACTACCCTCTTCTTGTACAACTGCAGGCTGCATTCTTTTTTTGTTTTGTTTTATTTTATTTATTTATTTTTTAAGTAAGCTCTAGACCCAACTTGGGGCTTGAACTCACAACCCCAAAATCAAGAGTCATATGTTGTACCAGAGCCAGCCAAGTGCCCCTGCAGGCTGCATACTAATTCACACAGAGACACTATATGAGCACCTTTGCCCTGAGGGGCAGCTTAGTGAAGTGCTCCCTGAATTCCTCTCTTTTTATGTCTTGGGAAATCCAGTAGCACTATTTATTTGTATGATTATTGTGCCCATGCAATTATTCTGGTAATTTTTATAATAACAAATGATATAACTAACATTTATTGAACATTTATTGTATGTCAAGCGCTGTTCCTCATGACATGGATCTTAACGCATTTATGTTTCATAGCAACCATATGGAAATAGATACTATTATGATGCCTTTTGTAGATAGAAAGCAGAAGTATTTGGAGGCTGAGTATTTTGCCCAGGGTCACTGGGGAAGTAAATGGCAGAACCAAGATTTGAATGCCAACCTAGATCCTGTGCTCTTAACCTACTTGTTCAACTGCTTCTATCTTAGCTAGATCCTTAATGATTAAAGATTGTGTTGTCTTCATCCTTGGCTACCCTCAGCAGCTAGCACAGTGCTTTATGACTTTGGAAATGCACAATAAATGTTTGCTGCATTGATGAATTGAGTATGTAGAATGGTTTCATGGTATGTTAAGTGCAAAGTTTTGTTTTGTTTTTTGAGAAGTGGTCTGGGACGAGAGGACTTTTTGTAGCTTAGTGGGCTATTCACTGTTTTTTTCTTGCTTCTTAAAAGCACATTCTGTGATTCCACTTAACCCTCTTCTCATTTTGTACTCTTTATCTGCCAGTCTCATTTTTCCCCCTGTTCCAGTTACTACTCATGTGCCCTTGATTCCAAATTCATCACCAGCCCGGATCTCTCTCCTGGATACTAGACCTGTCTGTCTAGTTGTCTCTGTATACATCCACTCGAATGCAGGCATTCAGGCTCAGTGTGAACTCTTTTTTTTTCCTATAACTTTGTCCTGTGGGGTCATTTGGTTCCTGCCCACCTTCAGATTAGTCGCCTGTTCCTGCTGCTTCTACCACTTAACGTTCTCTAGATTGTGTACTCTCATTTCATTCCTTAATGCTGCTGCTTTATTCAGACTCTTACTGTGTATCTTCTGTGAGTTGATCCCTGCTATTTTCTCTGCTATGATGTTTCGAGGAAAGGACTAACACTTGCCATATTATTTTAAAAGAGTTTACTTGTTTATCTCCTATGCTAGTCTGTGAACCTTTTAGGATCAGTGGTGTTGGTCTTATTCCTCTTTTTTTTAATCCTCAGTGCTTAGTCCAGTGATGGTATATAGTAGATTCTTGGTGAATGTTGGTAATAACTGTGGAACATATTAAATGAAGAGTGGTTGTGAATATATATATACACATACATTTATATTTCATTTCTGTGGCAAATTCTAAGTGTTGGATAAGTTTATAATTTGTTCACTGCTAAATTAGGCCCCTTTTTTCGTGAGGAAATGAAATAATTAAAATTCAAATGGGATAATAGATGTGAAGAGCTTAGCACACCGACTGATACATAGTAAGTTTTAAATCACTTTTTAGTATGGGTGGCTAAATAAAAGCTTTTTGTAAGTAATGTTTCAAAATAAAAGCTGATACATGTTTTACTTACTTGACTGTTTTTACAAAACTTATTTTAGGTTTTTACTTATTTTCCATTGCTAGAATGAATCATTAGAATTAAACTTCAAGGTGGAAAATGAAGCAGTATTATCTTCAAAGAGTTTGTGTTTTTCGTTTTTTTTTCCATTGATGTTTATTTTAAAATATTTTTTTCCCATGATCTTATAATGTCTTTACACTTATTCTTTCCAGACATACTTCTCTTCTTCACAAGTTATCACTTAGTGGTTCTTTAAATGTAATTAAAATTATCTTAAGCCTTTGAAGTTCTATGATCATGTTAGGAAAAATTAGGAAGTTTTGGTTCAAGATTTAGTTTTGGTTTTTGAAAAGTTCAGTGATCTTGGAACATGTTATGTACCACCACTTAAAACACTGTGATTTTCTTCATTAATAGTTACATGTATAGCAGTTAATAGTTATTTGTATAGCTTTTTGATATACAGAACTGGGCTTGATTCTGGCTCTGCCTCTTGGAAACTGTATGACTTTTGCCTGTACCTATCTCCTAACGTTCTAAGTATTAAAGGAGGTAATGTACATAAATCATGAAGCAGTGTCTGGCACATAATAAATGCTAATAAAGAGCTATTCTTATTAGCTACCATAGTACTCCACATGCCAACCTGGACATGTTCTTATAATCTGGGTTATTAGTTATGATGTGAATTTGGATTAAATATGGATGATGCTGTGTTTCTCACAATTACCTATGCGAAATCCTGATGTCTACTTAGTTCAAGTTTGTAAGGTTGGGGCCCTTCTTTTCTTTAATGCCAGTGTTGTGAGGGGATTGCACTATATTAAATTGACCTGTTCTTAATGTTTTTTTAAAAATCATAGTTTTATGGTATATGTAACAGATACATTTCTTATAAAAAATATTTTGTTTCAGTATTGTGGTTAGCTATTTTGGAGGAAGGTACACTATTAGTGTTTAAAGTATAATTATTTTAAAGTTAAAGGGAAACTGGGGCAAGAGATCCAGAAGAAACAATTGGCAAAACTATCATTTTTTGCTTCTTTTAGTTCTTCAATTCAAAGGTAATTCTTGGGAAGAAGTGTGTTTTATAAGTGCATTCGAATTCATAAATTTTGACTTTTACCAAGGAGAAAGAGACACCGAACATATATTTGCAATTAGAGCAAAAGTCTTTGCTAAAACCAAGAATTTCTTTTGGGATATATGGAGCTATTCATAATAATTGATGACTTTTCTTGCAAATATTTGATAATTGTGATGGCTACACATATTCATACATACATGGGGAATTATCACTTTATAGTCAGTGGAAAAAGGATTTCTAATGAATTACTTTTTCTTATTCCTTCACCTATAGATTTGTTCATTCATTCATTCATCAACCATTTATTGAAGGCCTGTCTTCTCCTAGGTGCTCTGCTTAGTGTGGGGATGCGGAATTGAAAAAGCCCTGCCTCTGTCCTCATCTTGGTTAATTTACAGCCTGAGTGACTGGGAGATTGTCATTTCCATTCAGAGCAGGGGTCTCTGTATGACATGAGGATTCTTGTTTCTAGTCTTTTTTCTTTCCCATTTATCACAGATGGCTTTTTCCACTCTTAAGCCTTCTATTCCATTCCAGTTTCTTCACTTCTATTACACATGAAAAATGGACTTTTCATTGGTAATGTATTTATTATTTTCTTCCTCTATCTAGTGTATCTTTATATAGTCATCATGATCTCTTGTCTCCTCCTGCCTCAGAGAAAGAGATATCGCACTTGATGCCTTTATCTGGACTCTTCATCCTTCACTTCCTACCTTTTCTAAGACTTTGATTCATAAATTCTTCTTTTTGGTTATCTTCAATTTCTCTTTACTAATTCCTTCCTTTTGGTCTATAGATCTACTTGTTTTGCTCATACACACTGAAAAATATAAATGTGTATTTTTTGAATTAGTGAATAAAACAGTAGATCTTCTTTACCCGTACTCTTTCCCTCAAGCTTCTGCCCTCTGATACTTTCCCATGATAGCCATACTCATACTGGAGAGAGTAGTCTACCCTGGTTGTTAGTTTACCCAATTCTCAGTTATTTCTCAACTTCTGTAATTTGACTTCTTATCACCATACTGTTGGATTTCCTCTCCTAGTTACCAGCTATCTGCCAAGCATATTTGTTCCCTTTCTCTTGATTCTACTTGATTTTCTGCTGCATGTGATACTGCTGACCACAGGTGCTGACACCTTAGAGAATATTTGTTTGGCTTTCACAGTATCATTCTGTCTTAATTCTTCCCTCTTTCTCTGACCCTTTCAGCTTCCATTCTAACTTTTCATATTATTCCATTTCCATAACTTCTGATTTTTCTCCTCATACATACATGTCCTCCCTTTGTTTTCATATACTGCTTCTTCATTGTGTCTTTTTAAAAATCCTTATTTTCAGTAGTTTACTCAACATCTCCTTTTGGTGTTCTACAGATTATGTCAGATATATTTATTTGTTTGTTTATTTATTCTCCAAGATTTTATTTAAATTCAAGTTAACAGATAGTGTAGTAGTTTCAGGAGTTGACTTTAGTGGTTCATCACTTACATATAACACCCAGTGCTTATCACAAGAAGTGCCCTCCTCAATGCCCATCACCCAGTTACCCCATCCCCCCCACCCACCTGCCCTCTAGCAACACTCAGTTCTCTCTAGTTAAGAGTCTCTTATGGTTTGCCTCCCTCTGTTTTTATCTTATTTTATTTTTCCTCTCCTTCCCCTATGTTCATCTGTTAGTTTCTTAAATTCCACATAAGTGGAATCATATGGTATTTGTCTTTCTCTGACTTATTTCGCTTAGCATAATGCCCTCTAGTTCCATCCATGTTATTGCAAATGGCAAGATTTCATTCTTTTTTTGATGGCTGAGTAATCCGTTGTGTGTATATATCTATATATAGATATATAGATATATACATATATATGTGTGTGTGTGTGGGTATATATATATATACACCACATTTTCTTTATCCATTCGTCAGCCAATGGACATTTGGGCTCCTTCCATACTTTGGCTATTGTTGATAGTGCTGCTGTAAACATTGGGGTGCATCTGCCCCTTTGAATCAGTATTTTTGTATTCTTTGGGTAGTGCAATTGCTGGGTTGTAGGGTAGTTCTATTTTTAACTTTTTGAGGAACCTCCATACCATATTCCAGAGTGGCTGCACCAGCTTGCATTCCCAACAGTGTAAGAGGGTTCCCCTTTCTCTGCATCTTTGTCAACACCTGTTGTTTTCCGAGTTGTTAATTTTAACCATTCTGCAAATATGTCAGGTTTAAATGATTGAAATGGAACCTCTTTCTCTCCAAACCTCTGTTCCTTTATTCCTTAATAATTCACTTATATGTTACCATCACCCATTTCAGTTACCTATTGATAAGTAACAAACTACCCTAAAGTATGTATCAAGCAATAGCCATTATGTTCACAGATTCTGTGAGATAGGAATTTTGGACAGAACACAGCAGGGATGGCTTGTGTTTGTTTTACAGTGTTTGAGGCTTCACCAGGGAAGACTCAAATGGCTAGATCTGGAGGCCTTTCACTCACATGCTTAACACTTGGATGGGGATGAGTTGAAGGCTGAGCTCAGCTGGGATTGTTGATTGGAGTACATTTCCATGTTACATGAGCTTCCTTGCAGCATGGCAGCCTTAGTAGTAGTTTGACTTCTTACATAGTGGCTCAGGGCTCCAAGATTTAGTGTCCCAGGGAATAAGGAGGAAGCTGTATGGTCTTCTTTTACCTAGCCTTGATAGCCTAATTCTGGATTGAAGTAGTCCTGTGCCTCCCCAGATTCAGGAGGAGGAAACATAGACCTAACTTCACGATGGGAGGGGTATCAAAAAATATATCTGGGTGGTTCAGTTGGTTGAGCGTCTGCCTTCAGCTCAGGTCATGATCTCAGGGTCCTGGGATCGAGCCCCGCATCGGGCTCCCTGCTCAACGGGGAGTCTGCTTCTCCCTCTCCCTCTGCCTCCTTCCCCTGCTCGTGCTCTGTCTCTCTCTCAAATAAAGAAATAAAATCTTAAAAAAAAAAAAAGTGTCCATGTTTTAAAACTACCATACCAGATCTGCTGGTATCTTACTTGGAAACCTTGATATTATCCTTGTGTTTCATTTCTCCAGTCCCACTCTGCTTTTGTGTATCAGTTACTAAGTCCTGGCCTTTTTAATTTGAGAAATATCTCCTTTTCTCCATTATCATGAACCTTGGTAAGAATTTGATCACCTGTCACTTAAGAGTTTTCTGTAACCTCTTATTTGATCTGTACGGATCTCTGTCCAAATTGCTTAGCTTAGTTCTTAAATGTTGGCTCTACCTAAATTTCTACTCTGCACTTGGCTTTGCATTAACTGCTCCTTTGAATTGACTGCCTTCCTTGCCTTCCTCACCCACCTCCTTTCATCCTTCGGTCCCATGTTGGCTGTCACTTCCTATGTGAAGTCTTCCTAGTGGCTTCAAATGATGTCATTTCTTCCCGTATTGGTTTACATATTTATTTCCTGCCTTTAGAGTGACTATAGCTTCCATGAGGTCAGGGACTGTGTCTTAAATCATCTGTCACTATTGCCTGGACCATCATTACATACTCGGTAAATGCTTGCTAGGTTGATTGAAAACAGATTACACTTTGGTGGGATTCTCCAAAGGTTTGATTGAGTTACTGGGCTTTATTAAATGTCTGTTGAAGTTTTTAAATAAGGGAGTTTACATTCTGTGCTTCAACAATGTTATTTCATTTAAAACATATACAACAAAACCCAAAAAACTTATATTTGAAATATATTCTTTTGTACCAGAAAATTTAGGGAAGTGGGCAAGTATTAGATTTAAAACAAGCTTTGATAAGATTTATTTATTTATTTATTTAAAGATTTTATTTATTTATTTGACAGACATAGCGAGAGAGGGAACACAAGCAGGGGGAGTGGGAGAGGGAGAAGCAGGCTTCCCACTGAGCAGGGAGCCCGATGTGGGGCTCGGTCCCAGGACCCTGGGACCATGACCCGAACCGAAGGCAGACGCTTAATGACTGAGCCACCCAGGCTCCCCGTTTGATAAGATTTAAAGCTAGAAGAATAAAGTTGAGATCAGAACAGTATTGTTTTCAGTAGTGGCATTTTAAAGCTCTAATTTTGGCCTTGAAATATTTCACGTTACAGATTTCGTTCCAACCTATTTCTCTTTGGTCAGGAACATGTGATAGTTCACTTTTGGCAGTTGCACTGTGTGAAAGGGCTAGGGTCAGCACTGCTGTGCAGAAATGGGTCACTGAGCGTTCAGATGAAAGGGGAAAAACTTTTAAAGAGTCTTTATTTATTGTTGGTGTAACAGGACAAAATAATTATAAGCTTGAACCTCTCACCATGTTCTTGCTTCCTCCTTTGCCTCTCAAATGCTTTGCCAAATTAACCACGTCAACCAACTTTATAGAAAATGGATTGCTATTTTGAATAGTTCTTTAGCTATTATTCTTAAGAAGCTTCTTCAGAAAGTCTCTTCTCTTGTCTTCCAAAAGGACATAAGTCTCCTTTGTACTTCCATAAAAATCTTAAATGGTCACTTAAAGAGAGCAGACAGTATGTTCTACTTCAGTGATTGATAAAGTGTAACTGCCTGTTTTTTAGCTGAGTTGGAAGGAAGAACTCTGTCCTACTATAGCTTTAAAAGATGATTTTATTACTGTCAGGACAGATAACAAGCTAGGATTCTCTAATAGCAATAAATGACAAGTTGGTTTTCGCCTGTGGCTCTTAAACAGTGTAACGTTCTTAAATTAAGGTAAGAAAGGAGGTAGTCTTTAAAAGCAGTCTAGATCCCCTGCATTGAGATAGGGTTGTTCTCTGTTTAAATTTTTCCTGAATAGAATAAGACACACAAGTTTTCTCCAAATTCTGGAACAGCATTTGCTCTGAAATCTGCTGGAATGTTATCTGAAGTGTGATGGGGCTCTTTGCCAGTCACCATGGAAACTGATCAGGCTCTATCTAGTTCTATCCTTTGGGCTGTTTGGGGTGGCTTAAATAAAAGATGACCAACATATCTACACATATATATTCAAGTACAGTTTACTTAAGAGAATAGGCTATCTGTATAATTTCTATCAGGTTATTTAAAATATTCTATGCATTTGAAGAATATTCTGGCCCAGAAACATGAATGAAAATTTTCATATTGGATGGGCATAATTCCATTGGTTTGAGATCTTGTCTGCTGGCCTTTGTGCTTATATATGCATCAGAATAACAAATGCTAAATTTCCATTTACCTGCTTAGTGATGGAGAGGAACTTGTTATAGAAATTAAGGCATGGGTATTATTTTATCATACCATTGCCAATGAAATGGGGTTTAAGTGATGATGGTGGAGACATAAAAGTTAAAAGCATCTGTGAGCAATTAAGATAATTAAATATTCAGATATTATAGACATTTAGTATGCACCTTCTGAAATGACCAGTCTATCTAAAGTTAGGAAAGGTTTTATATCTATGGTAATGTTTAGAAATTTGAACCTGGATAGTCTCTTTTATTTCCTTATTGGGGAATTGGTGAACAGAAGAGGAAGAACTGGGCAGAAGTTATCTGAGGAGTTGACTGGTGCTGATAGAAGAGTCTTTTTATTTAATTAGTTAATTTTAAAAATTGAGGTAAAATTCACATTGACCAAGAGTTTTGTGTTATGGGACATACTGATTGCATACTTCCAGTTTCAAAGGTTTGTTCCATTTTAAAGGGCTGACTCTGATTAAAAAGGCATAATGGGAAATTGGGTGATTGAGGGTTCCTCTTGGTTATTTCAAATAACGTGATTTCCTTTAATGTCTAATAATGTCTATTTGTATGAAATGAAAATGAAGGGTATAATACTTGGTGCTTTGACAAATAAGGATACTTTTATTTAAGTATTTACTGAATATTTACCATTTACTAGGCACTTTTCTGGATCCTGGAGGTATAGTGGTAAAAAAGTCTAAGTTTCTGTTTTTAAGGAGTTTATATACTAGTGCAAGAGATAGAATAGATAAATATATACTTTTAGGTAGTAATAAGAGTTATGAAAGATTGTAAAGCAGTGTAAGGTGCTCTTTTAGATGGGGTTGTCAGGAAAGGGCTCTTTGAAGACATTTGAAGAGAGATCTGAATGAATTGAGAAACTGGGCCACAGGAAGAGCAAAGGCCGTGAGGTCGATTCAACTTGGCTTATTTTAATGAACAGCAGGAAAGTCAGTGTGACTAGAGTGGACCCAGGGAGAGGTAGGCAGGGACTTGTCATGCAAACGCTTATGAGCTATGGTGGAAATTTTGGACTTTTTTTCTGAGTATGATTTGGTGGATTTTTGACCAGGGCAGTGGCATGATTTAATTTACTCCTTAAAAGGATGTGGTTGCATTATAGAATGTAAATATAAGGGAATAAGAATAGAAGCAGGGAGACTTGCCTAATACCTAACGCAGGAGTTTAAGCTAAAGATGATAGCTTGGACTGTGATCTACCATGGTGGTAGAGGTGTAGTGATACGTACTTAGGTTCTAAGATTATTTTGAAGCTAGAGACAGGAGGACTTGCTGATGAATTAGATATGGATGGTTAAGGAAATAGTGGTTTCTTTACTTTCTTTTTTTTTATATCATAAAATGACTTACATAATTTAATAGTGTAACCATTTTTATATGTATAGTTCAGTGGCATTAAGTGCATTCACACTCTTGTACAACCATTCCCACTATCCATCCGCAGAACTGTTTCATCATCCCAAACTGAAATTCTGTATCTATTAAATAATGAGTCCCTATTTTCCCCCATTCCCAGCCCATGGCAGCTGCCATTCTACTTTTGTTTTCTATGAATTTGGCTACTCTAGTATGCACTGGTATGATCCTCTCAATAGATGCAGAAAAAGCATTTGACAAAATCCTGCACCCTTTCTTGATAAAAACTCTCAGTATACCCATAGAAGGAATAAACCCATAGGTAATATTTTCAGTGGGAAAAAACTGAGAGCCTTTCCCCTAAGGTCAGGAACATGACAGGGATGTCCACGCTTCCCACTGTTGTTCAACATAGTACTGGAACTCCTAGCCTCAGCAGTCAGATGACAAAAAGAAATAAAAGGTTGGGCGCCTGGGTGGCTCAGTTGGTTAAGCGACTGCCTTCGGCTCAGGTCATGATCCTGGAGTCCCTGGATCGAGTCCCGCATTGGGCTCCCTACTCGGCAGGGAGTCTGCTTCTCCCTCTGACCTTCCCCCCATCTCATGTGCTTTCTCTTTCTCTCATTCTCTCTCTCTCAAATAAAATAAATAAAAAAATCTTAAAAAAAAAATAAAAGGCATCCATATCAGCAAGGAAGAAGTGAAACTTTCACTCTTCACAGATAACATGATACTCTATAGAGAAAACCTAAAAGACTCCCCCCAAAAATGGCTAGAACTGATAGAGGAATTCAACAAAGTTGCAGGATATAAAATCAACATACAGTAATCTGTTACACTTCTATACACCAATAATGAAGCAGCAGAAAGAGAAATCAAGGATTCAGTCCCATTTACAATTGCAAGTAAAACCATAAGATACCCAGGAATAAACCTAACCAAAGAGGTAAAAGATCTGTGCACTGAAAACTATAGAACATTTATGAAAGAAACTGAAGAAGACACAAAGAAATGGAAAAACATTCCATGCTCATGGATTGGAAGAACAAATATTGTTAAAACGTCTATGCTACCCAAAGCAATCTACACATTCAGTGCAATCCCTATCAAAATACTAAAAGCATTTTTAACAGAGCTAGAACAATCCTAAAATTGGTATGGAACCAGAAAAGACCCCAAATAGCCAAAGTAATGTTGGAAAAATAAAAGCAAAGTGGGATGTATCATAATACCAGACTTCAAGCTGTATTACAGTATAATCATCAAGACAGTATGGTATGGGCACAAAAACAGACACATACATCAACGGAACAAAATAGAGAACCCAGAAATGGACCCACAACTAAATTGGTCAACTAGTCTTCAACGAAGCAGGAAAGAATATCTAATGGAAAAAAGTCTCTTCAACAAATGGTGCTGGGAAAACTGGACAGCAACATGCAGAAGAATGAAACTGGACCACTTTCTTATACCATACACAAAAATAAATTCTAGATGGATGAAACACCTAAATGTAGAAACCATCAAAATCCTAGAGGAAAAAACAGGCAGCAGCCTCTTTGACCTTAACCTCAGCAGCTTCTTACTAGACACATCTCCAGAGGCAAAGGAAACAAAAGCAAAAATAAACTATTGGGACTTCATCAAGATAAAAAGCTTCTGGACAGCAAAGGCAACAATCCTCAAAACTAAAAGGCAGCCAACAGAATGGGAGAAGATATTTGCAAATGATGTCAGACAAAGGGCTAGTATCCAGAATCTATAAAGAACTCATCAAAATCAACACCCCAAAATTAAATAATCCAGTTAAGACATGGGCAAAAGACATGAACAGACATTTCTCCAAAGATGACATAGAAATGGCTAACAGATAAATGAAAAAAATGCTCAACATTACTCATCATCAGGAAAATACAAATCAAAACAACAATGAGATACCATCTCACACCGGTCAGAATGGCTAAAATTAACAACTCAGAAGACAACAGATGTTGGCCAGGGAAGAGAAAGGGGAACGCTCTTACACTGTTGGTGGGAATGCAAGCTGGTGCAGCCACTCTGAAAAACAGTATGGAGGTTCCTCAAAAAGTTAAAAATAGAACTACCCTACAACCCAGCAATTGCACTACTAGATATTTACCCAAAGGATACAAAAATACTGATTCGAAGGGGTACATCCACCCCAATGTTTATAGCAGCACTATCAACAATAGCCAAAGTATGGAAAGAGCTCAGATGTCCATTGGTTGATGAATGGGTAAAGAAGATGTGGTATATATGTGTGTGTATATATGTATATATACACCACACACACACACACACACACATAATAGAATATTACTCAGCCATCAGAAAAGGATGAAATCTTGCCGTTTGCAATAAGTGGATAGAACTAGAGTGTATTATGCTAAGTGAAATAAGTCAGAGAAAGACAAATACCATATGATTCCACTCCATGTGGAATTTAAGAAACATAACAGATGAACATAGGGGAAGGAGAGGAAAAATAAAAATAAGATAAAAACAGAGAGGGAGGCAAACCGTAAGAGACTCTTAAGTAGAGAGAACAAACTGAGGGTTTCTGGAGGGGAGGTGGGTGGGGAGGAAGGGCTAAATGGGTGATGGGCATTGAGGAGGGCACCTGTGATGAGCACTGGATGTTGTAAATGATGAATCACTAAATTCTCCTAAAACCAATGCTACACTATATGTTAACTAATTTGAGTTCAAATAAAATAAATATTTTTAAAAAAAGCTTAGAAAAAAAAACCCCCTAAAAACTACTAGAACTGATAAATGAATTCAGTAAGGTCACAGGACACAAAATCATTGTATAGAAATTTGCTGTATTTCTAAATACTAATAATGAAGCAACAGAAAGAGAAATCAAGAAAGCAATTCCATTTACAATTCACCAAAAATAAAATACCTAGGAATAAACTTAACTGAAAAGGTAAAAGACTTGTACTCTATAAAACTATAAAACACTGGTGAAAAAAGTGAAGACAAACACAAATAAATGGAAAGACATTTCATGCTAATGGATTAAAATAATATAGAAGAGAATATAGAATTAGAATAATGCTGTTACAATGTCCATACTAGTCAAAGCAATCTATAGATTTAATGCAATCCCTATCAAAATACCAAGAGCTTTTTCACAGAACTAGAACAAATAATCCCAAAATTTGTATGGAATCATAAAAGACCCCAAATAACCAGAACAATCTTGAAAAAGAAAAATACAGCTGGAAGTATCACAATTCCAGACTTCAAGTTATACTACAAAGCTGTAGGAATCAAAATAGTATGATACTGGCACAAAAATAAACACATAGATCAATGGAACGGGATAGAAAGCCCCAAAACAAACTCATGATATATGGCCAATTAATCTCTGACAAAAGAGCCAAGAATATGGAATGAAAAAAAGACGGTCTCTTCAACAAACGGTGCTGGGAAAACAGGACAGCTACAAGCAAGAGAATGAAACTGGACCACTTTCTTTTACCATACACAAAAATAAACTCAAAATGGATTAAGGATCTAAAGGTGAGACCTGAAACCATAAAAATCCTAGATGAAAGCATTGGAAGTAATTTTCTGACAGTAGTCATGCAACTTTTTTCTAGATAGGTCCCCTGAAGCAAGGGAAACAAAAGCAAAAACAAACTACGGGGACTGCATCAAAATAAAAAGCTTCTGCCCAGCAAATGAAACAGTCTACAACACTAAAAGACAACCTACTGAATGGGAGAAAATATTTGCAAATGACATATCCAATAAAAGGTTAGTATCCAAAACATAAAGAACTTACACAACTCAACACCAAAAACCCCCAAATAACCCACTGAAGAAATGGGCAGAAGACACAGACATGCAGATGGCCTACAGGCACATGAAAGATGCTCAACATCACTCATCATCAAGGAAATGTATATCAAAATTACAATGAAATATCACCTCACACCTGTCCAAATGGCTGAAATAAAAAACATGAGAAGCCCATAAGTGTTGGCAAGGATGTGGAGAATAAGAAGCTTGTGCACTGTTGGTTCCAGGAATGCAAACTGGTACAGCCACTGTGGAAAATAGTATGGCGGTTCCTCAAAAAATTAAAACTTGAACTACCCTACAAACCAGTAATCACAGTACGGGTATTTACCCAAAGACTACAAAAACACTAATTTGAAAGGATATATGCGGCCCTATGTTTGCTGCAGCATTATTTACAATAGTGAAATTATGGAAGCAGCCCAAGTGTCCATCGATGGATAAATAGAAAACTAAGATGTAATACACACACACACACACACACACACACACACACACACACTCTGGAATAGTACTCAGCCATAAAAAGGAATGAAATCTTGTCATTTGTAAAAACATGGAGCTAGAGTAAAATGCTAAGCAAAGTCAAGTCAGTCAGAGAAAGACAAATACCGTATGATTTCATTTTCATGTGGAATTTAAGAAACAAAGAGCAAAGGGGGGAAAAAAAGAGCAAGACAAACTAAGAAACAGACTCTTAACTATAGAGTACAAACTGATGGTTACCAGAGGTGAAGTGGGTGGGGGATGGGTGAAATAGGTGAAGGGGATTATGAGTACACTTATCACAATAAGCCTTAAGTGTTGTATAGAATTGCTGCATCATTATATTGTACACCTAAAACTAATATAACACTGTATGTTAACTACACTGGAATTAAAATTAAAAACTTAAAAATTAAAAAAATTTAAAAGGTGGTAGGACTCCACTTATGACAACAAACCTCAAGCAAGTATATAGATTACTTATTAGTTGGTGAAACAATATAGACTAAAAAGTATTGTGCTCTTCGATCCTGACCAAAAGTTGACTTGAAAAGTTCAACACATTTACTGAGTTTTCACAATCAGGACAATTCTACTGTATACCAAATCTGAAAATGAGTATTTTTCATATGCATTGGGAAAATGTACCTGATATCAATTCAGTTGTATAATCAAGAAACCTGGAATCTCATTGCTGAGTCCTTCCTCTCCTCTCCCATATCCAGTCCATCATCAAGACCTACCAAAACCCCTCTTCCATTTCCACTGCCAACACCCTAATCCAAGACATCACCATGCTCTCCTGCTTAGGTTAGTGTAATAGCCTAAGCTGGCGTCCTGCCCTCACTCTAATATCTCCTCCATTCTCCATGTGGCAGTAAAGTAACTTTTAAGCAAATCTGATCATATCTCTCCGCTGTTTAAAATTGCTTCCCATTGCCAGTAGAATAAATTCTAAAATTCTTGACCTGGTCACTAAATCTTACACTGACTCACACTGACTACCTCACTGGCCTTCTTTCAATTCCTTCATACCACCACCCCACCCATGCTTCTTTCCACTCACAGTTTCCGGGCATAAAGGCCCTTGTCCCAGGAGTTTTCATTCCAACTGGGGGGAGGCAGGAGGAGGAGACATGGAAGGAGAAGATAAATAAGAATTACCTTGAAAAAAGTAAAACAGAGTAATGTGACAGAGAGTAATGGTGGTTGCAGGAAAGCAGATATCATCACTTTCTCTGGGAAGTCCTCCCTCAATCTTCAGATTAGGATCAGTATTCTGTTAAATGCTCCCCGACAATGGGATTTCTCCTTTGCGACACTTATCACAGATGTAAATAAACAAGTTGGACTGTCTTATTCACCACTCTATCCAAAATTCCTACCATAGTGTCAGACATACAGCAGAAAGTTAATAAACACACTGTAAAGGAATGCCTTGGGTTCTCCAGTTTCACAAACTGAGTCATAAAACCACAGGCCATGTAATGTAATTAGCTAACCTGTCCAGCTCTGCCAGAGCCAAAACCAAGAGTTGCCAAGGTAGGTTATCTGTCCTACCCCTGCTCCATGAGCCTCAGCAATACCCTCTCTACCACCTTTGATTTACTACTGCCTAAGTCATGTTCCCTGCAGTGTTTCATAAGACACGCACTTCAACAACAGCTGGCTTCCATCTTCCCTATTTAATCATGTATAAAAATAAAACATCATTTATATTATCACAACCATTTCCATGGCAAATATGAAAATATCAGAGTCCTAAGTCAAGGACTATAAGAAGTAGCAGCTTTGCAGGAGGTTTTTGTCAAAGGCAGATGTTAGCTAGTTCCAATTATAGGTCTTGTTTCCAAGCAAATCTGTTCTTTCCTGACTTCAATTTCCTCTTTTAAAAATGACATTTGATAGACTCTCTAGATTCTCAAATTTTCCTTTTTCTTTTGATTCCTTATAACATCCTACAGTAACATGAAATCAAACCCCTTTTTTTCTCCATTATAAAAACAATTTCTACTACCAGACTACTTTTGTAAAGATTTGATGCTCAAAACATGTATTATTTATAATGAGGAAAATTCTTTTAGAAGAATTGATATTCATAAGCTCTGTGGTGTGACCACTGTAGGAACAAAATTGAGAGCTAATTAAGCTGAGCAATTCTCATTAAATGAAGAAAAAGAAGTAATATTAAGATTTGGCCCTTAAGTACTTGGTCAGATGCCTATGAACCAGAGTGCCTAGGGAACGTTCTAATCCAGTATGTTGCAAACATCCTTCTTATTCCAAATATGTTCTCCACCCCATCTCACCCCACCAGAGTGGTCTGATCCTTCTTTTGAAACTTAATCCTTTGGAAAAGAAAAGAGACCAGCAATCTAACTAAAAAGCCTCTCTGCTGTTTAAAAAAAAAAAGTACACAAATTTTCCTCAAAATGTCCTTCCCCTGGATGAATGCCACCCTTAGTCGTGCACAGCTGGTGTTTGCTCACAAAAATGCTCCGTTCATAAACAAGCCCCCTCTATCCTATTATCCCTGGTATCTATTAATTTTCAACTGTCTCTACCATGATAAAATTTCTATGCTATGTAGTTTTTGGAAATAACAATTCTTCTCAATACCAAGTCATCTTGACACAATTTTTTAATTTCTCCGAGAACTCCTAAAATACCAAAGCTTACCACTGTTTTAAGACAAAGAAAGGAAGGGAATTGGCTAATAAAGTAACAAGCAGACAACCACTTAACACCAATGTGCTATACCAATTAGAACACTCTTTTTAGATGTCAATTTTTTAAACTCTCATTGTTGCTTAAACCAAAATCAAGAAACCTAAAAAGAAATGAAATTCAGATACATGCTACAACATGGATAAATCTTGAAAACATTACGCTAAGTGAAAGAAGCAGACACAAAAGGACAAATATTGTATGATTCTGCCACGTGAGTACCTAGAGTAGCCAAATTCATAGAGAACAAAAGTAGAGTGGCAGCTGCCATGGGCTGGGAATGGGGGAAAATAGGGACTCATTATTTAATAGATACAGAATTTCAGTTTGGGATGATATAGTTCTGCGGATGGATAGTGGGAATGGTTGTACAAGAGTGTGAATGCACTTAATGCCACTGAACTATACATATAAAAATGGTTACACTATTAAATTATGTAAGTCATTTTACGATATAAAAAAAAAGAAAGTAAAGAAACCACTATTTCCTTAACCATCCATATCTAATTCATCAGCAAGTCCTCCTGTCTCTAGCTTCAAAATAATCTTAGAACCTAAGTACGTATCACTACACCTCTACCACCATGGTAGATCACAGTCCAAGCTATCATCTTTAGCTTAAACTCCTGCGTTAGGTATTAGGCAAGTCTCCCAGCTTCTATTCTTATTCCCTTAAACATTTACGCTCTATAATGCAACCACATCCTTTTAAGGAGTAAGTTAAATCATGCCACTGCCCTGGTCAAAAATCCACCAGATCATACTCAGAAAAAAGTCCAAAATTTCCACCATAGCTCATAAGCATTCACATGACAAGTCCCTGCCTGCCTCTCCCTGGGTCCACTCTAGTCACACTGACTTTCCTGCTGTTCTTTTTTTAAGATTTTATTTATTTATTTGACAGAGAGAGACACAGCAAGAGAGGGAACACAAGCAGGGGGAGTGGGAGACAGAGAAGCAGGCCTTCTGCCAAGCAGAGAGCCCGATGTGGGGCTTGATCTCAGGACCCTGGGATCATGACCTGAGCTGAAGGCAGACACTTAATGACTGAGCCACCCAGGGGCTCCTTTCCTGCTGTTCTTTAAAATAAGCCAACTTGAATTGACCTCAGGGCTTTTGCTCTCTTCCTGTGGCCCAGTTTCTCAATTCATTTAGATCTCTCTTCAGATGTCTTCAGAAAGCCCCTTCCTGACAACCCCATCTAAAAGAGCACCTTACACTGCTTTACAATCTTTCATAACTCTTATTACTACATAAAAGTGTATATTTATCTATTATATCTCTTGCACTAGTATGATTTTTTTGCAGATATTGAACCACCCCTTAAGCCCAGGAATAAATTCCACTTGATCATGGTTAATAATCCTTTTAATGTACTGTTGGATTTGATTAGCTAGTATCTTGTTGACGATTTTTGCATTCATGTTCGTCAGGGATATTGGTCTGTAATTCTCCTTTTTGCTGGGGTCTTTATCTGGTTTTAGAATGCAGGTAATGCTGGCCTTGTAGGATGAGTTTGGAAGTTTTCCTTCCATTTCTATTTTTTGGAACAGCTTCAAAAGAATAGGTATTAGTTCTTCTTTAAGTGTTTGGTAGAATTCCCCTGGGAAGCCACCTGGCACTGGACTCTTGTTCGTTGAGAGATTTTTGATTAGTGCTTCAATTTCTTTGCTGGTTATGGCTCTGTTCAGATTTTCTATTTCTTCCTGTTTCAGTTTTGGTAGTTTGTGTTTCTAAGAATATATCCATTTCTTCCAGATTGCCCAGCTTGTTGGTATATAATTGGTCGTAATATTCTCTTATAATTGTATTCTGTGATGTTGGTTGTGATCTCTCCTTTTTCATTCGTGATTTTATTTGGGTTCTCTTTTCTTTTTTTTTTTTTTCTCTTTTCTTTTTGATAAGTCTGGCTAGGGGTTTATCAGTTTTGTTAATTCTTTCAAAGAACCAACTCCTAGTTTTGTTGATCTGTTCTACTGTTTTTCTTTTTATTTCTATATCATGTATTCCTGCTCTTATCATTATTATTTCCCTGTTTCTTCTGGTTTTAGACTTTATTTGCTGTTCTTTCTACAGCTCCTTTAGGTGTAAGGTTAGGTTGTGCATTTGAAATGTTCCTTGCTTCTTGAGGAGAGACTGTATTGCTAGATCCTGCTAGATACTTCCCTCTTATGACTGCCTTTGCTGTGTCCCAAAGGTTTTGGACTGTTGTGTTTTCATTTTTATTTGCTTCCCAGTATTTTTAAAATTCCTTTAATTTCCTGATTAACCCATTCATTCTTCAGTACGCTGTTTTAGCCTCCATGTATTTGTTGTCTTTCCAAATTTTTTTTTGTGGTTGACTTCAAGTTTCAAAGCATTGTGATCTGAAAATATGCATGGTATCGTCTCAGTCTTTTTGTACTGGTTGAAGCATGATTTGTGACCTAGTATGTGATCTGTTTTGGAGAATGTTCTATGTGCACTTGAAAAGAATGTGTATTCTGCTTTAGGATGAAATGCTCTGAATATATCTGTTAAATCCATCTGATCCAGTATGGATTGTTCAAAGCCATTGTTTTCTTGTTGATCTTCTGCTTAGATGATCTGTCCATTGCTGTGAGTGGGGCATTAAAGTCCCCTATTATTATTGTATTATTGTCAATGAGTTTCTTTAAGTTTGTTAATTGATTTATATGTTTACATATATGTTTGTTATTAATTAATTTACATATATTTGCTCTCAAGTTGAGGGCTTAAATATTTACAATTGTTAGATCTTCTTGTTGGATAGACCCCTTTATTATGATAGAGTGCCCTTCTTCATCTCTTATTACAGTCTTTGGCTTAATATCTAGTTTGTCTGATATAAGTATGGCTACTCCAGCTTTCTTTTGATGTCCATTAGCATGGTAGATGGTTCTCCACCCCCTTACTTTCAATCTGGAGGTGTCTTTGGGTCTAAAATGAGTCTCTTGTAAGCAGCGTATCAATAGGTCTTTTTTTTTTTTAATCCATTCTGATACCCTCTTTCTTTTGATTCAGCATTTAGTCCATTTGCATTCAAAGTAATTATTGGTAGATATGATTTTAATGCCATTATGTTACCTGTAAAATCGCAGTTCCTGTAGATTGTCTCTGTTCCTTTATAGTCTTTGTTGCTTTTGGTCTCTCTTTCCTGCTCAAAAGGTCCCCTTTAATATTTCTTGCATAGCTCTTCTAGTGTTCACGAACTCCTTTAGTTTTTGCTTATCTTGAAAGCTCTCTCTCCTGTTCTGAATGACAGCCTTGCTGGATATAGCATTCTTGGCTGCATGTTTTTCCCATTCAGTATGTTGACTATATCATGCCACTCTCTTCTGGCCTGCTGTTTTTGTGGTCAGGTCTGCTGCTAACCTTATGTGTCTACCCTTGTAGATTAAGGATGTCTTGTCCCTAGCTGCTTTCAGCATTCTCTATCTTTGTCTTTTGCAAGTTTCCCTATGATGTGTCTTGGTGTTGATCTCTTTTTGTTGATTTTGTGGGGAGTTCCCTGTGCCTCTTGGGCTTGAATGCCTGTTTCATTCCCCAGATTAGGGACGTTGTCAGCTATAATTGTTCAAATAGGCCTTCTGCCCCCTTTTTCTGCTCCTCTTCTTCTGGGACTCCTATGATATGGATATTATTGCGCTTTATGGAATCTCTCAGTTTCCTAAGTCTCTATTTGTGATCTAATAGTTTTCTTTCCGTCTTCTTTTCAACTTCATTATTTTCTATAATTTTATCTTCTTTATCACCTATTCGATCCTCTGCTTCTTCCGTCCTCATTGTGATTACATCCAGTCAATTTTGCCTTGCAGTTTTAGCATTTTTTTAGTTTTTTTAGGTCTTTTATCTTTGTAGCCAGGATTTCTCTGCTTTTATGCTTCTTTCAAACCCAGCTAGTGTTCTTATGACTGTTGTTCTAAATTCTTGTTTAGATATATTGCTTGTATGTGTTTTGAGCAAGTCCCTCTCTATGATTTCTTCTTGATCTTTGTTTTGGGGAGAATTCTTCTGTCTTGTCATTATGTCTAGGTTTCTTTATTTTGCATGTTATGAAAGCTTGTTATGTTTCATGCTCCTGAGAGTAATACTGTATTAAGAAGGGGTCCCACACTGTCCAGGGCCTGGCACTCTGGGAAGTGTTTCTGGTGTATTCTGTGTGCACTCTGCTGTTGTGTTTTGGCTGATTTTCACCACAGGTCAGTCCTCTGCAGAGTTCCTCCTTCTTGCTGTGAGGAGTGTTTGGACCTTTAACTAGGTTTGCTTTGATTTGTTTGTGAAGATAGGCCTGATTTAGGGAAAAAAAAAAAAAAAAAGCCTGATCCCAGAAAAGAGACAAGGAAAAGGAAACAAAGTAACAAAGAAGTACAAGCCTGATTCCAAAGAAAAAGAAAGAAGGAAAAAAGAAAGAGGAAAAAAAAGCCTGATCCAAAAAAAATGAGAAAAGGAAACAAGCCAACAAATGAATAAAAAACTATAAGCCTGATGCCAAAGGAAAAAAAAATAAAAAAGATAAAAAAGAAAACATAGTAAAAAAAAAAAAATCTGGTCTTATTTCCACCAGAATTGAAGCTGATGCTTTGGAGCACTTTACGATCAGTCGCCTTGATGCATACGGAGGGCCTGTGTTGGTCTTCTGAGGGAGAGGCCCACTGCACTGGCTAACAGTCAGACCTGCCCTTGTAAAGATTTTCCTGCCACGTGTAGGGGGCAGGGTTTGGTGTAAGCGACTCCAGCCTCTTCTCTCTGAAGTTCAGCCGTGCTGGGGTGTGTGTGTGTGTGTGTGTGTGTGTGTGTGTGTGTGTGTGTGTGTGTAAGATGCTGTCCCCTCATCCTCTTGTCCCTGAAGAGGGCAACCTGTGGCTGCCACTGTTCAGGAAGCCCTCAGAGAAGAGTGAACAGTCTCCTTTTTTGTGTCCCAGGCTTTCATCAGATCTCTGTCCTCAACCTGTCTGTGCCTGGCTGTCTGCATGCCCGGCGCCACTGTTCTCCTGTGTTTTATCTCTGGCTGGTGCCTAGGATTCAAAAAAAACAAATCTTAAAGTATCCAGGAGCACATGGACCCTCTCCCTTCCTCTGGAGGAGAGCCTTACAGTGCTACTCTTGGCACTGTTCTGTCCCAGAAAAGCAAATCGCATGGTTGCATAAGTGCCTGGAGTCTATGTTGAAGCATGGGGAAAAGCTGCAATCAGGTTATCTGCCCTCTGCATGTGCTCTGTCCCCTGCTGTTGAATGGCCCCTCAGTGCCATCTGGTGGGCCTTTTGTCTTTGAGGAGGCAAAATACCCTCTTCCAAGTGTGCTCTAGGAACGGGAACATTCTCTCCTCGTGTGACTCGGGATTGCCACACCTTGGCGTCTTGCACGAACCCTGCTCGCTGATCTCTCTCCCCCTCTCTCCCTCTTTCCTGACTTTACTCTGCAAAAAGCATTCCCACCTCACCACAGCACCATGGCTTTACTCTCTCCTAATTCACGTCTCTCAATCTCTCATCTGACTCGTTCTTTCCCAATTGTGTAGATTGTTTTCCTTCCTCCCTCCCTCCCTCCCTCCCTCCCTCCCTCCCTCCCTCTCTCTCTCTCTCTCTCTCTCTCTTTCTTTCTTTCTTTCTTTCTTTCTTTCTTTTCTTTTCTTTCTTTCTCTCTCTCTCTTTCTTTCTTTCTTTCTTTCTTTCTTTCTTTCTTTCTTTCTTTCTTTCTTTCTTTCTTTCTTTCTTTCTCTTTCTCTCTTTTTCTGCCCTCCCTCTCTCCCTCCCTTCCTTCCTTTCTCTCTTTTCCTTCCTTCCTTCCTTCCTTCCTTCCTTCCTTCCTTCCACCTTCTTCTCTCTCTCTCTCTCCATCTTTCTAAGATTTTATTTAATTATTAGAGAGAGAGGGCCAGCACAAGCAGGGGCAAAGGGCACCTCGAGGGAAAGGGAGAAGCAGGCTCCCTGCTGAGCAGGGAGCCCAACATGGGACTCGATCATTACCTGAGCTGAAGGCAGACGCTTAACCGATTGAGCCACCCAGGTGCCCTTTGTAGATTGTTTTTTTAATCCTCAGATCAATTTTCTAGTTGTTCAAAATGATTTGATGTTGATCTAGCTGTGTTTGAGGAACGAGGCAACCCCAGGGTCCCACTACAACTCCACCATCTTCACTCTTTCTTCTTTAAGGTTTTCTATATATAGTATGTTATCTGCAAGTAGTGAAAGTTTTACTTCTTCCTTACCAATTTGGATGCCTTTTATTCCTTGTCTAATTGCTGTGGCTAGGACCTGTAGTACTATGGTGAATAAAAGTGGTGAGAGTGGATGTTCTTGTCTTGTTCCTGATCTTAGGGGAAAAACTCTCAGTTTTTCACCTTTGAATATAATGTTAACTGTGGGTTTTTCGTATATGGACTTTATTATGTTGAGGTATGTTCCCTCTACTACTTTTTTGAGAGTTCTTATCATAAATGGATGTTGTACTTCGTCAAGTGCTTTTTCTGCATCTATTGAAACAATCATATAGTTTTTATTCTTTTATTGATATCATGTATTGCATCAATAGGTTTGCAAATATTGAACCACCCTTGCATCGCAGGAATACATCCCACTTGATCATGGTGAATTTTTTTCTTTAATGTATTGTTGGATTTGGTTTGCTATTATTTTACTGAGGATTTTTGCATCTGTGTTCATCAGAGATATTGGCCTGTAGTTCTCTTTTTTGTAGTGTCTTTATCTGGTCTTGGTATCAGGGTAATGCAGTCCTCATAGAATGAATTTGGAAGTTTTCCTTCCTCTACTATTTTTTGGAATGGTTTGAGAAGAATAGGTATTAACTCTTCTTTAAATGTTTGGTAGAATTCACTTGTGAAGCCATCTGGTCCTGGACTTTTGTTTGTTGGGAGTTTTTTGATTACTGATTTAATTTCATTGCTGGTAATTGGTCTGTTCAAATTTTCTATTTCTTCTTGATTCAGTTTTGGAAGGTTATATGTTTCTAGGAAGTATTCATTTCTTCTGTGTTATCCAATTTGTTGGCATATAATTTTTCATAATATTCTCTTATGATTGTTTATATGTCTGTGGTGTCATTGTTATTTCTTGTCTTGTATTTCTCATTTTATTTGAGGCCTCTCATTTTTTTTTAATGAGTCTGGCTAAAGTTTTATCAATTTTGTTGATCATTTGATGAGCCAGCTCTTGGTTTTGTTAATCTGTTCTATTCTGTTTTTGTTTCTATTTCATTTATTTCTGCTCTAATCTTTATTATTTCCTTACTTCTACTGGTTTTGGATTTTGTTTGTTCTCCTTTGTCTAGCTCCTTTAGGTGTAAGGTTAGGTATTTGAGATTTTTTTTTGCTTTTTGAGGTAAGCCTATACTGCTATAAACTTCCCTCTTAGAACAGCTCTGGTGCATCCCAAAGATTTTGGACTGTTGTATTTTCATTCCTACCAGGTGTTTTTTTTAATGGTTTCAGATAAAATTCACCTGCTTGATGTGTATAATTTAATGGCTCTTAATATAGTCACAGAATTGTACATTGTTATCATCAATTTTAGAACATTTTCATTACTCAAAAAAACCTTATATCCTTAGCCTATGTTTCTCCATGTACCCTTAGTTCTAGGTAACCACAAATTTATTTTCTGTCTTTACAGATTTACCTATTTGGACATTTCATATAAATGGAATCATGCAATATATGGTCTTTTGTGACTGGCTTCTTTCACTTAGCATTGTGTTTTCAAGATTAATCCATGTTGTAGTATATTTCAGTTCTTCATTTCTTTGTATTGCTGAGTATTAGTCTATTGTATGGATATACCACTTTTTATTTATCTGTTTCATCAGTTGATGCATATTTGGATTGTTTTTGCTTTTTGGCTGTTATGAATAATGCTGCTATGAATATTTAAAAGTTTTTGTATGGACCTACACTTTCTGTTCTCTTGGGGATATACTTAACAGAGGAATGCCAAGTCATGTCACAGCTCTATGTTTAATCAGTTGAGGAATTGCCAGGGTGTTTCCGAACTTTACACTTACACCACTTTACATTTCTTCCAGCAGTGATAGAAGATTCCAAATTTTCAACATCCTTTTTCCAATACTTACTTTCTCTTTTTGATTATAGATATACTTATGGGTATGAAGTGGTTTCCCATTGTGGTTTTGAATTGTGTTTCCCACTAGTTTTTCTAAAACTAAATGATAAAACTAAAACTAAACTAAAACAATAATGAGATTGAACCTGGGCAGTTTATTGGCTAATAATTTAAGAAGTCATTTTAATCATAAAAGAGTAGAAATGATTTGGCACATGTGAGTAAGTATTTTAAGCATTTTGCAAGATTTTACCTTCTCTTTTTGGTTCCTATTTAGCAATTAACAGTTAAAACATTTTATTTTGTACCTAAGTTCAAAAAGGTTTTGGGGTTCCACAAAAATAATCTTCACAAATACCCCCGATATTTTTATTACAGTTTTTCTTTCCCTTTATAATACAGTATCCATCCCTTTTGGCTCCTAAACAACAAAGTTGAGAATGTTGAAGTGATTATAGACAAACTCAGTTGAACAATCCAAGGACCATCTTCAGGCACTGTGTTTACTCATGGGTGCTACCTTTACAAAGTTTCCAGCCTTGTGGGGAAGACAGATACACATATTTATTTACATTGAGGAAGAATGCAGCAGGCATAGCAGTTGGTGGGTATAAACAGAGTATGTTAATACCATAATGGAGAGAAATTAATTCCAGTTTTAAGCAAAGGCTGTATTTTCAAAATTAGGTAGAATGTTGGCAGGTAGAAAAATAGCAGAAAAGAAGAAAATTCTAGGTTGAAGGAATTATGTGAGCAAAGTCACGATAGGAGGTAATTATAAGGTGTTTGGAATCAGAAGTAATCTGTATGGCTATAGTGTATGGTATATTGGGACCAGAACTGCCTTTGAAAAGAAGGGATGGGGGCAAGGGTTCTCAGGGGGTTAGCAACCAGTAGTGTCCTCAGATGCTCACATCCTCTAGTTAGCAGTAAAAAGGCAAAGGAAGAGACAGGTTTAAGAGACAGGTTAGAAAAGAAGGAGGGATTAAAGACAACTCTAGGTTTCAGTGATGAATGAAAAGATGGTGATGCCATTTACCAAAATGTATTTCCCAATTTGAAATTGAATAGGGTCCTTACTCTATTAATAACACTTATTGACCATAAAACTTGATGCCTAGGACCCTTTAACTTCACTTTCTAATCACTAATGGAATGGAACATAGAGGAGGCTGTGGAGGTAGCATGGTAGTTTTTAAGTGCTACTCCTAGGACCAGTGCCAGCTTGCTGCATCAAAATCACCTGGGGAGCTTGTTAAATCAGAATCTCCGGGAATTGATATTTTTAGGTCTGGGATTTGACCATCAGTTTTGTTAACAAGATCCCCAGGTAATTCTAATACATAGCTAGGTTTGGATATATTTGGTAGGAAAAGTGTGGACTTCGATTTAAGGCAAACCTGAATTTGAATCCCAGCTCTTCACTTATTAACTGTGTGAACTTGGGCAAGACACTTGACTTCTCAGAGCTGAGGCCCCTCACCTGTGAAATATGTAACAATGATAATATTAACATTACCGAATGATATACCACAATTGCTAACCCAGGAAATGAATGGGTGTGCCATGGCACTGCCATGGCCAACTGCTCTGTCCTGGGTAATCTGAGGGGGCTGGACAAGTTGAAAGCATAGCCCCCGGCTGGATTTGCCAACACTGTTGCTGAAGAAATTCTGATGAACTTGTCACAAGAGAAGCCAGTCACTCAAGAAATGAGGGTTTGGAAAAGAGAAAGGGAGAAATTTATTTCAGATGTTGGCAGCCAGGACAGGTGGCGGGCTCAAGCCTTACCAACTGATCTCTCCACCGGCAAGATGGACATCTAGAGTTTTATAGGAGAGGTTGATGGGGGTTATGCCAAGAGAGCAGGCAGAGAGTGTATGATCACGGGTGGGGGGCTCCATATGTGGGCAGCTCATAATTATGGGCAGGGAAGAGGATGTGTGGTGTGTGGTCTAGGCATTCCATTGCTATCAGGGCTTTTCTGCTCTGGTGTTTGGAATGTTCCAGTCATTGCAAAATGTCTTGTCAGTGCCTCAAGAAAGTGCAATTGGAAATAAGCACAATGGTTTTTAGAGCATGAGTTAAGCAGTCTTGTCTATTTCTGGTTTTAATTGTTGGGATCTATAGTTGAGCAACAGGGCTTGCTAACATTAATACCTACTATATAGAACTATGTAATGTGTCTAGCATAATAACTGGCACGTTGTAAAGATTCATTAACTCACTATGTTTTTGTGTGTTAGCCTGTAGTAAGTACTACACATTTGAATTAGCAAAGAGACACAGATTTCGATACTGCTACAACAAAAGGCAAATAAGAAGCAGACTATAGTAAATTGCTTCTCTTGGTGCTTGCTTCTCTTAGTATCCATTGTTATCAATAGCTGATTTCCTTTTGATCCAGCCAAATATCTTCCAGTCTTGAGTATTTGAACCTTTTTTTGTTTTCTTTTTTTGCGTTTTTAAAAAGATTTGTTTGTTTACTTATTTATTATTAATGTTCAATTAGCCAACATAAAATACATCATTAATTTTTGATGTAGTGTTCAGCGATTCATTAATTGCATATACCACCCAGTGCTCATCACCACACGTGCCCTCCTTAATACCCATCACCCTGTTACCCCATCCCAGCAGCCCCCTTCCTTCTGTAACCCTCAGGTTGTTTCTCGGAGTTTTTATTTTCTTAACTGCATTTTTGGCTGCGTCTGTTCTGTGCAATCTATGTAACTTAAAAATCCGCTAATATACCAAAAACCCAAAATCCAATTTCTGTGAAACATGTTACTTAATATTAGTAGAGGCTGTTTTTCACAGTGTTCTCATATAAAACCTTAAACTAGACATAGTTCTTGCTCTTATAAAACAAAAAACAGTAACAATTCAGATGAAAGTAATAAGTGCACATTAAGGATCATTTTGTTATTCTCAAAGTTTATGTCGTTGCCTGGTTAATGAGAATGTTATTTTAGATGGTTGTCTTGTGAGGGAAATAACTCTTTGCTGAGAATGAATGCTTATTTTTCCAGTTTCAGTGCGTAAAGGGGTCTTGGTCAAGGGAGGGAAGGCAATAACATTGAGAACTTAACTCTGCACTAGGAATTTGACTTAATTTGTTTCATTGGGCAGAGGCAGCATGTTGTAGTATTACCTGTGGACTCTGAAGGCTGCCTGAGTTCATGTCCCAGTTCTGCACTTAAAGCTGCCTGACTTTAGGCAAATTACTAAGCTTTTTGTGCCTGGGTTTCTTCATTGAGGGTTATTATACACCTACTTCAAAAGGTTGTTGTAAGGATTAAATAAGCTAACATACATAAAGTCTCTAGAAAGTGCGCTGTAGTACTACAGCTGTTAGCTGTTCTTTAAATTTCACGAATTTACATTGCTCTGTCATTTCACAAAATTCCTGTAAGGTTGGTGTCTTCTTAATCTTTATTTTGCCGGTAGTAAACTGAAGTTCGATGAGGTTAGCAATGTATTTATAATCAGTCATCCATTTATTTAGTGATACAAATCCTAGAATGATTCTTCATGCATTCTATGACTTTAATATGTTAGTTATTAAAAAAAAATCCTAGAAATAGTCATCACTTTTGAGATTCATATGGTATTATGTAATGTTGATTTTCATTTATCAAAAAAACATTTTTGCTGCTTGGCAATGGAATTAATTAACCATTTTTGAATTTTGAGTAGGGTGTTAATATTTTGAAAAAAATCTGTTATTGCAATATCTTTACTTTAAAATATTGCCTCAAGGGGCACCTGGGTGGCTCAGTTGGTTAAGCGTTTGCCTTCTGCTCAGGTCATGTACTCAGGGTCCTGGGATCGAGTCCTGTGTCAGGCTTTCTGCTCAGTGGGGAGTCTGTTGCTCCCTCTCATTCTTCCTCTGTGCTCTCCCTCTCTCTCTCTCAGATAAATAAATAGAATCTTTAAAAATAATACCACATCAAGAGGTAACAAGATATTTAAAAACATATTGTATATTGCAATAGCTATTTAATTCAAAATTAATTTGTAACTTTTATATGTCATATAATATACTATATAACTATAATTAAATATATAATATGTATAAGTATATAGCATATCTATATAATTTATAACATCATTTTGTAGGTGATCATAATGGTACCTTGAGCGTTTTTTAATAACTTTTTTTCACTCATGATCTGGATTCTATCTGTAATTAAGTAGATTATGTAAACCCCCAAGGTTCACACATTTTATAGAAAATAGAAATAGTAATGTTTGCTAATGATAACCACTAATGCATATTATTAGTATTAACTGACTTGAGACACGTGTGTCTGCCTCTGTGGTATCTTTTATAAGAAGAATTCACAGAGTACTGAGTAAGAACTTAGCATTAAATATTAAAGTGAAAGCTAAGGCAATTAAAAAAATTACGTAACAGAGGGGTGGAAGTGTGTTAAGCTAGATCCTAAAGCCAATCTTCTACTAGGAATTCTTCCTTAGTTTCTCTTCCCCTTCTTCCACAAGCACACAGACACAACACACCACCCTCACCCAACAGGATAAAATAGAAATGCAGTTTTATAAGATAATCTTTAGATAGGTAAAAAGCCCAAAACTGCTTTTCTTTTCTATTTTCTGCATGGTTTGAGGAAGCTTTATGCACAACATGCTTTGAGATTTCCAATTAGAAGCAGTAGCAATTTTGTTTTGAATAGTGCTAAAGAATCTATTGGCTGGGTGTTTCCTCCTCAGTACCCTTTGGCCTACCTTTTAAATTTCTTTTGGGAAAATGCAGCTTGCTGCCAGTAATTCATTCTCTCACTTTGTTCATGGAAGTTGCTGAATTCGATTATGAGTTAGAAAGAGAACACTTACCCTAATTTTACATTTGGTATATTCTTGCTTACTTTCATTTCACGTATAACATATTGGTGGCAAAACTGCTGCGTATCATTTGAATTTCTGGATCTGATTCTGTCCAATAAGAAGTTATCAAGATCTTTTTCACAGAACAATCCTTTTTTTCTTAATTATTCTCCTGCCTCCTCCCTAACTTGGTTCTTACTAATTCATTTTGCTTCTCTCAATTTTTGTTCTCAGTAAATTATTTTCCCCCATCCCATCTCCTTGAGGAATAAGGAGGGCCCTTCATCCTCAGCAGGGCAGTATTGGAAGGACTGAGAGGAAGTGAGCAGAGGGGCTTCAAAACCAGCTGCTTGGCTCCTATGATTTTGAGTCTGGAGGGTGGATCAAGTGCTCTGTTCACATCCAATTCCTGTGATTGCTGTATTGCTTTTCTTTGGAAGAGCTGCTTTCAGAATTATAAATGCTTTTCCTTGCATTGCAGTTTAGCTAAGAATATTCTAAAGGAATTGATGTTGGTTTTCAGTGCTTTTGCTGCAGTACTTTATCTGACTTGGGAAAGGTTCTTGTTTGGTTGGTTTCTAGGTTTGTAGGCTTGGATTCTGGCAAAAAAACTGGTTGGTTGATGTCACAAATAAGATGACTTATTTTTAAGGGTTAGTGTCTAGAAGTATCTTTTTCTGTATTTTATAAATTACCATGGTGATAATAGGCTAATTTTTCTCTGTATTTGAAGACTTTACTAAGGGCATTAATGCTTTTATTTTCCCCCTTGAATTATACAGGCCAAGGATTTAAGGTTTTTCTTTTCTTAATCTTAGTTGTTTTACCCGTGATTTACTGTCTCTGTTACTAGATGAAAATGTGGAACTTAAGGGAATTGCTTCTTATTAAAGAATATGTTACTTATCTTGTTCTGGAAAGGGGAAAAAAAGCACAACAAAAGTCTGGTGCAGCCCTTTTATATTTGAAACTCTCTTGAACCTAATCTTGCTAGTGAGCAGGTTTAAAAGTTGCCCTCTTTTTAATGGGCCCTTTCATACCATGTTCGTGGCGTTTGTTTTCAAAGATTTATCTAGTGTACTTTTATCATATATATATATTTATTTTATAGTAGCCCACCATAGCCGTTCTTTGCACTAGATTTTCTTTCTGGAAGTCCTGTTTTTCTGGAGTTGAGATCAGTAGAAAAATGAAGATGGCATGGATTTTCATTGGGAAAAGTGGTGGTTAGGAATTGGTTGCAAGGATATGACTCTTTCTTTAACACCAGAATATTTTTAGCCTTATACACATTATCTGATTTTAAATCTTGTAAGTTAAAATGTTTGTATAGAAGTAATAGAAGAGAGACTTTCATGAAATCATAGAATGTTAAAGCTTAAGAGGGATCTTAGGGATCATAGAGTAACCATCCTGATATTCTGCAGAGGAACAAATGGAGGTTTGTTCATGCATTGTTTAGTTCATTCATCCATCCATCCATCCATTCACTGAACAAATACTTATTTAATGTTTACTGTTTTAGGTGCTGGTGGATATCCCTACCCTTATGGAATTTACAGTAAATAGATAATAAACATCATAAGTAAGCTAAAGAGGTAGAAAGTGATAAAAGTGATTCTGGGGTTGGGGTTGTGCTTGAGAGTGAAGGTGGATTTAGGGTAGGCTACATTGAAAATATGATACTTGAGCAGAGATTTAAAGGAGATGAGAGAATGGACTTGTGACTATCTGAGGGAAGAGTATGTCAGGCAAAAGGAACAGCCAGTTTAAGAGCTAATGGGTAGGAGCATGGCTAACTTTCTACTCAAGGAATAGTAAAAAGGAAATTGCCTCCTGGGTTAAGAAGTGGAGGGAGTAATAGGTGATGAAATTAACAGGATTGGGAGATAGGGGGTGGGGAACTGGCTAGATCATGCAGAGTCTGGTGAATTGTTGTGAGGACTTGGGTTTTTACCTGAGTGAAATGAGGGGAGGTGGAGGCGTAATGAGGGTTTTGAGCACGCATGATCGACTTATGTTTCAACTGAATCATTCTAACGGCACTGTTGATAAGAGATGCCAGGGTAGGGTTGCTAGATTTAGAAAATAAAAATATAGGACACCCACTCAGTTAAATTTGAATTTCAGATAAACAATGAATAATTTTTGTATATATATGTCCCATGCAATATGTGACTGACTATTCACCCATATGGCAGAATGTTAACTACTCTTTTATATCTGTATCTATCTATCTATCTATCTATCTATACATATATACACTTTAAACTCTTCAGTGTTACTGTTGCTTATTATAAATTACCATTACCATGATCCTGCTGGTTCCAAGGCTTGTGCCCTTACAGCAAAATTTTGTCTTACTCTTTCCTATATTATTTATATTACTGTTTTTTACATTGTGGTCATCCTATACCTTAGAGCATTGCAAATGCAGTTTGTTGGACCCCAGCGTACACCTACTGAATCAGAATTTCTTGGGGTGGAACACAGTATCTCCATGACTGCTTACTGTTCTAGGTTCTAGGTACAGTAGAACAAAACATACAGAAATCTGTACCCTAATGGAATTAACATTCTACTGGGGAGACACAATAAATAAGACAAATAAGTAAATATACAGTATGTTAAATACTGGTATAGGGGCTAAGAAGAAAGAAAAAGTAGGAAGGGAATGGGAATCGTCCAATTTAATGATGAGGGAATTGCATCTTAGGGTGGCCAATGAAGGCCTCACTACACAGTGATGTTTGAGTGAAGACTTGAAGGAAGTAATGGAGAGAACCAGGTGGGTATCTGGGGGAACAGGAATCTACGCTAAGGAACAACTGCAGAAGGCAGGTGCATGCCTGGTGTGTTTAAGACACACTGCAAAGGGGCAGTGTCTGTGGAATGGAGTGAAAAGGGGAGAAGGGTGGAGGATGAGATGAGAGAGATAAAGGGGAATGGCTGGTGATTATTAGCAGTTAGGCTCCACTATGTGTTGGAGAGAGATTTGGATCCTAGGCCCAGCTGTGGCATTATCTCTGGGTCTGTTTGTTCATCACTAAAGAGTGAAAAGAAGACTAAGATGATCTCTTAAGTTTCTTTCCGCCCTAAAATAGTCTTTAATTTGAAATCTATTATTTCTCTCGTGTTTCTATTTTTTTCCCCAGGTCTTTTGCAAGTAATTAGTTAATCATTTGGGATTCTTTTATATTTTTCATGAACCTAGCTCTGTTTGTGCTCCTTACAGCCAGGTGAACTTTTATCTTTATGTTGCCCTTGTTCCTCTTTCTTTACTGAACTTGAAGATTTAGACAGTCCTTTGGTAAATAGTAGGAAATTGTTTTCTTGTCACCTTGTTTAACCATTAGTTCTTGTCCCTGTCAGATTCTTATTTAATCTTAGCTAATAGAATTAAGAAACATATTTTTCTCTACCAAGAGATTGAAATTCTTATGAATGGCAGCTTGACTTAAAGCGAGGCAGAAAGAGAAGAAAGAGCCTTGACTCAACTCTAAATCCTAAATGCTAGTCCAAGATTAAGTGAAATGTAATGTTCAGGGAAACATGGGATTCTTAACTGGATACTTATATGGAAAGGATAACCTTTAGGTAGGTCTTAGACTTAAATGAATGTTTGCTTAGAAATAATTGGGTGAGATCCTTCTAAAAATTTTTTTTTTTTTGGTGGGATCTATTAGATGACATGGATAAAAGGAACATGTCATGAAGTTTTATGATCTTTAATATAAATTCTTTTGAAAGAACAAAGCAATATCAAAACTGTTGTTGGTGCCCTTGAAACCCAACACAAGAAAATAGGACTTGTAGGCTCTCAAATTGCAGCTTTCATGCAGTAGTAATGAAACAGTATAATCACTCTGAGTAAATCTGCCACCTTTTAGCTTTTACAGGATAATATGAATTATAAAGAAACAAATCCCCAAATCTAAATAGTATTGGGTTTGATCTTTCTTGTTTTATGTCATCTGCTAGATTTTGAGAACTTCAGGAGAGTCAGAGAAAGAGTATAATGTTAGGTACCAAAATATTAGGTTACATTTATGATGATGTTAAAGATTGGGCAATCATACTTTAAAATAGTAAGTTTATAGTTTTTTTTTGCTAATAATCATTTTATCTGTTGTGTATTTGGTGAGGCTTTTATAGTGAATATTCTTTTAAGCCTGACAAATTAAATATAAGAGAAGTCCTAATTGGAGCTTTCTTGACTAAATATAAATATTTCAGGAGGAATGAGGTAGAAGGGATTCATAAAACTTAGCTAGTTAGACACCCAGCTGCATATATTTATTTATAGCCTTCTATCTTGCTCATTTATGTTCTTACAGTATAAAACTGTCTTTAAAAATTAAAATTAAAAGACTATATATACACCTATAATAGGAGCCTATTTAAAAATAATGGAGTAAATTATGAAAAACAAATGAGCTTTATTTGGTACCTTTTGAACATTATTGAATTCTAGAGTTGAAAATACTTGTTTAAACTAATATTTGTAGCTATGGTAATTTTATTGGTACAGGAGCTATGCCAACTCTAAGTAAAATACGTTCTAATTAGTGTAGGCTTAGTGTTTTTGTTTAATGGACACCAATTTTATTCATGATATTCAAGACATGCTTAGTACCAGTGAAACAGCATGAAAAGTATGCTCTTTATTGTTTTTAAAAACTACCCAATTAAGGATATGGAAGTAAATCTTTAATGAGATAGCTCCTCTGACACTAAAAGAGATGACTATGTCCTGCCTGCTCTTGGCAAAACCAAAATTAGATTGTTGGATGATTGGATAACTTGGTCATGAAAAAGTTTATTCTCTAACTCGAAGTTAGCAAACTGTGATCCGTGTACCAAACCCTGACTGTTTTTGTAAATAAAGTTTTATTGGAACACAGCCATACTCATTCATGGACATATTGTCTGTGCTTTTGTGCTACAGTGGTAGTGTTGAGTAGTTATGGATCATATGATTCACAGTGCTGAAAATAGTACTGTTTGGCCCTCTAGGGAAAAGTGTGCTGACCCCTGCTCTAGATCTAAGTTTTTTGCAGTCAGATCATGTTAAAATTCTGGTGGAGGTTTATGAAGTTAGTATTTTTGTGTTTAATTTCTCATTCTGCTTCATTCTAAGAAACAATGCATTTTAAGATAGAATACTTAAATATTTATATATAAATATGTAATATATTTAATTATTTAATATATTATTTAATATAATATATATTTATATATATATATAATTTTAAGTGCTAGTTTCCAGCTTTCTCATCGACAGGTAGGCCTAATACTACCTTGCAGGGTTGCTCTGAGGAGTCAGTGAGAAATGTAAATAAAATGTTTAGGGTGCTTGGCATCAAGAAGGAATTCAAGCAATGAGGAGGTATAATTAGGGGAAGTTTAGGTGTTTATTTGGGTAATTTAGGATGGCATGCTTTCTAAAAATTTTCTTTCTTTTTTTTCTTTCTTAAATTTTCTAAAAATCTCTAAATTCTAATTTGTCCACAGAACTAACTGGCTATAGAATCCTAGTTTATCTATGTTCTTAATATAACATTGGTGATTAACTTCCCTCCATCTTTTCCTCCCTCCCTCCTTCCCTGCCTTTGTCTCTCTTGTCTTCTCTTCTTCCTGAACTTCATACCTTCCTCTCTGTTTCCTTTTTGATCTATGTAAGCCTTGGTACTAAATTTAGGTCAGTGAGTAGTAAGTACTCCTAGGGAGAGTATACAGAGAACCTAACACATAGAAAGAAGATTCTCTCTTATCCTTAGTTCCGTTTTCTAGGAAACAAAGGAACTCTAAAATCTTGTAATCTCCCTCCCTTTATTCGTTTTTTTTTTTTTTTTTTTTTTTTAGAGAGTGAGCGTGCGAGTGGCTGTCCTGTTATTCTTATGTGATTATGTGTAGCCATCTACGTGTGTGTAAAATCTGTTTTTACCGCAGCAAATTTTAGGGCAGATCTTGAGTTTTGTCTTGAACCTTGATGCCAAGGGTTCACCTTTAGACAGGCATGGTTTTCTCCTAAGAGACCAGACAAATAGATGATAGATAGATTCTCCTTAACATTTTGAAGGAAATTTAGAGATTGAGTGATGAAAAAATTGACCCTAGCAGGGTCACTTAGTTGTTTCCTTGTTTGATGAAAACAAATTTAAAAACTGAGTTATTTTCCTTGACTTTATTTTTAGGAGATCACTTTGAAACCTGGGACCTAGCCTTTTCAAGTTACTATAAAACCGGTATTAATATAAATAACAAAGCAAAAAAAAATCATAGAATAGTTTTTGTTTTTATTGACATTTATTATTTTGTGGTAGTTTTTAATTTTTGCAGGTATCGTGAGAAAGGATATGGGAAAGCAGTGAAATTCTAGGATGATATTGAGGTAGGCAGCCTGGGTCCAAGGATCCAGAGTGGGGGTTCTCCACAGGACCAGCCAAGAGGGTCCTTGGCTTTGCGCAGGATAGAAATCAAACATGAGCTGGAGAAAGTGAAAGAGTTTATTGAATAGCATGAACGACAGAGAATAGCAGATGGTCTGTCTGGGAAGTTTGGAAAGGAAAAGTGAATGAGTCTTATTGTCGCTTGGGGCTAGGGGTTTTAAATTGGAAAGGGGTCTAGGGCATGTGTTCCTTTGGGAAACCAGGTAGGGTCCAATCAAAGGCAAGTGTCAGGTGAACAATAGGTGTTATTTCATAAATTACTGAAGGTAGCAGTATTGATGGCAGTGTCAGCCAAGATTTATTCAAAGCTAATGTCCTGGACCACATTTGGGATTCAGCTCTTCTTAGATGTTATCAGGTATTTGGGGCCTAGGGAACATTAAAGTGGGAACATAGCTTCTTTGGCTTATTCAGAGGCAAATATGGATTATGAGTAAATGGAGCCTACCAGAAAAACAGAGCCTTTCTAGAATGGAGTCCCTTCAGCTTCTTTACCTTAATAGTTACAGCATTGGGAGACCCTTAGATAATAGGATTAACAATTTCCCACATTTCTTAAGGTTCTAGTCTCCCTCATTTGAAAAACTTTTTTTTTTTTTAGAATTTATTTACTTATTTATTAGTGAGTGAGAGAGAGAAAGCAAGAGAGAGAGAGAGAGAGAAGAAGCAGGGGGAGAGGGAGGGAGAAGCAGACTCCCCACTGAGCAGGGAGCCCGACAGGGGGCTCGATACCCAGACGTGGGGCTTGATCCCGGACCTGAGCCAAAGACAGACACTTAACCGACTAAGCCACCAGGCACCCCTGAAAATCTTTTTATTCACAGTGAATTTAATTATGTTTTAGTTTAGTTTAACTAAATTTGTTTGTTTGTGGTTTAAAAAGGAGTTCAGAATGGGTCAGAATTTCTCATTGAAAGTTCCAACCTTTTTTTTTTATGTTATGTTAATCACCATAGATTACATCATTAGTTTTTGATGTAGTGTTCCATGATTCATTGTTTGCGTATAACACCCAGTGCTCCATGCAGTACGTGCCCTCTTTAATACCCATCAGGAAAGTTCCAACCTTTTTAAAGCTAATACTTAAATGCATTAAACCTAAATTTTATGTGCTACTTTTCTATTAAAGGTAAAGTGTTCTTCCTCTTTTCTCATTTATTTTACAGTAAGCTGAGATTTTGGTAGAGGCAGATTTTAATCCCTAGTCCTCTAGGCTCTGTGAGTCACACAGGGACACTGAATGGTTTTCTTAGAACTGCAGTTTTAGTATAAAGTTAGGGACATAAATGTCGAATGTACCTTATTTTATGTATCAATAGGAACCAGACAGCAAGGTTTAAAAAGTAATTTTGTGTCTGGAAATAGGTAGATAACATGGAAGATGGGGGATTATTTAATTTAAAAAAGGTTTTTTTGAGAGGTTAAGAATTTTATCTTGCCAGGATACAGGGAGAGAGGGAGGAGAATTCTAAGTCTTGGTGAAACATAACTCAAAGACATACAGTTAGTGTTAGCATTCTATTTGCTTGTATATGGAAAAACCAGTAACAGATTGATTTACTTTATCAAAGGAAAAATAGGAGCAGGGGAAAAGAAAAAAAGACATACTTGGGAATAGTGAAGTTTGTTTCCCTTTACTTGCCTATGTTGCTGATGAACTGGCAACTAGTAAAGAGGACAATCAGGATATTCTGCCCTTGGTAGGTAGATGGGTCATCAATGAAAAACAGTTTTAGTTGTTTATGACTTCTCCAGAAGACGTTGGGTGTTTAACTGTGACTTCCATGTAAGAGGTTGTCTCTATATTATGTCTGCCACTGTCCTCATTAGCATTTCCATGCCAGATCTGTGTCAGAATTTCTCACTTACTTTTTATTACAGTCTTATTCCCATGATTTTTTTTTTTCATTTTGTATTTTTAGGTGTGTTAGATGGGCTTTCCAAAGGTTGATGCTCCATCTTCCTGTGGTTTTATAGGCCATTGTTAAGTCATTATTTTAACATTGTCTGTGTGTCATTTGTTAGTCTTCAGATCAAAAAGTCTTAGTCTATTTGAGACTATATGGGAGATCTGAACCACAATGTGTAAAGCGTTTGCAGGGGGTTTCTCTCCTCAGTTATTTAGAAGAAATTAGTAAACCAACAAAAAGTATTTAAGTAGTTTATGATCTTTTACCTTACTTTTGCTTTGAAAGTTTAGGTTAGGATTTTGGAATATTTTGCGAATTGCTTTTTATTTTATAGTTAGATTTACTATTGCTATGTGTGTTATCTTTGACAAAGAGTGGAAATAATCTTAAAGTAAATTCTGTTTCCTTACAGTCAAAGGCCGTTGGCTTGCTAGATGTGGATGTGTATGGCCCTTCAATTCCGAAGATGATGAATCTGAAAGGAAATCCAGAATTATCGCAGAGTAAGTAGAGATAGCCAGTATGATAATGTACCATGTGTACCTTCTACACAGTGTAGTATAGTAATTCTGAAATCAGATATGGAGCCAGACTGTCTGGGTTTGAATCCTAGCTCTGTCATTAACTGTGTGGCTTTGGGTGAATTGTTTTGTTTTGTTTTTTTTTAAAGGTTTTCTTTATTTGAGAGAAAGAATGAGAGAGAAAGAGCACATGAGAGGGGGGGAGGGTCAGAGGGAGAAGCAGACTGCCTGCCGAGCAGGGAGCCCGATGCGGGACTCGATCCCGGGACTCCAGGATCATGACCTGAGCCAGGCAGTCGCTTAACCAACTGAGCCACCCAGGCGCCCAGCTTTGGGTGAGTTGTTTAACCTCTTTGTACCTCACCTCTGCCCCATATGTAAAATAAGGTTGCTATGAGAAATCACTCAATTAGAAATTGCTGTTAAGTGTAATGCATTTGACTTAGTGCCCGGCACATAGTCAGTGATCATTATCTCTTTACATTATATGTGTGGATGTATGGAAGTATTTGAATAGAAAGTATATGTTTGTATTAAAAGACATGAAAATTATTTTTTTCTAATTAGATTTTTGTCATATTTGTCTTAAGGTATTAAAAAAAAACCTCCCAAAACAGTAGTTCTTTTGCCAGCCTTCACTGCTGTCAATAGGACAGTAATTTTTTGAGTAAATCTTTAATATTTACTGTGCTTGTTATTACACTTTCTTGCAAAGCCATCAAATATAAAGCATTAAGAACAAGGAAATGCTGTGATCAAAAGATTAAAGTATTGGAAAGGGGTGCCTGGCTGGCTCAGTTGGTAGAACATCAAGCCCCACGTTGGGCTGTGGAGGGTACTTAAAAAAAAAAGAAAAAATAGAAGTATTGGGAAAACTTGTAATTTCTTGAAAAATGGTTTTAAGTGAATGAAATTAATTTATTAAAATTTATTTCAAATTATAGGGTTGCCTGGGTGGCTCAGTGGTTAAGCGCCGACTTTTGATTTAGGCTCAGGTCATGATCTCAGAGTCCTGGGATGGAGCCCTGTGTTCGCTGTGTACTCAGTTGGGAATTGACCTGAAGATTCTCTCTCCCTCTACCCCCAGCCCGTCTGTGCTCCTGCGCACGCTCTCAAATAAATAAATAAATCTTTAAAGAAAATTGTATTTCAAATTATAATTAGAGTATATAATTGAATTTCTTTTCATTTCTTGTGCTTTTTCTTTTCCATAGATCTAGAACAAAATGACTATTTATCATAGGGTTTTTGTTGGAATATCTGTGTAAAAGAAGTATTTTGTTGTTGTTGTCATTAAATGTTAATTAGGCATTGTCTGCTATTTAGTGTGCTTTTTCGTTTGTGCTTTAGTTGTTGGAGTCAATTACAATGTTAAGTTCTGAATAATTGCAGGAAATTTGAAGATGTAGTGATGATAAAATCGACTCTAGCAGTCTTATATTGTAAGCACCCACTTAGTTTTCTTGTTTGATGAAAATACAAACTTAAAAACCTTAAGTTATTCTAGCTTCTTTGTTCTTTGTCCTTTCAAGTGGAATGCATACTTAGTTTGCAAATGTGTGACATACGCCAAGATGTCAAACTTCCACAAAGAAGGAGTAATGAATTTGCGTACTTTAAATGATAGACTTATTATGTCTGTCTCTTGATTAAAGTAATGTGAAAAGTGGTGCATGCAGCACATGAGTGATGGCAAAATGGAGCCCTTGGTGTCAGTTTTTTCTTAAGTAGTCTGTTCAGTCTATGCCAACATAAATACTTGAAGTGAACTTTAATTTCTTTCTTCTTGTTTTACTGAAGCTGTAATCTTAAATTTTTGCAAATTGGCTGCCATTAAATAGGCTTTCTGGTAAAGATGAGATACTGGAAATCTTGGAAAGCCTTAAAAGAATACTTTTGTGTTGACAAGCTGATCTTAAGTCACCCAAGAAATAAAATGAACGATTAAGGCAATCACTTGAAAGAATGTGGATTCTTAAAGGCCCAACTTATAAATTATTTTTTGAATCTTAGATAAACCTGCCACTATTATACTAATTGTCTTCATTTTGACATTTCTGTATTTTAACATGTTAATTTATCCTGTTGTACTCTCTATTGCAGAAAACAATGCAATATGAAATTATCTAATTAACAATAAAGAAAAACTGTGAAAGATTTGTTTTCAGCAGGCTGTAAATCTTTGTGTTTATGATTAGTACCTGTCTCAAGACAGATGGGTGTTGTTTTATGTCTCTTTCACTTTTTGAATTATATCAGAGAGCTATCCTTAAGATGTGTAGACTACTAGTATGGTGCATTTGTAATGTGGCCATATTTTTGGGGCTGTTTGTACTTCACATTTCTCTTTTCCAGTCTAATTCCAGGTTAAAAAAAAAACAACTTTTTTTCTTATTTCCTAATCTTCTGATCATTCCCAGTGTTTTTCAGAATTATTGGCACATTTTCAGTATCTTCTCTCAGATGAAAAAAATTAAAAGAACTTGCTATTGTTAGGTAGTGGGTGGATTAACTTGCAATTCTATCTTTAATACTCTATGTGCCTTGCAAATTTTTGCTTTTTAAAAGAGACTTCATTATTGCTGATTCATAGTTTAATAATTTACTGGGTACTTTAGAAACCTTTTAGGGGTACTTTAACAAACATGTTCCATTTCTTTTTTTTCTTTTCCTTTTTTTACATGAGAACAGAGCTTTATTTTTATTTTGGATTAAGATATAATTCATATACCATAAATGTCACCATTTCTTTTTTCCTTCTTTCTTTCTTTCTTTCTTTCTTTTTCTTTCTTTCTTCCTCTTTCTTTCTTCTTTCTTTCTTTCTTTCTTTCTTTCTTTCTTTCTTTCTTTCTTTCTTTCTTTCTTTCTTTCAGGTTAACAGAAAGTAAAGCATTTAGGAAGGTAGTTTGGTGAAAGCAGGATGTAAAATGAGTTTTGAAGGTGGAAGATGAGGTTGCCTGTGTGGCTTAGTTGGTTAAGCATCTGCCTTCGGTTCGGGTCATGATCCCAGGGCCCTGGGATTGAACTCCACGGCAGGCTTCCTGCTCAGTGGGGAGTCTCTTTCTCCCTCTCCCTTGTGCTCTCTCTCTCTCCTCTCTCAAATAAATAAATAAAATCTTTAAAAAAGCCAAAATAAAATAAGATAAAATATTGAAGCTGGAGATGTGGGAAATATTCAAATGTGAGTTGGAGACTACAGGAAAAGTCAAAAAGCCATAAAAAATAACACTATACTAAGAGGCATGAAAAGTTTTGTTAGTCTAGATCTGATGAGGCTAACTTAGAAGAAATTAGACATGTTACAAAAAAAAAAGTCATCTTTTTCACTTTCCTTCTGGATCTCTACTCTAGATTTTGTGTCTGTGGTGTGCATACAGGGTAATGGATTGAAATGAGATTTTGTTGTCAAAATTGGATAGATTTTGTACACCTATGTTCATAGTAGCATTATCACTGTTATTATTATGAATTTACCATTTATTACTCCATTATGTGGAAGCTATCCACCGTCTATCGGCAGATGAATAGATAAGCAAAATGTGGTATACACATACAATGGAATGTTATTCACTCTTAAAAAGGAAGGCAGGAGCTTCCTGGTTGGTGAACACATGATTTGGGGAGAGTGATGCGCTTGGAGAGGGCATGGAAGCTCTCTGTTCTTCCTCAGGTCTTGTCCTATACGTCTCCTCCACCTGGCTGTTTCTAAGTTATATTCTTTTAATTTAATTTAAAATTATTTAAATTTTATTTAAACTTTATTTAAAATTAAATCTCTTCCTTTCCTTCCACATCTCTTCCTTTCCCTGTTCCACAACACTGAGAGCTAACCAATAATCTGAGTTACACTCTTTCAAATAAACTGGTAATATAGTTCCAGGGATTAGGATGTGGACATCTTTGGAGTACTGTCATTCTTCATACCATACCACCATTCTATCCCCCTGTCTCCCTGTACTCCGGGTTTTTACCACTGTGAACAAGACTGGTCTGATCATTCTGGACATTGTCTTTCATTGCACATCAGTAAGAATTTCCTTTCGCTATGAACCTAGGAGTGTAATATCCAGGTCATGAGTTTGTGAATGTTTATATTACTTTCCAAAATGTTGGCATTAACTTATGCTCTGTTCATTGTATAGAAGAGACACCATCGATCCATATCCTCTTTAAATAGGACATAAAGTGGTATTTCATTATGGTAAAAAAAATAAGGAAAGTCTTACATATCTTGCAACATGGATGAACCATGAAGACATTATGCTAAGTGAAATAAGCCAGTCACAAAAAGACATGCTGTATGATTCCGCTTAGCTGAGGTACTTAGGATAGTCAGAATCATAGAGACAGAAAGTAGAATGGTGGTTCCTAGGACCTGGAGAGGAGGGAAGAATGGGGAGATATTGTTTAATAGGTTTCAGTTTTACAAGATGGAAAAGGTTATGGAGATGGATGGTCATGATGATAGGACAGCATTATGAATCTATTTAATACCGCTGAACTGCAGGCTTAAAAATGGTTAAGATAGTACTGTATATATTTTACTATAATGAAATAAATTGAAAAAAATTAAATAGATTTGCTCTGGCAGTATTACCACAGAACAGGGTTTCTTAAGTGTCTATGGTATTGACCCAGTGATTCCATTTTTTTTTTAATGATTTTATTTATTTATTTGACAGAGAGAGACACAGCGAGAGAGGGAACGCAAGCAGGGGGAGTGGGAGAGGGAGAAGCAGGCTTCCCACTGAGCAGGGAGCCCGATGCGGGGCTCGATCCCAGGACCCTGGAACCATGACCTGAGCTGAAGGCAGACGCTTAATGACTGAGCCACTCTGGCACCCCTCCATTTGTATTTTAAAAGAGCAATCATTACTGGAGGAAAATGGAATAGTGAGGTTTATTTGGGAGACTTAGTAATTTAGTTATAAGCCTTCTCTACTTTTCAGTTTGGAAACTTCACTAGCCTACCAGTTATTAGAAATTGTAGCCTAAAATTTTATTTGCATCTCATGAAAAGTGAGAGAACTTATTACATTTAAAATCCTTAATGTTCTCATTACCAGTATTACCATTTGTAACATTACCAATATTGTAAAGCCCTGTCTGATCCCCATCTTCTGTCTACTTCTACATTCCCAATTCCAACAAGCTTGCTTTGTTATTCAGTGAACAGTGAATTTTATTTTCCACCACCATAAATGTCACCATTTCTTTTTATTTTTTTATTTCTTTTTTATTTTTTTAAAGATTTTATTTATTTGACAGAGAGCGACACAGCGAGAGAGGGAACCACAAGCAGGGGGGAGTGGGAGAGGGAGAAGCAGACTCCCCGCTGAGCAGGGAGCCCATTGCGGGGCTTGATCCCAGGACCCTGGGATCATGACCTGAGCCGAAGGCAACGCTTAACAAGACTGAGCCACCCAGGCGCCCTAAATGTTACCCATTTCTAACACGTGAATGTTTACATTACTTTCTAAAATGTTGGCAGTGTTTACTTGTAAGGGGTGGAGTCCTGCAGAGCCTGAATTTGAGCCATGATGGAAAGGGCAGTGTTTAGAATCCCAGCTTTGGGCCTTTGAACAACCTGGAAAAAGAGAAGGAACTAGTAGGTCAGTGTATACCATCATTCTTTCCTCTAACCATCTTCATTGCCAAGCTAAAACAGTGCATGAACACTAAAAGATCTTACTTGATACTCTTTTTCTGGAGATTGGTATCATAATAGGTTAGGAGAAGGGGTGAGTGAGGAAACAGTGACAGTAAGGTTTTGATTTTATTCTGCTGTCTCTGAGGTCTTTCAGTTAAAGAAAAGAAGGCAGAAATAGCAGCTTGCAGTTTAATGGGCTTTGAGATCTCCCTTGCAGTATATAAACCACAGACTTTCTTCTTAAGGGGTTGAGTATCTCGAACTGGGTTCCCCAGAAAGCAGAGCTGTGTGCACTGCAAATTTATTAGGGAGTGCAAACCCAAATTGAGGAAGGAGGCAAGGAGGGAGAGCTAATGTGAAACTGTGCTATCAGGCTGGCTGTCACTTGTATGTGACAGATTGCTTGACTTCACGGACTGTGTATATGGGAGGAAAGGGGAAGAATTTATCTAATAATTGTATCCATCTCCCATTGTCCACAGGCTCACCTCAGTAGGTAGGAACTCACCTGCATTTCTGAGTTCTGCAAGAGTGAGTCCCCTATGGTGTCTTGTACTCTGACATCAAGATGGACATTTTTGGGGTGGGAGGTGAAAGGCCCATGATGTATAGACCTAAAGTGAGGTACTTTCAGAGAGCCCCTGTGTGACATTGGTCAGAGCCCATGCAGAGCTAGTGGCTGGAATGAGAGATGAGTGAGGCTAAAAGGGTGTGGAGAGGTCATGTGGGACTTTCGATGCGTGGGGATGGAGGTGGGGAGCTGAGCTCTTTCAGTGACTCCCTTATTGGCTGATGCTAGGATATAATGGCAGGGAACCAAGAAAGTGCAGGATTCTTTCCAAATTTTGATATCCTGAATTCTTAAGAGAATATAAATTGATTCCTCTAATCTTTTAAGCCAATACATTTCAGTTTTATTTCTCAAGAGAGTGCATGCTTCAAAGGGATATTTGAGTAATATTTAGAAATTCAGTTTCATAGTTGTCTTCCTTAAGATATATATGGAAAATACAATGGCTTTATATGTTTTTACTCATTTTATTCTTTCAACTTGATAATTTTTGATTTTTAAAAATGCAATACAGTATTATTTGCTGTAGTCACTGTGTTGTATATTATGTGTACATGACTTGTACATTTTTTATTTTAAAATATAAAATTTGATAGTATCAAACTCTAGATCTGAAAACTTGGCTTCTTTATGTTTGAGGTTTTTGGGAGGGTCATGTAATGCTGATCCGTTTTAAGTACAATAGTATTGTGGGGATTGGGACTCTAGTATAAGGGCTAAATTTAAACTGATGGTTATTTGAGATAAAGACAGGTCCATCAGTAAGCCAATTTCTTATTTCAAATAGATGATGGCACAATTTGGTATTGCATGTTGTACACTTGACCAAAGCCTCACAATAAGCAAGAATGTTCTGTCAGTTTTGGGAAAGAATAGTAACTAAAATTGAGATACCAGTCTTGGTAATCTGGGTTTAGATGGCTGTGTTTAGATATATTAGTAGGCCCCATAGTCAGTGGAACAACATTTAGAGCTTTTTTTTTTTTAAAGATTTTATTTATTTATTTGAGAGAGAGAGAATGAGAGACAGAGAGCACGAGAGGGAAGAGGATCAGAAGGAGAAGCAGACTCCCTGCCGAGCAGGGAGCCTGATGTGGGACTCGATCCCGGGACTCCAGGATCATGACCTGAGCCGAAGGCAGTTGCCCAACCGAGCCACCCAGGCGCCCAACATTTAGAGCTTTTTACTTATAAATGTTTATTACAGATTCCATGGCAGGAAAAAATGCACGTGTATATGCATATATACATACACACATAACTTTAAGTAAAGCACCTTTTAAAATTCTGTTACTTGCAACTTAACTAGCACTGACTTAAAAGTGGTTGCTTTTAAAATATATTATGCTTATTTTATTGTTAAGCTGTTTAAACCTAGTTTTAAAATTTTTTTTTGTATTAAAAGTAAAATGTTAAGGGAGACCATTTACTTAGCAAATATTAATGGGCATATTCTATAGTTAGTAAGCATGAGAAATATTTGATTTGTTGGCTGTCAGATCAAATAAGGTTTGATGCCCATTCTCTTGGAGCTTATAGTAGATACACTAGCCAATGATCATAAGCATAATAAGCATTAGTAAAGGCTATAATAGAAGTGTAAGCATGCTTCTTTGGGAACTGAGATGAGGACTCTAAATCAAACGGAATTTAGAGAGGTCTTCTTGGAGGAATGATTTTTGAGCTAAATTTTAAAAAATGGATGAGCCAGGAGTTTGTTGTTAAGAGGGGGCTGGGGGTTGAAAGCGAGGAGGACATTCCAGGCAGAAGGAATATCAGGTGTTAAAAGCCTGCAGAATGCAAATTGTTTGGTATGGCAGAAGTGAAGAATCTCTGTGGGGGAGTTGCAGGAGTAAGATTGGGCCCAGAAAGATAGGTGATGGTATTATCATAAATGCCTTCTTGTACTTGTTCGAGGAACTGAAGTGTAACTCACAGGCTATGAGAAACCATGGATTTTAGGGAGGGGAGCGACACTATCAGTTCTGTGTCTTAGGAAGATCATTGGGGTAGTGGAGGAAAGATAATAGGGCCAGATGGGGGGTAGGGCCAGTTAGGATGCATTATAGTGATTCAGGTGAGATGGGATAAGGCTTGATTTAAGTCTGTGGCAGTAGAAATGGAGGGGAAGGGACCTAATTGAAAGGTATTAAAGAGATTGAAAGAATAGGGTTTGGTAATTCATTGAATATGAATGAGAAAAAGGTCTCCTGGATTTCTGGATTGAGTGATTATTTAGATAGTTGTGTCATTCATCAAGATAGAGCAGGGAGGAAAAAGGCATAAATTTAAGGAAAACAGTAATGAGTTAAGGTTTATTGAATTTGATGCCCAAAGAGGGTTAGTGAACAGGTGATTGGAATATATTGTGTTCAGGAGAGAGGTCTGGGTTAACAATACAGATCTGGGAGTTAGCATTGTGTGCGTGTGTATTTGATATTTGAAGTTGTTAGTTTAGATCACTGATTATCAACCTGGAGTGATTTTTCCCTCAGGAGACATTTGGCAATGAATAGAGATTTTTGATGTCACAGTTGAGGGATCTAGTGGGTAGAGGCCAGGGATGTTGCTAAACATCTTGCACTGTACAAGGTATCCCCTTACAACAAATTATTACCTGGTCCAAAATGTCAATTATGCTGTGGTTGAGAAATTCTGACTTAGATATGATAGCCCAAAAGAGTTATAGAGGGAGTCAAGTATAGGACTGAGGGTAGAAGTTGGGGAAGTTAACCTAAAGGGATTAGAGAAAAACTGCGAAGGGCTGACCAGAGAAGTAGAAAGAAGACAAGGAAAATACTGCCCCTTTAGAAGCCAAGAGGAAGTTTTAGAAGGAAGTGGTAAACATTTTCAGAGTGGCTAAATAAGGTCATAATTTAAATTTAACAATATGTTCTAACTACTATTTTGGAGACAGTACAACTTGTGTTTTGCTTCTTGAGGAAATATATTTAATAAAGTATATATGACCGTTGGGAAATCAATCATTTGGGAACCAGTTATTGAACATGTCTATAATGGTACTGTGCTATGTTCTAGGGAATAAAGATGAGTAAGATGTAAACTCTGTTCTTGAGGAGCTTACAGTGCAGTGGGGGAGATGGAAAATATTAGCACACTAAGTGCTATGGGAAGGTATGAATAGAGGACCATGGAAACAGAGGGGAACTTCTAATCTTTCTGTGATGTAGTCCAGCCAGTCCTGGACCCTGATAAGCCTTTCAACCATAAGACACAAAAAAGAGCAAGAGACTTGGTCCTAGAGAGAGAGAAAGAGAGAGAGAGATTATGTTTATCTTTTAAATTTTGTCTTAAATTTTGATATTAAACAAAAAATGAACATTTAAACTATGGGTGATATATTCTATCTCTTATGAACAAACTATGTATGTGGAATGTGTTATTTATAAATCACAATTTAATCTACCATCCTTCTACTACTTCCACCCCAAAACAGTCCTTTGTCTTCAGTGCCTGAGGCTTACCTTGTCTGCTCTATAACCTTCCTCCTTCCTCTCTACTGATTTTTGTTTCTTTGTAATCTCAGACAGACTGGAAATGGTAGTAGTAACTGGGGGCTGTGGAGAGTTGAAGGTTGTCTAGATATCTCTCGGTTTGTCCTGGTGTTGAATTGTCCTCTTACTTGTCTCTTTCCTCCAAAATAAACCACAGCTGTCTACCTAATTCCAGGTTTGACCTGAGGTAGGGAGTGGGACTTTTTTCTCACAAATTTGTATGTTTTCAGTGTTCCTAGTAGATTATAATCTTTTTACTTTGATCATCTTCAACTTCTGAGTGTTCCATTATAGCATAATTTAGTGTAGTAGTTCTCAAACTTTTTTTGGCCTCTGAAGCCTCTTATGCTCTTAAAAATATTGAGGATCCCAAACAGCTTTTGTTAATGTAGATTATATTTGCCAATATTTACCAAGCTAGAAATCAAAACTGAGAAATTAAAAAACTTATTTATTAATTCATTAAAAATTATAAACTCACAAACTTTTTTTTTTTTTTTTTAAGATTTTATTTATTTGATGGAGAGAGACAGTGAGAGCAGGAACACAAGCAGGGGGAGTGGGAGAGGGAGAAGCAGGTTTCCCGGAGAGCAGGGGCCCTGATGCTGGCTCGAATCCAGCACCCTGGAATCATGACCTGAGCTGAAGGCAGATGCTTAATGACTGAGCCACCCAGGCACCCCACAAACTTGTTAACATAAATAACATTTTAATAAAAATAACTTTTCTGAAGTAAGAAATTAGTGAGATGAGTGGCATTGTTTTACATTTTTGTAAATCATTTTAATGTCTGGCTTAATAGAAGACTGCTAGATTTTCATATCTACTTTAGCATTCAATCTGTTGCAATATGTTGTTTTGGCTGAACTATATGAGGAAAATCCAGCCTCACATAGACACATAGTTGGAGAAAGGAAGGATATTTTAATAGTTATTTTAAATAAGTAATGGACTTTCTTCTTTGATACTACACCACAATTTTGACAAGTGGTGGCTTCTTAGAGATTAGTTGCAGTATGGAATCTGAGAACCTTTCCTAGTCTCTTATATTCAAATCTTCGGTGTATCTTGGACTTTGAGTTGGATTTTATAACATCATGCATTGTCATTTAGAAAATATCAGTTCATTGCTTTATGCTGGTCTTCCAAATGTTTACATGTTTCATTACATAATATAAACAATCCATTTATTATTTTTTTAAGATTTTATTTTATCTGAGAGAGAGAGAGTGCAAGAGAGTACAAGCTGGAGAGGGAGAAGCAGGCTGCCCGACGAAGGGGCTAGATCCCAGGATGCTGGGATCATGACCTGAGCCGAAGGCAGACGGGCTTAACCGACTGAGCCTCTGAGGAGCCCAAACAATCCGGTTATTAATACTGTATTATTGTGTCCTAACAGATAATTCTTTAAGTATTGGGGAGCTGTAAAACTCATGGTGGCCAAATAAAGGTTTTTCAAAAGTTCTAATTTTACTTGAAAGCTCTAATTTTGTCATAGAAACAAATATTGTTAATTGGGTTATTTGAAGTGACAGGCTTATTCATTTTGTATGCTAAATATCCAAATCTGAACAGCCGTCATTTGTCTGTCAATTTATCTTTCAAGTAAGAATGGTGATCTATGAAAAAATAATCTCGTTTAGCTTACAACTTAAACAGTTACACAAGTGCTTTCCCTTGAGACAGCCGTTGTGACAGCCATTGTAATTCAGTGCACGGCGGAGGTGCTTTATGTATACTTCTCATTTGTCACACAGAATGTTAAAAAGACATGTACTCAAGGGTCAGGATTTAATAGATACTTACCACTACTTCATCAAGGACATTCTTCAGTGAAACTGGCTTTTATTTTTACTGTTGTGTGTGGTGGTGAATGTGATGACTATTAAATATAGTTTGGTTCTGCCACTGCCTTGATTTCTACTAAGATGCTGGCAGTCTTACCTACTATTGTTTTTGGACCATCAGTGCAAAAGTCTACTCAGTTAAAAGACAATAATATCTTAATATTTTTATGAAAATAGTTTTACCCTCTTGGATCAAAGATTCTTGGGGATCTCCAGAGGACCAGTGACCATACTTGGAGAACTGTTGATTTAATGGAAAGTTCTTTAACCAGAAGTCAGAAGTCTTACTTTCCAGTTTAGTAATTCTTTTTTTTTTTTTTAAAGATTTTATTTATTTATTTGAGAGAGAATGAGAGATAGAGAGCACGAGAGGGAAGAGGGTCAGAGGGAGAAGCAGACCCCCTGCTGAGCAGGGAGCCCGATGTGGGACTCGATCCCGGGACTCCAGGATCATGACCTGAGCCGAAGGCAGTCGCTTAACCAACTGAGCCACCCAGGCGCCCTCCAGTTTAGTAATTCTTATTACAGATTTCGTGAAATTATTGGCCTCATTTTTTTCCTTCCTTTAAAAAAAATGGTATATAAGTGAGTGCTTTACAGTTTATATCTGAAGTCTGGAAATAATATTTTAGATGTGGCACTTTGTAAACAAGTCCTGTAGAGATTTGAACTAGTTTTTTCCTCTCCATTTATTTTGTTTACTCTACTGGCATTAAGGTGCCTGGAACCAATAACCTGTTTTTGAAAAACTTCTAAATAATTTTTCAAAAATGTAATACTTGAATATGATTATCATCAACACAGACACTGCATTCATGTTGGAGCCTAGACTGTAAGATATAAAAGTTGTCCTCAAGCTGCTTGTAACCTGACTAACAAAACACTCAGAAATAGCAATATAATGTATTTTATGCTATCACATAATTGATTTAAGTGATATATAGGAGACCAGTGAGGGTAAGATTGAGGGCTGGGGAGGTGGAGAATGGCTCCATGAATATGATAGAATTAAATTGTACCTTAATGGAAATGGGGAAATGATACGTGCTAAGGTACAAAGAGAACATGTTGTACTTCTCAATTACTGTTTTTCCTTCTCAAACTCTGTTCATTCCCTTTTCCCTTTCATATTTCCTTTTCCCTTTCTGTTGTTTGGGACATAGTTTTTCTTGTACTCCTTTTCTTTGGGCGAATCTGAGGACTGTCATTTGTGCTTCTATTAAGACAGTGTGATGCGTGGGTGCCTGGGTGGCTCAGTTGGTTAGGCGTCTGTCTTCAGCTTGGTCATTATCCCAGGGTCCTGGAATCGAGTCCCACGTTAGGCTCCCTGCTCAGTGGGGAGCCTGCTTCTCCCTCTGCCTCTCCCCCTGCTTGCGCTCTCTCTCTCTCTCTCTCAAATGAATAAATAAAATCTTAAAAAAAAAAAAGTGATGTGGTGGAAAGATCTTGGGCTTTGGTTCAGAGTGACCCAACCCCCAGTTCCCATGGTAGTACTTACTGCTGTGTACTCCTGGGCAAGGTCCACAACTTTGAAGGCAGTATGAAAAATAAGTGAGATAATGAATTTAAGGGTTCTTAATACATGTTCCCTATTATTACAAGTGGTCAAGAGCAACAGGAAATGCATTAATTCAGTTGATAGCATGATTTGATGAAATTTATCTGTTAGACTCAGAGCAAGACTTATTAGAAGGTAGGCAATAAGATATAGTAGGGTTTTAGAGTCTAAGAGACTTGCAGTCAGATCCTGACTATAATTTATATTATTACCTTTGTGTACTTTGGGCAAGTTGTGTTAAACTCTCCTAGCCTTATTTATATAATGAATGGGAATGGTTTTGGGAAGATAGTTGGCAGGGTCTCCCCAAGTATTTACTTCTTTAATTTTGTTCTGTCTCAACTGTCATGAATATCTTGACACATTCTGCCCACTTCAAGAGGTCCATCCATATACAAAAGCCTATCTACCCTTTACTGAAAAAGGTTGCTAAATCCTGTTGTATGCAGATAAGTTACTTGTAATCCGTTTGATTCTTTTAAACTTTGCTTGGGTGGGTCCAGAGCAGTCTTTAGGCTATGGCTAATATACTCCAGTACTACAGCAATACCTTTCTGAGGACTCTACCATGAGATCTTTCCTCTTTGGCTGGTGGAAAGGTAAGTATTCCAGCTGTGTGTGATTTTGGGGCATTGTACAGTGTACAGCTCTCCACTGATTCTTTCCCCAGTCCCGTGGAATTTTCTCTCACTCCTGTGCAGACGAATACTCAGCCAGAGACTCCACAGGTGCCCTCTGTGGTTCTCTGAAGTTCTCTCTTTGTGTTGTTCCCTCCTCTCTGATATTCTGCCTTATAAATTCTAGCTGCCTTTGCTTCGCCTGACTTTGATTCTGTTGTCTCAACTCAGCAAGCTTACTGGGCTTTGTTTGAATTTCCCCTCCCTGGGCTGCAGCCTGGAAACTGCTTCCAGGGCAGTATACCGTAGCAGTCATAGGACTCATTTTCTTGTTTCCCTTTCAGGGATTATGGTCCTCCTGCCTATTGTGGCATGTCTGAAAACATGCTTTTACATGTTTTCTCCAGTTTTTTAAAGTATGTGTGTATTGGGTGGTGGTGGTGGTGGTGATTAGGGGGTCAGTCCTGTTCCTGTTACTCTTTTATGGCCAGAAGCAAAGTTATATTTATAGCTTTTCCTTTTTCTTTTCCTTTTCCTGTATACTCTCTAGGGCACTAAAGAATTCAGATGAGTCTGCCATCTGCAGTCATTTTTGTTTTCATAACAGTTAAGTGCCATAGCCACCTGTATTAATCTGGGTCTTCAGAAAACCAGAATCAAGAGATAAAGATAGATATAAGGAATTGGCTTACATGGTTAAGGAGACTGAGAAGTCCCAAGACATGCATTTAGCAAGCTGAAAACTCAGGAGAGCTGTTTTGTATAGTTCTAGTCTGAGTCCCAAAGGCCTTAGAACCAGGAGAACCAGTGGTGTAAATTGCAGTCTGAGTCTGAAGGCAGGAGAAGACTGATGTCCCAGCTGACTGGCAGAGAGAACAAATTCTGCCTTATTCTGCCTTTTTGTTATTTTCAGGTCTTCGATGAATTGGATGAGGCCTACCCACTTCAAGGGAGGATAATCTGCTTTACTCAGTCTATTGATTCAAATGTTAATCTCATCCAGAAAGACCTTCACAGGCACACCCTGAATAATGTTAAATCAATTATCTGGGTACCCCGTGGTCAAATTGCCAAAATTAACCCCCACACTATTGTTTGTCCCATTCTTGCTCTTCATCTAATTTGTATAATCATGAATCTTGATAATGTGAAATACATTTCCAGTGGTCCCATTTCTTTCCACTATAGAGATTATCCCTTCATTTTAGAATAACTTCGGTCTCATTTTGAGGATCTGTTTCCTGGGGCCACTTTCCAACAAAAAGACATAACATGGTGAGGATTATAAGAGATGGACTATTTACATTAGATAGGGTAACTGTTGAGTAACAGTGAAGCAATTACTACCTCCAGCCTGAAGAGGTGAGGGGAGGAAGCATATCCAAATCTGGAAGGAGACAGTCCTGTAGAGATGTCTGCCTTGGGAAAAGCAGTGACTGACACTCAGTGGAGGGACCCAGCCAGCCCAAGACCACTCCACTAAGAGAAAAACCAGAAAATGAAATACCCCGATCTCCCTTTCCTTCCTCTTTCTGCTCTGCTTTTGATGTAGTCCATACAGGAATCCCCCCAGGTCTGAGGACAGGGTGAACTGGAAGGGTGAGTGACAGATAATCAACAAAGACAGGGTTAGAGTAGTTGCCTGGCCCTTTCTTTAAGAAACAGGTGTTTCAAGACACAATCCTAGGATTTGAAATGAGAGAAAAATCCATCTTATAGATTGTCATCTGCTTGCCTTTCTGTATGCTTATAGTTACTCCTTAGTAGTATTCTGTGCATGCACTGAAGAATTGATGAAAGCAAGGAGGAAGAAATAATGTTATATTATCTAGATTCCATTAAATTCACGAGCAAATTTGTGTTATAGATAAGGAGGGTAATATAAAAAACAAAGTTTCCCCAGTGTGGTAGGCTAGAATGTAGATACTCTGTAACCCATAATGTATCTGTGCTTAAGAAAATTATCAGAAGGGTTGCCTGGGTGGCTCAGTCAGTTAAGTGTCTGCCTTCGGCTCAGGTCATGATCCCAGGGTCCTGGGATCGAGCTCCACATCGGGCTCCCTGCTTGGTGGGAAGCCTGCTTTTCCCTCTTCCACTCCCCCTGCTTGTGTTCCTTCTCTTGCTGTGTCTCTCTCTGTCAAATAAATAAATAAAACCTTAAAAAAAAAAAAAAGAAAATTATCAGAAGAAAAGAGAGAATTAGCAGGGGAAAAATATTGATGTATATCTAAGTGGTTTATTCAACTGTGAAACATAATAGTGGCAACGATTTATATATAAGCTGTATTTCTATGTCAGCTGTATGTTACATGCCTCTTCTACTTTTAACTTATTAATAGACATAGATAGGTAATTAATGCAGTCTTTCTGCAAGTCATTAAGAAGAACCTTGGTGGAAATGAGGCATTCCTTGTTATAAACAGAGCCTGAGAACATTTAATTATCAACAAATTAGGAACATGAGTTAAAATGGCTGCAGCTCTGTATCTTTAGCTGTGTATGAAAAACTCTGTTTGTGGTATTATAAAATTGTGGAATCCACAAAAGTGTGACAGGTGGTGGGTGATCTGGCTTCTGCCTAAACACCTCCAGTGAGGGAGATTTTGCTATTTCATGACAGGTCTATTTAATGTTATTATTTTGAACAAAAATCTGCCTCCTTATAGCTTTGACCTGCTTTTACTAGTTCTGTCCTCATGAGAACCACCTAATCTATTTTCTTTTGATAACTTGTGAAATATTTGTATACCATGATCGCAGCCTTAAGATTTTTCTCAGCAATGCAGTTTCCAGTTTTCAGCTTTTTCTCCTGTTAATACAGTTTTGAGTATGCTGACCAGTCTAGTTATTTTTCTGGTCTTGGGCCACTTTGTCAGTATGCCACTTAAATAAAGTTGCCCAAATTTGAATATTATTTCTTGGCATATTCTGAAGTGATGTAGTGAATGCATTTTTAATTACCCAGTACAAAATAAAGGTAAAAAAGGGGGAAAGGGATAGAATCAGTTCTTTACACTTCTTTATTTCTTTTTTTTTTTAAAGATTTTATTTATTTATTTGACAGAGAGAGACAGTGAGAGCAGGAACACAAGCAGGGGGAGTGGGAGAGGGAGAAGCAGGCTTCCCGCTGAGCAGGGAGCCCGATGTGGGACTCGATCCCAGGACCCTGGGATCATGACCTGAGCCGAAGGCAGACGCTTAATGACTGAGCCACCCAGGCGCCCTACACTTCTTTATTTCTTTATGGTATGCTTACTCAACTCCCATAGTTATGGAAGTAAGTAAGGAAACAACTGGGTTCATCAGATTCCTTTAATCTCTTACTTCGCTATTGATTGTGATTTTTTCCCCCCAACGTCTAAGTTCCTTAGCTCTAAGGGACTTGACAAACTGCTGTCACTGTGAGATACTTGAATTTACATGTTAAAACTTCATTTAGGCTTACTTTCAAAAACGCTCACAGTTTTGGCAGTTTGGCTGTTGTGATGTTTATGTTCCCTGTTTGCTATCTAGTTTATTGCTAGTCATTGAAAATATGGACTGTTTCTTGGCCTTACTAAGATAGCTGATCACCCTTTGAAAAGATTACCTTCTACATTTTAGGATTAATAACACTGTGTAAGTAGCCAGCCATGAAAGTCAAGTGATAAATAATGGTGGGCATGTAAGGTTCTGTTTTATAGTCATGGTTTACATCATACCTAATTATTGGTTATCATTCTGTAAAAGCAATAGCAGTAAACTATAAACTTATTTCTTTGTTACATCTTCCCTGTCAATAAAAAGGATGTAGCACTGTGGCATTGAGTCAGATGAGAAAGATTAGAGAAGAAAGCAGAATCCAATCAGTCAGTAAAGAGATTAGTTGAATCTGAGTATAGTGTACAGAATATCACCAGTTTAAAGCTGGTGATTAAATATTGTGTTAGGAGGTTGCTTAAAAAAATGGAAGGAATGCATGATATATTGCGATGCAAGAAAAGTAATGGGCTTGAAAATTCCTAGTAATATAAGAAGAAATTTAGCATGCCAGCCAGGTAGAACTCTCCTAGAAGGAGCCCCTAGGCCCTGTGATCCTTTCTTGACTCTCTGACTGATAATCACTATCACTAAACCGTATCATGGTAAACATGCTACTTTTAGTTATGAAATAAATCTATTAATAATTTTATATTAAGTTTAGGAAAAAGTTTTATAATCCTTGTGATAATATGTATTTGTTTTTAAAGGTGCTTGAGATTTTTTTTTTTTAAAGATTTTATTTATTTATTTGAGAGAGAGAGAATGAGAGACAGAGAGCACGAGAGGGAAGAGGGTCAGAGGGAGAAGCAGACTCCCTGCTGAGCGGGGAGCCCGATGTGGGACTCGATCCCGGGACTCCAGGATCATGACCTGAGCCGAAGGCAGTCGCTTAACCAACTGAGCCACCCAGGTGCCCTTGAGATTTTTTTTTAAGAGAATCAAACATACTAGAGAATCTGACATGTTAACTGTGATTTTAAATTTTGAAGTATTTAATTGATACTATATACTAAGTATATAGTAGGTGCTCAGTAAATATGTTGAACGAATGAATGGATAGAATTCTCTTAAGTGATTAGTGTTTATTGATCCTTTCAAATAAAATTCATTTTTAAAGAATTGTAATTTATATTTAGTGTTTGTTAGGGTTACAGCTATTATATAGGTTAATGACTTTTAATCCTAAATGACATAGAATGGAATTTTTAAAGCACTTACTATTATAGAAATACTTTAATGGAGCCTTATAACCAAAATCATGAAACTGTCTGACATTGCAGTGTTTCATTACCTTTCTGTACGGTGTTCAATTTACTGTGAGGTCACAGACATCAGTGACTGTACTTGCTATTACCTCTTTCCTCTGATTTCTTGTATATATACTCTGATACATGAGCTATTCATATGAGCCACCAAACCTCTAGTATAACTAAATGGGTAATATAGTAAGACTTTTATTCTATATACAAAATATTTATGGAAGGGAGTTGGCTCTTGAGTATTTGTAAATATATTATCTTTTATTTTATAGTTTTTATGTTTTTATTGTAATTTATTTATATTCTACAGCTGTATCTTTTTATTACATAATTTTTTGTTATGTTAGATCAGTTTTTTAGTAGTCTTCTTAAAAGAGTTTTTCATTTCTGTGCTTTGTATCTTTTCCTTTCCTCTTAAAACAAATTGAGTCTGTGAAATTCTTTTAACCACTTTGGTATAAAGTCCACACTGAAGCCATTGTTTTGTCTTTGGTTGTACATCTAGTTATTTTCTCTGTTATATTCTGTTTATGTTCTTAATTGGGACTTTTATAATGGCGGTCATAATTTTGTCTTCATTTTTTTTTTAAAGATTTATTTATTTATTTGAGAGAGAGCATGCGCACACATGTGCCTGGAGGGAGAGGGAGAGAGTCTTCAAGCAGACTCCCTGCTGAGCGCGGAGCCTGGGTGGGGCTCAACCCCAGACCCATGAAGTCATGACCTGAGGGGAAAACAAGAGTCTGCGGCTGAATTGACTGAGCCACCCAGGTGTCATTTGTTTTTTTTTTTTTTTTTTTTTTTTGCTTCACAGCATACACATTAACAGGTACTTCAGTTAAGAAATGCAGTTTTATGTTAAGCCCTTGTCATATGGCTAAGATATCTTTTTCTAGTCCCAGTATGTCACTCCTATTTTGCTGACTTTCTGCTAAATGCTCTTCTTTTGTCACTGTCTTGAGGGCATGTATTGTTAGTATGTTTCAAATCCCAGCTCCAGAACCCTTTGTACTTGCAGTTAAGTATTACTGCTTAAAATGAATTTGAGATTTTAAGAAGCTAGGAGGGCTAACAGAAGAAAACCAGTCTTGGGCGCCTGAGTGGCTCAGTTGGTTAAGTGACTGCCTTTGGCTCAGGTCATGATCCCAGGGTCCTGGGATCGAGCCCCACATTGGGCTCCCTGCTCGGCTGGAAACTTGCTTCTCTCTCTCCCACTCCCTCTGCTTGTGTTCCTGCTCTCACTCTCTCTCTGTCAAATAATAAATAAAAAATCTTAAAAAAAAATTAGTTGAAAGTTATGTCAAAATAACCAAAACAGTCTACTGTAATGCTGTAGCTAGTAATCCTAAGAACTTATAATTGACTTAAGAGAGAATTCACATTACTTATGGAATAACTTGGTTTATCAGAGCACTGTTAAATCATTTAACGGAACTTGTCTGGGTGTCATCAAGCAATAGAAGGAAAATCTATATTAGCTAACTTTCCAGCTGTGTCCTATCTTCTGATCGCATATGTATTTGCATGATCTTAAGCACCCTGCTTCTTTGGATATGTGCGTGGAAATAATACGGAACTTAAAAAGAAACAGGTTTAGTCCCTAATCCTTACTGCTTTTGTTGCTACTAGCTGTTTAACTTTGGGCAGCTTACTTTAGCTTTCTGATCTTAAACTACTTCATATGAAGTATGACATTTGCAGTTTATATGTCATATAAAAACAACTTGTTCAAGATCACAGCTAATAAGTGGCTAATTTCTTATAATAAATAATATTTTACTGTACTACAAATGGCCTGGATGATCAAATATAGGGTGTGCAGGTTTCCTTCAGTATCTGTTTACTTTTGACTGTTTAGCTATTTAGAAAATTGTTTTGGTCATTATATAAACATAATTTTGAGTACCAGTTATACTAAGTAAGGGGGATATGGTACTTAGTTGGGGAGACAGGTTAGAGCCATAAAAAAGATAAACAATCATACAGGATAACATTTGGTAAGTGTTAGATCCTAGAGAAGATCAGAAGAGGAAATGATTATGGAGAGCTGGTTTGGAGGCTGCCATGGAAGAAAGGGATTTAGATAAGCTGGAAGGAGGCTGGGGATAGACTTCCACTTTTCTTAACTGTAAAATGGAGATAGCACTTACCTCATAGGATTGTTGTAAGGATTCAGCAAAAGACAGTATCTGTAAAGTATCTTCTGCATGCACTGCTGCATGACAGAAAATGTAACTCCTGTTGTGTTATTCCTCTAGAGTAATATAAGTGGTTCATTCTGTCATCTTTTAAATTTTTCCTTCCCAGATGTCTGACTACTTCTTTATCTCAGAGATCACACATTGTTTTCATCTTAAATATCAACTGGTTACCTGGAACATAATGTGGAAAAAATTCTGAGTCCATATCTGGTTTCAGCAGGAAAGAATGTGATCAGTTAGTGATTAATTAATGATCATTTAATGATGCCAAGGCAGGTATAAAGTGGGCTGGAGGCCAGGAATGGTGGTATATGGTTTGTGGAAGTTAGAGCATGTAAATCATGTATTTATCATCTTTACCTAAAGTTCCATTTTCACCTATTTTTTTCTAGCTTTCATTTCTTCCTGTTAACCTTCATAATATAAATTAGCAAGTTTTCGGAAGTAGGGATATCAAGTTTATTCTCTATACTTCTAGTCAGTAAGTATTTGCTGAGTGATTAACTAAACGAAGAAAATTTTAGCCCCTTAGTAGACAAGAGTCTAAGATACCACCCCTGCTCTAAAATATCCCTTATATAGTCTCCCATTTATAGTCTTTGTTTGTTTGTTTTGAGAGAGAGAGAGAGAGAGAGAGAGAAAGCATGCATGGGCATGCGATCAGGGACAGGGGACAGGGGGAGAGGGAATCTTACAGGCTCCACACCCCATGTGGGGCTCTATCTCACGACCCTGAGATCATGACCTGAGCCGAAATCAAGAGTCAGAGGCTTAACTGACTGAGCCACCAGGTGCCCCTCCCATTTATATTCTACTGAGTAGATTCCATTTAAAAATATTGTATCTTCTGCAAAGCTTAAGCTCTCAGAGTTGTTTACTTGTTTCAGGTTCTTTTCCTAATGGAAACCACCACATGAGAAAATGAGTTTTGATTAAGGAAGGGATGAGTTGGAAAAGAATGGGGCAGTTTCTTTTCTTGGGAAAGAGGTTGGATTTTAAGAAGGATACCTGGATAGCTTTCAGTTTTGAGATGGGTGGATGCCTGGGGTGAGATAGTAAGGTTCCAAGGTGGTACAAAAAGGGAAAGATAAATGAAATTTATTTTGTTTTGTATTATTTTATTATTTTATTTTTTGGGGGATTTATTTTTTTAAATTTAAAATCAATATATAATGTATTACTGGTTTCAGAGGTAGAGGTCAGTGATTCATTAGTCTTTTTTTTTTTTTTTGTAAGATTTTATGTATTTATTTGTCAGAGAAAGAGAGAGAGAGCAAGCACGAGCAGGGGGAGAGGCAGGCAGAGTGAGAAGCAGATTTCTCTGCTGAGCAAGGAGCCCGATGTAGGACTCCATCCCAGGACCCTGGGATTATGACCTGAGCCAAAGGCAGATGCTTAACCGACTGAGCAACTCAGTCGTCCCTCATCAGTCTTATATAATACCCAGTGCTCATTACATCATGTGCCCTCCTTAATGTCCATCACCCAGTTACCCCATCCCCCCACCCCTCTCCCCTCCAGCAACCCTCAGTTTGTTTCCTATGATTAAGAGTCTCTTACGGTTTGTCTCCTCTGATTTCATCTTGTTTTATTTTTTCCTCTCTTCCCCTATGATCCTCTTTTTTTGTTTCTTAAATTCCACATATCAATGAGATGGTATGATAATTGTCTTTCTCTGATTGACTTATTTCGCTTAGCATAGTACCCTCTAGTTCCATCTACGTTGTTGCAAATGGCAAGATTTCATTTTTTTGATGGCTGAGTAGTAGTATTCCATTGTATATGTATATATATACACCACATTTTCTTTATCCATAATGAAAAATTTTAAAAATATTAATTTATTTTAGAGAGAATGGGGGAGGGGCAGAGGAAGAGGGAGAGAATCTTCAAGCAGACTCCCCACTGAGCATGTAGCCCAACACAGGGCTCAATCCCAGGATCCTGATATCATGACCTGAGCCGAAACCAAGAGCTGCTTGTTTAACTGACTGAGCCACCCAGGTGTCCCGATAAAAGAAATTTTAATATTAAAAGTGATAGGTGTAAAATTGGAAAAACACTGAAGAATTTTCTTTATAGTCTTTCTACTCTCTTCTCTAATGTTCTAGATCCCCTTCCTTTCTACTTCTGGATGCAGTATTATTATACTGCCTTTAGGTTGTCCAGGTTGGCATTTGAGTTTTGATCCATTCCATCTACTCTCTAAATCCTTTTCTTCCAGTAAAAAGTTAGGGTATTCTAAACCTTCTCTGGTTACTAACTTGGTGGAACTACTCTGTCAAACCCAGCCACTTGAAGTTCTCCTGAAAGAATAGGATGCAACTTCTTTCTTGAATCTGATTTCTCATGAGAAAGGATCTTGGTTTTAGAAAGAAAAGAAGGAATAGGAAAGTAGATGGTGAGAAAGTGAAATTGTAAACTTTGTACTGGGTGTCATTTCCTACTTTCTGAAGGTTTTTGTACCTTTGAATGTCTTGTCATGAATATGTGGATAAAAGATTGTTTTTATAAGACTATTTTCTTTATCTACTTTATGTTTAAGTATTCTTTAAAATTCATGAAATGAGGGTACATATTCTCTGTCCTCATTTAAAAAAGGATTTAATGCTTCTATTGTGTGATTTCAACTTATAATCTTTTTAGACATATATTCCTGAACCTTGGTGTTCAGCTGTATTTAAAACTCTTATTTTTGGAACCAGGGAACAGAGTAGAAAGTACAGAGATTTTTCAGGCTTATTGCTAATACCAAGTTAAGTGGGAATGTCTACTATTTAGGTGATTCATGAACAGTGGGATTCCTACAAAAAATCTGATTCTAGATGAGAGTTATCCTTGGAACATTTAACAATTGGAACTTTAATAGGAAAATTTAAAGCAGCCTTTCTTACGCCTGTTTCCTTTTTGCCTAGCTCTTCAGTTTGACATGATCACAATGTCTTTTCTAGCTTGACAATTAATTTATGATATAAAAGTAGTCCCTAAATCTGTTTGAAATCCACTGGTGACATACAGTCCATTAATTAAATTCACACCTGTTAGCAATGATAGAACTTTGGTGTAATAGAGTAAGGAGGATGAGACATAGTGTCATTCATTCTGTGAATGGCATTATGGCAATTGAAATGGTTTGACTTGGAGTAAGAATCTTTTGTGCTTCAGTGTATGAGCTATCAAGAAGATAGGAGGAAGTAGGAAATAATGATCTGTATCATGATAACTTCAGCTAATGGTGGTCTCTTCAAAAAGCTGTTACAGGACAGTGGATTCCAAAGTTTCAATGTAAACTTTCAACCACTAGTACTTTGTTAGTTTTTCTATTAAGTTTATGTGTAGAAATTGCTGTACACATTTTTTAAAAATAAAATTTTAGGGCAAATAAACTACTTTGTACCTGTAATCATGAGTTGTTGTTCAGAGTTTTTCTCTACTAATTTAAAAGTATGGTTCAGTCTGTGCCATCATTCAGTTCTGATAATTTTACTATTTAAGGTAAAATGCTTTTAGACATTATTAATTTTGTTTACTAATATCCTGGAAAAGATAAAGAAGAATGTGCCTCTAACGTTCTTTTTGATGTATATGCTGTACATGTTTAGGCCTCTCAGTGTACATTTTTCCCTGTTGAATTCTGAAGAAATGCATTTAACATGATGAATCTCCTCACATTTCTGGCTTCAGTTTACAACTTATTATTCACTAAACTGCAAGAGGTATTTAAAGTACACATTTTCCCTGGATTGGGATTTAGCATACTGATAAAGTAGATTAAAGATTATTCATATATGGTATTAGAGATTTTGGTTTCCAATTTTGTGAAAAGGCTTTGGACTGTCCCAGTGTCTTAGTTTGTTCAGGCTGCTATACCAAATTTACCCTAGGCTGGGTGGCTTAAACCACAAACATTTATTTCTCACATTTTTGGAGGCTGGAAAGTTCAAGATCAAGGTGCTAGCAGCTCTGGTATCTGGTGAAGACCTGCTTACTGTTGTTGTTGAATTTTAAGATTTAATTATGTTTTGGATATGAATTCCTTATATATGATTTACAGATGTTTTCTCTCATTTTGTGGCTTGCTTTTTTACTTATTGATATTGTCTTTGATGCACAACATTTAAAATTTTTCATTAAGTCCAGGGACGCCTTGGTGACTTGGTTAAGCGTCTGCCTTCAGCTCGGGTCATAATCCCAGGAATCATGATTCCAGAGCCCTGGGATCGAGTCCCGCATCGGGCTCCTTGCTCACCAGGTAGTCTGCTTTTCCCTCTGCTTGCCACTCCCCCTGCTTGTGCTTTCTCTCTCTCTCATTCTGACAAATAAATAAATTAAAAAATTAAAAAAATTTTTTTTTCACATTAAGTCCAATTTGTCTATTACTTTTGTTGCCTTTGCTTTTGCTATCATACCCAAGAAATCATTGCTAAATCCAATGGCATGAGGCTTTTGCTCTATGTTTTCTTCTAAGAATCTTGTAGTTTTAGCTCTTACATTTAGGTCTTTGATCCATTTTGACTTAATTTTTATATATGTAAAGGGTCTAAGTTCATTCTTTTGCATGTGGATATCCAGTTTTCTCAGCACCAGTTGTTGAAAAGACTGTCTTTTCCCCATCGAATGATCTTGGCTTCCCATCAAAAACCATTTGACTGGATATGTGATGGTTTTATTTCTAGGCTCTCTATTCTATTCCATTGGTCTTTTTAACTGTCTTCATGCCAGTATCTCACTGATTTGCTTACTGTAGCTTTGTAATAAATTTTGAAATCAGGAGGTGTGAATCCTCCAGCTTTATTCTTCTTTTCTAGATTGATTTGCCTATTTGGGATTCCTTCAGATTCCATATGAATTTTAGGATGGATTTTTTTATTTCTGCAAAAAATGTCACTGGAATTTTGATAAGGTTGCATTGCATCAGTAGATTGCTTTGGGCAGTATTGACAATATTAAGTCTTCCAGTCAATGAACATATGTGTTTCCTTTTATTATGTCGTCTTTGATTTTTACAGCAATGTTTGGAGGTTTTCATTGTACAAGTCCTTCACCTCATTGGTGATGTTAATTCCTAAGTATTTAAATCTTTTTGATGCTGTTATAAGTGGGAATGTTTTCGTAATCTTCTTCTCAGATTATTGTTTGTGTATAGAGATGCAATGGATTTTTATGTGTTGACTTTGTATCCTGCTACTTTGCTGAGTTCATTTATTAGCTCTAATAGTTTTTTGTGGAATCTTAAGGTTGTCATAAGATCATATCATCTGTGAAAAGAGAAAACTTGACTTCTTCCCTTCCAATTTTGATGCTGTTCATTTATTTTTCTTGTCTAATTGCTTTGGCTCTTTTGGTATTGTGCTGAGTAAAAGAAGTGGGCATCCTTGTCTTGTTCCTGATCTTAGAGGAAAAACATTCAGTCTTTTACCATTGAGTATGATGTTTGCTGTGGGTTTTTCATATATTGCTTTTATTATGTTGAGATACAAAATCGAGTTTTTCTACTCTTGGGTTTTTTATACTTTACAAATTCTTCAAGTAAGGAAAAAAGAAATACAGAGAACTTACTAGATGCATGTGTGCAAGTATGTGTACTTGTCATGTATATGCATACTAGATAAACCTAAGTATGTAATTTATATATCTATGTATCAATAAAATGGGTGGATAAATTTACTTAATGAGGCTATTTTTTAGAGAGACTTGAAAATTATAGATGGATTGTTGCTTTTTTTTTAAGATTTTATTTGAGAGAGAGGGAGATAGCAAGAGGAGCATGAGCAGTGGGGGGGAGCAGCAGAGGGAGAGGGAGAAGCAGGCTTCCTGCTTAACAGGGAGTCTGACACGGGGTTTGATCCCAGGACCCTGGGATCATGACCTCAGTCAAAGGCAGATGGTTAACCAACTGAGCCACCCAGATACCCCTAGATGGATTGTTTCTTAATAAAACTATATTCCAGCTATTAATAGATGTGCGCCTATGGGACGTATTGGTTGTATGCTTGGTATAATGTTTAAACTGTTGCAGATTGAGCTAAATCAGTTGAAAGGTAAAGAGCAGCAGTATGAGTAGCCATTTGTGTTTCTTTTTTTTTTTTTAAGATTTTATTTATTTATTTGACAGAGAGAGACACAGCAAGAGAGGGAATACAGGCAGGGGAAGTAGGGAGAGGGAGAAGCAGCCTTCCCGCAGAGCAGGGAGCCCAATGTGGGACTCGATCCCAGGACCGCAGGATCATGACCTGAGCCGAAGGCAGATGCTTAACAACTGAGCCACCCAGGGGCCCCAGCCATTTGTATTTTTAATTTGACACTTTTTTTTGGTTAATTTGACACTTTTTGATAAGAAAATATGTGTGTTTATATATTCTAAAAGAGTTTTTTTGTTGTTGTTGTTTTTTAAATTTTAGGCAACCTAATGAGGCCTCTTTTGAATTATGGTATTGCTTGGTAAGTATATCTTTTTTACTTTATGTGACTTTTCAGAATAATATTGATTAATGTATGTAAATTAGTTTTATTTTTGGTTTACTGTTGCAGTATGTCTATGGGCTTCCTGGTTGAAGAGACTGCACCAGTTGTTTGGAGAGGCCTTATGGTAATGTCAGCTATTGAAAAACTGTTGAGACAGGTAAGAAAATTGCATTGAGTATCATTTTATTATTGGCACACTGTGGTTAATGCATTTGCTGATTGGAGAGTTGTTAAAATTTGCAGTCAGGTTTGAGATGTTTTGTAAATGAATCCAGCTGATAGACTGAATATATAATGAGTTCTGTGGTGCCAAGACCAATTTCACTGGTCTGTGATTTAATCTTCCCCATTGCTTATGAGTACTAAAAATCCTAATGTCTTATTTTATATTGTTCTTTTGCTTTGTTGAGATGAAGAAATCTATTTTATAAGTAATCTGCCTTCTTTAAATTTATGGTTAATCTCATTATGGCCAATATTGAATTGTAAGGGCAGTGTAGAAGTTCTTGGATATATAAAAAAATTACATAAATCATGCTCATTTTAAAATTGCTCTAGAACAAAATGAAATTTTATTTTATTTTGAGTACATCTGGCTCTATATTTATGTATGTAATATCTGTCCAATCAACTTAAATTTATCCTTGAGGATGAGGACAGTTGATTGGATAATCTAAAAATATCAGATGAGCTATATGTTATTTATAGAAATAATTTTAATTTTTTTCTAGGAGCTGTGAATTTACAGTTAATTATGTCCTAGGTAAATACCATAAATAATTTGGATTTTCTCCACCATTTACAGCAATTACCCCTTATGTATTCAGATTTCACTTTGGGTCAGGCATCATGCCACAGGTTGATAATTCTAATCATAGATATTTCTATATTCATTTCTATTTGCAAGAGTTGGTAGATGAAATATGTCTTGAACTCTGAAACTCTTCTTTTTTTCATTGTCACATCTTGTCTTCCTTCTGCTTGAGTTCTAATAAATGTGCTCTTTGATCTCTGGTCCCAGAATCCACCTACTTTCCTAGTGCATTCAAGCCTCTCAGCTGCATTTCCTCCCCTTTTATACTCAGATCTCATAGTTAGCTATTTCAGTTATACTCCCAACAATACCCCTTCTTTACCAATTCCTTTGTGACTTTGATCTTTATTCTTTATTTGTATGGATTAACCCAGCCTTTTTTTTTTTTAAAGGAAATTCTAAAACAGTCTTTATTCTGTTTGTATTTAAAGTTAGAGTCAATAGAAATTTAGAAACACCAAAAGGAGAATTCTGATTTTGTCATCAGAGTATTTTAAGTACTCATTTTCCCCCTCCTCTGTTAGTGTTGTAATTCTCAACAGGAACTGATTCAGATTTTCTCCTAAGCCTTATGGATGGCCACAAGAAGATGGAAATACTTCTGCTTTCCACAGTGATCAGAGACTTAGAAACCCAAGTCAGTGATAAGAGACACAGAGATTTAGCTAAGTGTTGGTGCTCCCCTCTGAGGGATGCAGGATCCTGCCTTTAAGTGTCCTTTTTGAGTATTAAGTTCCATTTAAGCCTCAGATTGCAACAGCTGTTGAAAACATCTCTGCAAAGGAACCCCTGAATGTGGAAGAGAAGAGACCCAGTGTGCATATACCCTCAGGAGAGGGGCAAAGGGAATGTCCCATGGGAGAAGTGAGAGTAAACCTGACAATGCAAATTAATTAGGCTGCAAAAAATTGTACCTGAAATTCAAACTTAGATTTAGTAGCTGCTTTTGTAAATGAAGAAAACTTTGTGAGACCAGAGGTGAAAGATCAAGTCTGAAGGAACCAGAATACATTGTTTTTTCATTCTGTGAGGAATTGGGGAAGAGAGAGGGGCAGGATCCCATTCCATATTCTCAGTCAATATCCCACCATAACCCTGCCTCTTTTATCTACTGCTGAATACTGTCAGAGAATATAGAATACTTGTGTTAATTGCTGGCATTACACATTTTTGATTTCTCAATTCAGCTACACTCTCATCACTTCAGTCATCTGACATTATTCATGTTCTTCTCAGCATTCATCAGATGCTAAGTTTAAAAAATATTTATGGAATTTGATAGTCTGGCTGAGGAACTAGTGGAGATTTGGAGATTTGGCTCTCTGACACACAAATCATATAAAAGTCAGTTTACTTTGTTAAGTGCTGACAGTACATTTTTAGCAAACATGCTATAAAATATCAGGATGAAAGATGGGGTGAGAAAATGGCTCCATAACTTATTGGGATACTCTAGGTATCCTCTAAGACCTCTAAGATATTAGGACATTAGACTACATATTTACCTTACAGTCTTTTGAAAAGTTACCATTATCATTTGTGCATTTTAATTGGAGCTGAAAAGCTGATATTTTTGGACTACGCTGTGACCTGTACTGATCATGTCAATGGCTATTGCTTTAGAAAGCAGACCAGTTTTTGTTAAGTTTAACACCCTTTGTGAAAATTTAGTAGCTGGATAGATGCTCTGTACAGCAGTGGATTGTGGAGGCTATCTGATTCATTGGCTGATGAAAAAAATTCAATTATATATATGCATATATATATGTGTATATATATATGACTGTACAGTGTACAAATCATAAGTGTACAGATAGTTGGATAATCCCAAAGTGAAAATACCTATATAATTTTTTAGGACATGATAAATAGAATGCTAGTGTTCCAGAAGTTTCTTTCATGTCTCTTCCTATAGAATACTAATGTTCCAGAAGTTTCTTTCATGTCTCTTCCTAGTTGCTCTTTTTGGGGGGAGAAGATAAATACTTGTGGTCAGTCTGCCATCTGAACTGAAAGTCTGGTTTAAAGTTCTTTTCCCCCCTGTCTCTTATGATATATATATATTTTTAAGATTTTATTTATTTGACAGAGAGAGAGACAGTGAGAGCAGCGGGAGCACAAGCAGGAGGAGTAGGAGAGGGAGTAGCAGGTCCTCCACAAGCAGCGAGCCCTATGTGGGGCTCGATCCCAGGATGCTGGGATCATGACCTGAGCCAAAGGCAGACGCCTAACGACTGAGCCACCAGGCACCCTCTTATATTTTATTTTATTTTATTTTTTATTTTTAAGATTTTATTTATTTATGTGACAGAGAGAGACAGCAAGAGAGGCAACACAAACTGGGGGAGTGGGAGAGGGAGAAGCAGGCTTCCCGTGGAGCAGGGAACCTGATGCAGGGCTCTGTCCCAGGACCTTGGGATCATGACCTGAGCCGAAGGCAGACGCATAACGACTGAGCCACCCAGGCGCTCCTCTTATGGTATTTTATTGAGTTAAAGTTATACTTACTATGGGATGCAGAGATCTTACATGTATGGTTCAGTAATTTTTGATAAATATATATACCTGTATAATCATACCTCAGTCAAGATAGTGAACATTTCCATTCCCCTACAACATTTCCCTGGGCTTCCTTCTATTCACTCCCCCACTCTTAGGCCATCACAGTTGTGATTTTTAGTGTCATAAATGAGTTCTGTTTTGTTCTTATACTTCATATAAATGGAACCCTACAGACTGTAGGGTTTCTTTTCTATCTGGTTTCTTTCTCTTAGCCTAATGCTTTTGAACTCATCCTGTTGTTGCCTATATCAGTAGCTGAGTCCTTTTTATTGCTGAATAGTATTCCATCACATGAATATAATCAAATACTGTTTGTTCTTCTGTTGATGGACATTTGGGTAGACACCAGTTTTTGGCTTTTATGAATAATGCTTCTATAAATACTTGTACAAGTTTCCTAAGAGTTTCGGTTGCTTCACATCTTGTCAGTATTTGGTGTTGCCAGTCTCTTCACTAGTGGGTATAAAATGGTATCTTCTTACTGTTTTAGTTCATGCTTCCCTGATGATTAATGATGTTTAGCCCCTTTTCATGTGCATATTAGATATCATTGTATCTTCCTTTATGAAGTGTCTGTTCAAGTCTTTTACTCATTTTTTTTATTGGCTCAGTTTTCTTCTTGTAATTGAGTTGCAGGAGTTTTAATATATTCTGGCTGTGAGTCCATTGTCAGATATAGGTATTGGGAATATTTCTCCCAGTCTGTGGCTTGCCTTTTGATTGATGTTTTAAATTTTCATGAAATCCCAATTTATCAAAAAAAAATTTTTTTTTAATGCTGAACGCTTTTTGTGTCCTAAGAAATCTTTGCCTATCTACCCCAAGGTTATAAAGATATGCTTATATATTTTTTCTCAAAGGTTTATAGCTTTGGCTTGCACATCATGATTTAAATTTTGTGTGGGAAATGAGATAAGGGTTTATATTTTTTCATAGTTGTGGTATAATAGCAAATATATTTGTTCTTTGTCCCTGGGTCCTGGCACAAAGCTCCTAAGACCCTTGGAATTTTCTGATGATAGGAGTATCTTTTGTAACCCATGAGGAGCCCCTTTTTGAGCACACCTGAGTTCATGTTAGTAAGGTGACTTAGGGTAGGGTCTCTGGATAGTCTCAGGATGGGGCTGATCACCAGAAAGACCAATTATTTAGAGGGTTAGGACTTTCAGCCCCACCCACTGACCTCTGGGAAGGGGAAGGAGGGTGGGGTGCAGATTAAGCTCTGTGAAAACTCTTGATGAGCTTCTGGGTTGGTGAGTGTATCCACATCCTGGTGGGTTGTGGAAACCTAGTTTCGTAGGGACAGAAACTCCTATGCTAAGGGCCTTTTTGGACCTTTCCCTTTGTATCTCTTCATCTGGCTATTTATCTGTATCCTTTCTAACACCCTTTATGATAAACTAGTAAACATAAGTAAATGTTTGTCTGAGTTCTGTGAGCCACTCTAGCAAATTAATCAAACCTGAAGGAAGGGGTCATGGAAACCTCTGATTTATAGCTGGTCAGTCCAGATGTACAGGTAACAACTTGAACTTGTGATTGGTATCTGAAGTGGGAGTGGTCTAGTGGGACTGAGCCCTTAATTAACCTGTGGGATCTAATGCTGTATCCAGGTTGTTAATGTCAGAGTCGTGGGAAAACACATAGTAGTTTATCTAGTTGTTCTAGCACCATTTGTTTAAAAGACTTCCTTTTCCCATTGAATTGACTTGATACCTTAGATGAAAGTCAATTGAGTATATGTGTATGGGTTTATCTCTGGATACTCTGTTGTGTTCCATCTGTCTTTTTTAAGCCTTACAGTAAAACCATACTAGTTGATAATTGTAGCCATGGAGAAAGTTTAAAGTCGAACAGTTTGAGTCTTCCAACTTTGTTTTTTTTCCAAGATTGTTTTAGTTACACTGCGTTCTTTTCCATTTCTGTATAAATTTTAGATTCAGCTTGTCAATTTGTACAGAAAAGCATGTTGGTATTTTCATTAGGATGGTATTGAATGTATAGTGACTGGTATTGAATGTATAGGTCAGTATTTTGTGAATCAAGATCCTGACAACATTGAGGCTTCTAATCCATGAGCATGGTATGTTTCTATATTTATTTAGATTTTCTTTAATTTTTTGGAGTAATATATAGTTTTTAGTGTATTGGTCTTGTACTTTTGTTAGATTTATTCTAAGTATTTTGTGTGCTGAGATGATTTTGGAATTGTATTTTGTATTTAATTTCAAATTGTTTGCTGTTAGGACAGAATATACACTTTATATGCACATGATTATGTTGTCTGTAAGTAAAATAGCTTCAGTGCTTCCTTTCCAATCTATTTCTTTCATTTCATTTTCTCATTTACTTATTGCACTACCTAGTAGTAAAGATGAGAGCAGACATCCTTGTCTTCATCTGGATTTGTAGGGTAGGGTAACAATAAGTATTTCATCCTTAAGAACGATAGTAGTAGGTTTTCACTGATGCGCTCTGTCCTCCCTGTTTCTTTGTTTGCTAAGAGTTTTTATTGTGGATGGGCATTGAATTTTTTTCAAATGCTTTTTCCTTCCCATTTATCAAAATGATGATGTGGTTTTTCTCTTTTATTTTATGGATGGTGTGATTTACATTGATTTTCTGTGTTAGACCAGCCTTGCATTCCTGGGATAGATTCTTCTTGGTCATAATATTTAATTATAATAAGTAATATTGTAATTCAATATATTGCTAGATTAAATTTTCTAATACTTTATTAAGTTTTAGATCAGTATTTGTGAGGAATATTAATGTTAATAATTTAATGTTAATTAATATTAATAGTTTCTAATTTGTTTTTCCTATAATGTCTTTTTCTGGTATTGTAGGGGTCTATCTTGGTCTTGTAAAATGAGTTTGGAAGTACTTTCCTCCTCTACTCTTTTGTGAAAGTGTTGCTGTAAAATTATTAGCTTAAGTGTAATGTTTGTATTTGGTGGAATTTATCAAGGAAATCTGGGGCTGGAGTGTTTTTTTCTCCTTGGTTAGGAGAAGGTTTTTGAGGATTAATTCTAGTCAGACTTTTAATTCATCTTGTTTCAGTTTCATTGTGTTTTATAGGAGTTTATTATTTCACTTGAGTTGTAGAATATATACATAAGGTTGTTCAGAATATTGCCTAAACCTTGTATTATTTATTTATTATTTATTTAGCCTACTACCTTTTTAAAACAGAATATGAGATGCAATGTATATGAGATGCAGTGTTTCCTCTTTATTCCTAATATTGGTAATTTTTTTTTCTCTTTTATTGATTTTTTTGCTAGGGTTTATCAATTTTATTAATTTTTCCCAAGAATAACATTTTGGCCTTTTAAATGTTTTCTGTTTTATGTTTATTTCCTATGTCATTGTCTTCTGCTGTTACTATTTTCTTCCTTTTTAAAATTTCAGGCTTAATTTGCTCTTCTTTTTTCTACCTTCTTAAGTTAGAAACTTAGATAACTCATTTTAAACATTTCTTGTTTTTTAGTATAAGTAGTTATGATTGTAAATTATCTTTAGTCATTTCTTAGAATCCTGTAAATTCTGATACGTTGTGTTTTCATTGTCATTCAGTCTAAAATAAATAATTTCTAATTTCCTTTTTTTATTTTTGTAGTGTTGTTATTTAATTTTCCTAACATTTGCGGATCTTTTAAATAACTTACTGATATTTATTTCTAGTGTAATTTTGTCTTGGTTAGAGAATTTACTCTGTGAAATGTCAATCTTTTAAAATTTTTTAAGACTTTATGGACTAGCATGTGGTCCATCTTTGTGATTGTTCCATATGCTTTTAGAAAGAAATTGTATTTTGCAGCTGTTGTGATTAATATTCTGTAAATACCATTTAGGTCAAGTCAACAGTGTTGTTCAACTGATTAATATCTTTATTGACTTCTCATCTAATTACTCTGACCTACTGAGAGAGGATTGTTAAAATCTCCAACTATGATTGTGGTTTTCTCTAAATGATTTTTACTTCACGTATTTTGAATCTCTAAACACACATTTAGACTTGTTATATCTTCCTGGTGAATTGACCTTTTTATTTTTGTGAAATGTTTCTCTTTACCTCTGATAAACTCTCATCTTTGATGCTAATATAGCGACATTGATTTTCTTACACATACTGTTTCCATAGAATATCTTTTTTATTCTTTTACTTTTAACCTTCTGTTTCATTATAGTTATTTATTTTATTTTAATTTTTTAAGATTTTATTTATTTGATAGAGAGAATGAGAGAGCGAGAGAGTATGAGAGGGGGAGGGTCAGAGGGAGAAGCAGACTCTCCGCTGAGCAGGGAGCCCGATGTGGGACTTGATTCCGGGACTCCAGGATCATGACCTGAGCCGAAGGCAGTTGCTTAACGGACTGAGCCACCCAGGTGCCCTGTTTCATTATATTTAAAGTGGATATTTTGTAGTGTCTTGATATATTATCCAGCCTGATAATCTTTGGCTTTTAATTAGAGTGCTTAGTCCATTTACACTTACTGTAATTATTGATATGGTTAGTTTTAAGTCTACCATTTTAATTTTTTTCTCATTTGTTTCATCTATTTTTTCTTCCTGTTTTTTTCATACATTCTTTTGGATAAATGAAATATTTCTTTAATTCTATTTGAATTCTTCTATTGGCCTTTTAAAAAAGATTCATTTATCTACTTTATTTATTTATTTTTAAAGACTTTATTTAATTGACAGAGAGAGAGAGAGACAACAAGAGAGGGAACACAAGCAGAGGGAGTGGGAGAGGGAGAAGCAGGCTTCCTGCAGAGCAGGGAGCCCGATGCAGGGCTCCATCCCTGGACCCTGGGATCATGACCTGAGCTGAAGGCAGATGCTTAACTGACTGAGCCACCCAGGTGCCCCTATTTATCTATTTTAGAGAGAGAGAGAGAGTGCATGTGTGTGCAGGGAGTGGGGGGAGGGGCAGAGGCAGAGGGAGAGAATCTCCAGCAGACTCCCTCCTGAGTGGGGAGCCCAACTTGGGGCTCGATCCCACAATCATGATATCATGACCTGAGTTGGATGCTTAACTGATTGAGCCACCCAGCTACCCTACTTCTATTGACTTTTCAGCCATATCTCCTCATATTATTATTCTGTGGCTACTTTAGGGATTATAATAAACTTTCTTAAGTTTTCACATTCTTTTTAAGGTTTGTATTGTGTTACTTCATATAAAATGTTTTTGAAGGTATTTTGTTTATTTTTATTTTATTTTTTTATTTTTATTTTTTTTAAAGATTTTATTTATTTATTTGAGAGAGAGAGAATGAGAGCCAGAGAGCACGAGAGGGAAGAGGGTCAGAGGGAGAAGCAGAGTCCCCGCCGAGCACGGAGCCTGATGTGGGACTCGATCCCGGGACTCCAGGATCATGACCTGAGCTGAAGGCAGTCGCTTAACCAACTGAGCCACCCAGGCGCCCAGTTTATTTTTATTTTAATTCCAGTGTAGTTAACATACAATGTTACATTAGTTTCTGGTGTAAAATACAGTGATTGAATAATTCTGTACTTTACTCAGTGCTCGTCAAGATAGTGTACTCTTAATCCCCATCACCTATTTGTCTCTCTTTTGTTTCCCTTTGTTCATTTGTTTTGGTTCTTAAATTCTACAAGTGAGTGAAATCATAGGGTATTTGTCTTTCTCTGGCTGACTTTGCTTAGCATTTTACTCTCCCATCTCCATCCATGTTGTTGGAAATGGCAAGATTTCATTCTTTTCTATGACTGAATAATATTCCATTGTGTGTGTATATATGTGTGTGTGTGTGTTTGTGTATACACTACATCTTTATCCATTCATCTATCGATGGACAGTTGGGCTGCTTCCATAATTTGGCTGTTGTAAGTAATGCTGCAATAAACATAGGAGTGCATATCCTTTTGAATTAGTGTTTTCATATTCTGTGGGTAAATATCTGGTAGTACAATGACTAAATCATATGGTAATTCTATTTTTAAGTTTTTGAGGAAACTCCATACTGTTTTCCATGATGGCTGCACCAGCATGCATTCCTACCAACAGTGTAGGAGCGTTCCCCTTTCTCCACATCCCCGCCAACATTTGTTGTTTTCTGACTTGTTAATTTTAGCCATTCTGACTGGTGTGAGGTGGTATCTCACTGAGGTTTTGATTTGGATTTTCCTGATGCCGAGCGATGTTGAGCACTTTATAAGTTCTTTATATATTTTGGATACTAATCCTTTATCGGGTAGGTCATTTGCAAATATCTTCTCCCGTTCAGTATGTTGTCTTTTAGTGTTGTTGATTGTTTCCTTTGTTATGCAGAAGCTGCTTTTTAAAAAAGATTTTATTTATTTATCTGAGAGAGAGAGAGAGCAGATAGTGCAGAGAGAGTATGAGCAGGGGGAGGTACAGAGGGAAAAGCAGACTCCCCACTGAGTGGGAGCCTGATGTGGGGCTCAATCCTAGGACCCTGAGATCATGACCTTAGCCACAGGCAGTTGCTTACCCAACTGAGCCACCCAGGAGCCACTGTTGTGTGGAAGCTTTCTATTTTGATGTAGTCCCAATAGTTTGTTTATGCTTTTATTTCCATTGCTTTAGGGGACCTATCTAGAAAAAAGTTGCTATGGCTGATGTCAGAGAAATTACTCCCCTGAGCTCTCTTCCTGGATTTTTATGATTTCAGATCTCATGTTTAGATCGTTAATCTGTTTTGAATTTATTTTTGTGTATGGTGTAAGAAAATGGTCCAGTTCCTTTCTTTTACATGTAGCTGTCCTGTTTTCCCAGCACCATTTGTTGAAGAGACTTTTTTCTTATTGCATATTCTTACTTCCTTTGTTGAAGATTAATTCACCATATAATTTTGGGTTTATTTCTGGGCTTTCTATTCTGTTCTCTTGATCTATGTGTCTATTTTGTGCCATTACTGTACTGTTCTGATTACACAGCTTTGAAGTATAACTTGAAATTTAAAATCGTGATGCCTCCAGCTTTGTTTTTCGTTTTCAAGAGTGCTTTGGCTATTCAAGGTCTTTTGTGATTTGTTACAAATTTTAGGATAATTTGTTCTGGTTCTGTGAAAAATGCTGTTGATATTTTAATAGGGATTACATCAATCTGTAGATTGCTTTGAGAAGTATGGGCATTTTAATAATATTAATTCTTCCAATCCACGAGCATAGAATATCTTTCCATTTTGTTTGTTGTCTTCATTTCTTTCATCAGTATTTTCGGAGGATAGGTCTCTTAACCTCATTGGTTTATTCCTAGGTATTTTATTATTTTTGGTGCAATTGTAAATGGGATTGCTTTGTAAATTTCTGTTACTTCATTATTAGTGTATAGAAATGCAATGGATTTTTGTACGTCAATTTTGTATCCTGTGACCTTACTGAATTCATTTATCAGTTCTGGTAGTTTTTTGGTGGAGTCTTTCTGTGGGGTTTTCTTTATAGAGTTTCATGCCATCTGCAAATAATGAAAGTCTTACTTCTTCCTTACTAATCTGGATGCCTTTTTTTTTTCTCTTGTCTGATTGCTGTGGCTAGGACTTCCAGTACTGTGTTGAGTGAAAGTGATGAGAATGGACATTCTTATCTTGTCCCTGACCTTGGGAAAAGCTCTCAGTTTTTCCCTGTTGAGTATGATGTTAATTGTGGGTTTTTCATATATGGCCTTTATAATGTTGAGGTATGTTCCTTCTAAACCTACTTTGTTTTGAGGGTTTTTATCATAAATGGATGTTGTATTTTGTCAAGTGCTTTTTTTGCATCTATTGAGATGATCATATGATTTTTATTCTTTCTGTTGCTGATGTGATATATCACATTGGTTGATTTGCATATATTGATCCATGCATTATGGGAATAAATCCCACTTGAATGTGGTGTACTTCATATAAAATTAATTATCTTACAACAGTCTAGTTTTCTTCCCCACCTCCCATCCTTTGTGTTTTGTTGTGAAGTATTTTATTTATTTTATCTTATTTTTTATTTTTAGAGAGAGAGAGCAGGGAAGGGAGGGGCAAAGGGAGAGGGAGAGAGAGAATCCCAAACAGGCTCCACACTAGGTGTGGGGCTTTATCTCATGACCCTGAGATCATGACCTGAGCCCAAATCAAGAGTCAGACCCTTAACCACCTGAGCCACCTAGGCATCCCTATTGTGATGTGTTTTAAATATATGTACATTATAGGGGCACCTGGGTGGCTCTTTCAGTTTAGCGGCACCTTCGGCTCAGGTCATGATCCCAGGGTCCTGGGATCGAGCCCTGCATTGGGCTCCCCACTCAGCAGGGAGTCTGCTTCTCCCTTTGCCCCTCCTCTGCTGCTACTTTCTCTCTCTCTCTCAAATAAATTAAATAAATAAATAAAATCTTTAAAAAAATAAATATATGTACATTATAAATCTCACAGTACAGTGTTACTGGTTTATTTAAATAGTCATTCTTTAAAGAAACTAAGAAAACAGTCTATTTTAACTACCCATAATTTGCTATATCTGTGCTTTTCATTTCTTTAGATCTGAGTTTCATTTGTCACTTTTCTTTATCCTGAAGAACTTTGTTTAGTCTGTTGTTGTGTGGGTCTGCTGGTGAAGAATTTTCTCAACTTTCATTTATTGCACATGTCTTTATTTTCTTTTCCTACTTTCACTGCAATATAGAATTGTGTGTTGGCATTTTTTCTTCAGTTCTTTAAAGCTGCTGTTCCATTGTCTTCTGCCTTTCATTGTTTCCAGTGAGAAATCTGCCATCATTTTTATAATTTTTCCCTGTGATTAGTATTTTTTTTTCCTGGCAGCTTCCATAATTTTCTTTATCTGTTTGAGGTCTTTTTCTCTGTATACCACTTAAATGTTGATGTTCTCCAGAAATGTGTCCATAGCTCAGTAGCTAAGGGCATGGACTCTGGAGCCACATCTGCCTGAATCCAGTCTCAGTGGCACATCTAATTAGCTGTATGTTCCTTGGGCATAACCTCTCTGAGCTATAGTTTCCTTACGTATAAAATGGGGCTTATGGCACTTAAATTGTTTTGAAGATTAAATGAGTTAGTATGTGTAATATGCTTAAAATCATATTAAGTAACTATAAATGTGCCCTGTTTCTGTTGTATTTTATTAATCATAAACACAAATTAGGTTGTTTTTGTATGGTTTAACATTAATCAGGATGCATCTTATAAGAGATGGCTTCTTAATAACAGGAGAGGAAGAAAAGGGGAGTATGTCAGAGGGGGAGACGAACCATGAGAGATGATGGACTCTGAAAAACAAACTGAGGGTTCTAGAGGGTAGGGGGGTGGGGGGATGGGTTAGCCTGGTGATGGGTATTGAGGAGGGCACGTTTTGCATGGTGCACTGGGTGTTATGAACAAACAATGAATCATGGAACACTGCATCAAAAACTAATGATGTAATATATGGTGATTAACATAACAATAAAAAAAAAAGAGATGGCTTCTTAGAATTGCTTTATTCCTGGCTTTGTCAGATTCTTTCCCAGTGGTTTTGTGTTTCTCCAGTAAGCTGGGGCACTTTCAACCTGAGGCAACTTTAAATTGAGTTCTCTGTTAGAGGTTTTTGGGACCAGTGTGGTGGCATGAATTCAGGTTGGAAAGATGCATGCTTAACAATTTGTGATTTATCTTCTTGTGGAGGTATTTTTCTGCCTTATGCCAGTGCCCAAATTGAGAGATGAACATTTCCTTAAAATTCATTTCTGAATTGTAGATTTATATTTCATTTGTCTTTAGTTTAAAAGAGAGTAGTCCTTTGGGGCCCCAGCTGTATATAGGATTCTTGTATTAGATTCCTCCTCATCATAGGTATTTTTTTCCTCTTTTAGTGCTACATAAAATAATGATACATCATATAGTCCGTGTGGTATTAGATTTGTTGATATTAGGTATCATCATTATTATCACCATCACCATCATCCTCCCTGAGACATCTCTTCTACTTTCATAGCTTCAGCTATATTAATTACAGCAAGAGAAAAGTAATGGGTTGAGGACTTCTGTTTGATTGACATTCCTAGTTTGGAATGGGTGATTTTGTGGGAGGAAAGGGAAGTAGTAAAGAGGAAAAGTAGTTCAAGAAGTAGGAAAACAAGGATACTAATGTCATGAAAATTAAGTGTTTAGAGCAATGGTTCTCCAACTTATCTACATATTAGAATCATCTGGGAACCTTTTTTTTTTTTTAAAGATTTTATTTATTTGAGAGAGAGAGAGCACACAGAGGGAGAGGGAGAAGCAGACTCCCCACTGAGCAGAGAGCCTGATGTGGGGCTCGATCCTAGGACTCCGAGATCATGACCCAAGCTGAAGGCAGACACTTAACTGACTGAGCTACCCAGGTGCCCTTTACCCCTACCTGATTCATGTGGGACTCTTAAACGTTTCAATTTTCAGATCACACTTTAGATTGCTTAAATCATGAATTCTTGGTAACCCAGGCATCAGCATTTTTGGAGTTCTACACCTGATACCATTGTGTAGACAAGTTTGGGAGCCAGTGGTTTGCAAAGTTTTAGGAATGATAGGTCATTGAGAATGAGGCTTAAAAATGGGCAAAGAGATAATAGATGTTAGGTGGTTACTAGTAATCCTTTAGTAGAACAGTGAATGAAAAAGTCATAGGAGTTTAAGAATGGAATGTATATATAGTAAGATAATGGTGGTAGAGGTATCTTCTGCTTGTTAGATAAAATTGGCCATGCAGGGAGTTGGGAAGTGTGGAAAAGGAAAGGAAAATAGGATGAAGGCCTAAGGAGGCCCTTTTCATTGCTTTTCATTTAAAAGCCCTTTTCATTTGCTTTCCAAAAGAGGCAGCCATACCTTTTCCAAGGCATAGGATACAGTGAAGAGGGACTGAAGATTCTAGAACATGAGAGAATTACTGGAATAGTCTTATTATGAAAGAGTCAAAGGGAATGGGATTAAAAATTTATGTAAATGGGGTGCCTGGGTGGCTCAGTCATTAGGCGTCTGTCTTTGGCTCGGGTCATGATCCCAGGGTCCTGGGATCAAGCCCCGCATAGGGCTCCCTGCTTGGCTGGAGGCCTGCTTCTCCCTCTCCCTCTGCCTGCTGCTTGTGTTCCCTTTCTCGCTCTCTCTCTGTCAAATAAATAAATAAAATCTTGGAAAAAAATTTACGTAAATGAATTATTTTTGGAAAATAAGTCTAATTCCATGTTTGGTGAGTAGAATGGAAAGAAGAGTAGATGAGGGAACCCCATCATACCTGGTACTAAAACGACAAGAGTTATATTTCCTTGATCTTCTCAGTGGAGGAAAAGATAGTTTATTCAATAGAGCAAATTTGATCCATAAATTTCATATTCATAAAAATTATCTGGGGAGCTAGTTGAAAATTTAGTTGAAGATTTTCCTTCAGTAAGTCCAAGGGAGGGACAAAGTTTGCATTTTCAATAGATGATCCCAGGTTACTTACTAATTCTTGTGGTTCTAAAAGGTCAGGCTTAGGCATACAGCTGTCCAAAGGCATAGTGCTTTTTAACTCCTTTCAGAATTAAAAAAGAGAGAGATGAAGAGATTAATGATAGGATCCCTATGTCGTGATAAAGGCCCACTGGATGCTAAATATCATGATTTTTTAGTTTTGCTAAGTTTTTGTGACGTCTTTAGCAACTCTCTGAAACCTGAAAACTGACATGGGCAAACTTGTTGTTGGATTCAGGATTTTCATGGCAGAAAGTCCAAAGGGGTAAGTTATTTCGGGCATTAATGAGTGAAACATTGAAGTCAAGGCCTGATTTCTAGGCAGACAGGTAGTGAGGAGGAATCAGGAGTCTGGGTAAAATTGGAGAGATTAAATAATAGAAAATCACCTGTGATGGGAGGAAGTGCTTCAGTAGCCGTGGAAAGAACAGGTGTAAAAAGTGACAGAGAAATTGATTTTATTCAGAGAAGGGACATTAGAAAAGTTAGGCCTTTTCTTTTCTTTTCTTTCTTTTTCTTTTTCTTTCTTTCTTTCTTTCTTTCTTTCTTTCTTTCTTTCTTTCTTTCTTTCTTTCTCTCTCTCTCTCTCTCTCTCTCTTTCTCTCTTTCTCTCTTTTATTTAGATGGTATTGGGGAATGAGGTATTATTGAGGAAAGTCAGGTTTCTGTTCAAGTGAGAAAAATGTCAAGTATCAAGGTATCTCATAGTGGGGCAGTAATAGGGTTGCCAGCAGTTAATTTGAATATTAGATACGCAATGAATAATTTTTTAGTATGGGTGTGTCATAAATATTGGTTGGGACATACACTAAAAAGTTATTTGTTGTGTATCTGATATTCAAACTTAACTGAGTGAGGGTCCTCTACTTTTATTTGCTAAACCTGGCAACCCTAAATGGAAGTGATGTTTCATAAGACACACAGGAAGGTGTATAAGAGTCAGGTTGGGAGAAGGTAGACATGGTGGTGGAGTGGAGCTTAGTTGTTTGAGTGTCAAAGTATGAAGTAATCTCAAGGGAATGTTAGTTAGTGGAGAGTGGCAGGTGTGAGTAGTTGAAAGAGGTGCACATTAGAATGGGAGATGGGGCAAAGAATTATATTAGGATGGGGGAACCCTACTGGAATCATTCTTTGTAATTTGGCGAAGGAAGATGTTTTGTCAACTTCTTTTACCAACATCTGGAGCTTCTTCTGGAGGATAACTTATTTTTCTGCATACAGAATCAGCAGTATATGGAGTCTCATGGTTTCAGCTTGCCAATGTCTAGTAATTTATCTGCATAATTTCACCCCACCTCCTTTCAACCTCATTTGCTAAAAGGAAGGGAAGAGATTGGTGAATAAATATGGTATATGTTCATGAATGTATTTTTGTGTTGCATTGTGAAAAAGTATGTCAGTTTATAAAAGCAAGTTAAATTTTATGATCAATTAAGATAATTAGGCAGATAAATGTTAGAATGTCATTTTGAGTACTGGATTTATCAGTATGTCTTCCTTTTTCTTGAGTTTTGAAACAATTTCCTTTTATTTTCCATTTTGACTTTAAATAATTAAAGACAGAGACACCTAGTACATTTTATTCAATGAATAATGTTTTAAATTCTTTTGTTACTTGTTGAGATTATTGAGTAGTTTTTTTTCTCCTAAATTATGCTCAACATACATATCATAGTTTAACTCAAATGAGGGTCTTGTTTTAGAACCTTTGAGTTTGGAAATGTGAGATATAGGGAAAAAAATTTTTAGATATTAGAAAGAGCTACAGAAAGAAAAACTTCAAAGGCTAGTCTGGTGTCAGCTCCTGCTGTGGTCACAGTGTAAACCCTGGAGACCAGGGATTTTGGCAGCAGTTTCCGTGCTTTTAGTTCATCTCCAGTATCCCCAAATGTGATGCAGATGCCAGTTTTCTTCTCTAGGGTTCTGATAATGGCATATAATGAGTTGGTTGTTTCCTAGCAACTAAAGAAGCAGTTTTACTTTAGCTGATCCTGCAGTAGGAATGAGATATTTTCCCTTGGTAGTTGGTATTAGTGATTTCCCTGACAATGGAATTTCACTTCTGAATAAGGAATGTTCTCAGCCTTTGGTTTCCTAAAGAATTTTGCTTTTGAGTGTAGGCTAAGTAAGCTCTCTGCTGAATCCTGTATAAAGTGAAAAAAAAAAAAATTTGAGCTCCCTAAGCACCTCTCATGGGAAGAACCAAAGGAGTTTGATACATCATTTTTCAAATGGCAAGTGATTATACAAAAAGCTATAACAGGTCTATTTCTCCCAGTGTTTAACTAGATAATCAACAACCAATTTTTTTTTCTGTATTTGGTGTTGAGGTAACAGAGATTTATTAAGTATTGGCTGATGTGTTGTAGAAAAAAATATATATGAAATTTTATTACCAGTACCATTTCAATATAAAGTAAATATAACACAATCCTGTTTTCTAATCTGTAACCCACTTGATTTCAAACAGTATTCAATACAAAAACGTTATTGTACCTATTATCATTGTAGTTGACTTTAAAGTAAACTGTTGAATAGTTCAGTGCTTAAATATTAGTAGTTGTAAGGCATCTGTACTTAACCAAATCCTTTCTAAATCCTTATCTGGCAGTACTACTAAATCCAGAGGTCTTCTGATTCTTAAGATAAATGGAGGCATGAGAAAATTACTTCCAGCGACCTTCTTTTAGTCATTCATAGTTTAAACAATTTCTAAAGAAATTACCGTTTTTCATCCTTTGACATAATATAACTAATATAAATTACCTTTCTCATCCAGATTTATATAGTATAATATATTAAGTTTCAGAGGTTCCCAGATGCTTAGGCAAAGAGATAAAATATTAAATGATGTTCTTAAGATAATTAAGTTAACCATATTTAAATATACCAAAGAAATTTATTGGCTTGCATGAAAAGGTTTATAGACTACGCATTAACTATATAGATGAAGTTATTGAATGTCAGTTTTGGGCATCTGACCTTCTTATTCATTCCCTTCTATGATTCTTGCATCATTAGAGACTTAGCAGGTCTCATATTTAAAAATATTTGATAAATAAAAATACTTTACTAGGCCTCCATGAAGCATTAAGAAATAAAGAACACTAATTAATTAATTTTTTCTTAAAACCCTTTTAGACAAACACAAAACGTGTAAGTCAGTTATTGTTCTTAGATTTCTTTGGAACCTTCATCTGAGGCTAGAGTCAAGTATGTTAAGCCCCTCTCCTTTCTCCTTTAAAACTATAGATTAGTGAAGAAGGAAATAGAGCTATAACTAAAGCCCAATTCTTTGAAATATTTTTCTGAGGCAGTATTATCTAGTAAATAGCTCACTTTGATTAATCTAGTTTGATCACCATGCATTCATTCATTCATTTGACAATTTATTGAGCTGGCCTCAAATAATTATTGCTGTACTTTTAAAATGTCATTGGGTTTTTTGTCATCTGCAACAGCAGACATTTAGCAGTTACTTACTATAGGGCATTGGTTAGATGCTGAGGACATATGGATGTAGTTCAAGGAGGGGGGGTGGGGGGATGGGCTAGCTCGGTGTTGGGTATTAAAGGGCACATATTGAATGGAGCACTGGGTGTTATATGCACACAATGAATCATGGAACACTACATCAAAAACTAATCATGTAATGTATGGTGACTAACATAACATAAAAAAAAAGACATAGTTCAAAATTGTAAAATAAAGCTTTTAGTTACAGACCTACTGTTGACTTGTAGCCATAAGCCAGATACTTAGGTATGTTAGAAATTTTGATGATTCTCAGATACTGTTTAACGATGTTTTATTTCAGGCAATCAAAGTTGGAACCTCGAGATCAAGGCTAAGTATTATGTAGTGTTGACCATTCAAGTTGGTGGTATTGTTACAGGATACCAGATTTCATGGATTCATTTAGGTTCCATGCCATAGAAGGAAACATGTGGTCAGCACTGAAAGAGAACAAGTTCTGAGGAATTAGACAGACACAGCTTATGAATATTAATTGCTGATTATTTCCTCTTACTAAAAGGCTCTTCTTTTTCCAGTAGTCAGAGATGACCTATATGAGTACCTCCAACTCACTGTGATGACTGAGTACTTACATATGTAGCTTCCGATATTGTAATGTTCTTTTTTCACATGTTGCTATTGTATGTATCTAAGAGGGAAAGCTAGTTTTTCAGACTGGCACCAGTTGTCCCCAGTGTCCTACCCCAGTCATTTATGCCAGCGTTCTCAAGAGTTAGTGTAGGTCTGGTCATTGTCATTACTAATTTACTCTTCTGTTCTGGTTCCTGTTAGCACAGGTGTAAAGACACTTTTCACCTGATAAAACTACTTAGTGACCTGAAGGTTTAAGTTGGTAATTTTATCAAAAAATCAATAGAAATAAAACAAAGCAATGAAAGCATTAAAAAAAGGAGAGTTATTGTTCTTCAGTGTCAACAATTGATATTCTCCTTTCTTACTCTGTGTAGTTTTGGATTGGAGCAATTTGTAAGGCTGGGAGAACCATGACTCTCGGCACTTCTTTTCTAACCTAATACCTAGGGAAAGCCTCCTGCTGCAGCCCTCTGATTATATGTAGCTGAACCAAACTATCTTCTGCTCTACGTAAGTGATCAGCCTCCTTGGATCAGCCCTAGTCCTGGTACCTTTGGAAGATGAAGATACTTTCCTTTCCTTGGCCATGAATTCCTTGAATTTCTTCCTTAGGTTGTAGGCCTTTCTGTTACATCTTGCTCTTTCCTGGATGCAGGAACTAGCATGTCACTTCCTCTTGTCCCATTTGGTAAATCATTAGCTATTTCTTCACACTAGTCCTCTTCTTTGGCAAGGTTAGGCTTCTTTACCTATCTAGTTACATGTCCTTCTTACCCAGAACTTTTTAATATGATATTGGGTTTCCCATCTCTGATCTTTCCCTTTCCTCCCAGTTCAAAGCTTTTGTTTACTTTGGATGGATCTTTTCATCTGAGTGAAAAACAAGTTCTCAGCTCATTTGTAGGCTAACCCATGCTCTAAGAATGATTGATGCTGTGGGCTTGGATTACCAGTTTTACTTCCCTGCCATTGGCTCAAGGGCTTCTGAAGTAGAGGTGGGACCTTGCCCTGACTTTGTCCCTTCATATTAATTTTCGTTCTCAGCAGTGAACATAAAGAATCAGGAGTCTTACTTTCAGGACATAGAATGGAGAGAGGGACACAACTTAATTATCATTTCCAAATGGGGTATAACAACAGATTTCATTTATGATTGTTCTGGCATCTAAATAAAGAAGTAAGGACAATTAAAAAACCAGAGCATCTGGTTTAACTGTAAGCCTGAATCTGAAAAGAGAGCAGGAAAGAAAGTAACAAGAAAGAGAGAGGATAGACAGGTACTAGGAGATTGAAGTCATCATTGTGATTTAAACTTGGCCAATGTTTCATTGATAAAACAAAGGTGCTTGAATATTCTTTTGTGTGTGACAACACAGAGAAACTCTTCCCATTTCTTTCTTTGGGTATCTGCCAGGGAGAGGTATCTACCGGAGGGAATAGAGGTCCTGGGATAGTTCATGTAAGTGTGGGCTCTAACTGTAGCTCTGAGACAAGTGCGAAGAATGCTGACTTGTTTGTAGAGAACTGATAAAATGGACTGTCTCGTTTAATTCAAGTCAGCAATCAAAATCAGTGCAAAAGGAAGCACTAATAGAAAAATGTGCCAAGTCAGTGAAATACATTGATCAAAGGGGAATAGAAGGATGGCAGACACAATTCATTAGCAAAAACTGGTAAGGCTAATTTGCCGTAGAAAATGAATAAATTAAAAGACCAGTTGCCAAACCCTTATCATATCCCATTTCTACACTTGAACACTTTAGAATTCCTAAGTTTTTCACTCTTGTCGTATTGATACAGATTTTAAAGAATATACTGATTAGAAGAGTCTAGGATAAGGGTAATTCTAAAGGGGAGGGCCTTGTTTTCTGTAGTCATGATTAGGGAGCCTTAATAAAGATCACATAAGTTTACTTATTGGGCCCTTAAGGAGAGATTCTTAGAGTTGTGGTCCCTGTCAGTTGGTGAAGGGTTACCCTGTCTCCTCAGGTACAGATGGGGAGTCATGGGTTAGAGTTAGATGTTAGAAGCCTGCCAGAGCTGTTGAAGATCCAAGAAGGTTTGAACAGGTCCCAAGCAGGCTATAAGGGACAGTTACGGATACTATTGAGGATTTCATAGGATTATGACCCCTTCTTATTATTTAGGCAGATACTATATTTAATTGATTTTAAGATAAATATATTTCAAATTTTAACACCTCTGAAATTGGAGTATGTTATATAAACAACAGCAGCTTGGCATCATATCAGTTTAATTATTAACTTTTTCTCTTTGTTGGCATATAAAATAATGGTGTATTTTATAATCTGTGGCATTTTCTATTTGGTGAGATGCAGTAATTATTTTTGTTGCGATTGCTTTAATGCTGATTGAATTGTATTCTTGCCTTTTCCACAATCACGCAGAGTGATCCCATATCATTCATTTTGGTCAGGTGTTTTTTGTTGTTGTTGTTTTGGGTTTTTTGTTTGTTTTTTGTTTTTTATCAGGTTGTTTTTTTTTCATTTTTGAAGACTGTTTTAAGCTGCTGGTGGCAATTTTGGCAACCTGTTCATTCTCTTTCATCCCTCTATCATTAGCTTAATTCTCCCTCTCATTACTTACTCAGAGACTGCCAGATTATTCTTCCCAGTATGTAACTCTCATGATGTCAGTCATTTCAAAGACTATCAGTATCTTCCTATTTACTTATTAAAACCACCTACCCTCTACCTTTATTCATTCTTTCAATGGTTAGATTTTAGACAAATTGTAGTTAAGGAAGGCATGAAACCTGTCACCATAGATTCTTTTCTTTCCTGTGAACCCTCATGTACTGAATTTTTTTAAAATTGTCAATGCTGTGTGATCATTCATAGTTTGAAAATAATGCTATACTAATTTACATTCATATGGTTGTATGTAATACTTGTTTTACATAATATTAGTTAATTTTATGTTGATAAAAAGAAATGACTTGTGAATTAAAACATTTTCAAAACTTTATATTTTGTGTTTATGCTAAGCCTGTACATGTATTTTTAAGTACAAATATGTTAGATGTTAGACCTAATTAGTTTATCTTGATAGAGTCTTAAGTCTGGTGTATTAATTATTTAAATATAGAAAACATGAGATTAAATAGGTTGAATTAATGTATCCTTAGATAATTCTGTACTACTAAAAATAGCTGTCTGTTGTTGGGTGTTCATTATGTGTAAGCACTGTTGTATTATCTCATTTAATCCACACAATTCTGTACAGGAGATACTGTTATTATTTTGCAAATGAAGAAACTGAGGCATTAAGAGATTAAATAACTTGGGCAGGACCCCATAAGTAATTTCTCTGATTCTGTAAACTGAATTTTTTAACTATACAACTGAAGTTTTAAAAGATTCAGGTTTTCACTTTAATATTATCTTTAATATTATTGGAATGCTAATTGATATTAATATATTAAGAGCATTCCTTTGTCAATTGTCTGCAGATTTTTTATTTTATACTTTGTACATTATAAGACATATCTGAGAGAATATCTTTGAAATCTTTTAGCTCTGATACTCATTATTTAAATGCCACTTTTTCAGTCTACCTCATTACATTTTATTAATTTAGATAATATGTTATTTTGGTGCAGTTTTATATGAGGATGAGTTATAAAGTCTTTTTAGTAGTGTTTGGCAATGAGAAGTTTGTCAAACATTTTTATGTTATGATGTCAGTAACTGTAGTAATATAAGTTATTTATAAACTATAGTAGTTATAAAATGCTTTTTTTAAAATTAAAAAATTGAATTGTTTTATAGGTATCCATTATTTGGACTTAATCATACTTCACTGAGGTACAATGGCATTTCGTAGGCAGTTACTTAGAAAAAGCTATAATTCAGTAAAAGGAAATGACTTTCTCTGTCAGTGACATAGCCGGTGTCTATTATCTCCAAATTAAAACACAATAGTACTTTTCTTAGTATTTAATTGTTGAGACTTCTTCATTGCTTAGTGGAATTTATGGAAGCACTTGGCCAGTAGTAGTTCAGTAGACTAGTTACTGTTCTAGTAATTTCAGATAGACATTTTCAGCTATTGAAAGCTCAGGTAGTGAGTTCTTTTCAAATCATTTTTTCCCCTTGCAAACAAACTTTTTTAGACAGAACAGATATTGCAGAGAATTTAGACCAAATATGAAGTTAGAGGGCATAGTTCCCAAAAGACTGACCTCACTTCTGACACCAGTTACAATTTTAGGGGTTCCCAAGACCACCCTTAGATTTAGTAATTTGCTAGAAGGATTCACAGAACTCACTGAAAGGTCTATACTCATGTGTATGGTTATTGCAGGGAAAGGAAACAGATTAAAATCAATCAAGGGAAGAAGCACACAGGGCAGCATCTGGGTAATTACCAAATGCAGAGCATCCATTGTCTTCTTCCTGTGGAGTGAGGACACATTACTTTCCTGGTGTTGATGTGTGATGTTATGCATAGAGTATTGCCAGGCAAGGAAGCTCACCTGAGTCTTGGTTTTCAGAATGTTTTTTCTTATTCTTTTTCTTTAATTAAAAAAATTTTTTTAAATTTTAATTCAGTTAATTAACATATAATGTATTGTTGGTTTCAGAGATACAGGTCTGTGATTCATCAGTCTTATATAATACCCAGTGCTTATTACATCACATGGCCTCCTTAATACCCAGTTATCCCATCCCACCACCCTCTTCCCCTCCAGCAATCCTCAGTTTGTTTCCTATCATTAAGTCTCCCTCTTTGCTTTCGTCTTGTTTTATTTTTTCCTGTCTTCCCCTATGATCCTCTTTTTTGTTTCTTAAATTCCACATATCAGTGAGATCATATGATAGTTTTCTTTCTCTGATTGACTTAATTCACTTAGCATAATACCCCCTAGTTCCATCCATATTGTTGCAAATGGCAAGATTTCATTTTTTTGATGGTTGCATAATATTCCTATATATATATATATATATATATATATATATATATATATATATATATACACACACCACATCTTCTTTATCCATTCATCTGTTGATGGACATCTGGGCTCTTTCCATAGTTTAGCTATTGTGGACATTGCTGCTATAAGTATTGGGGTGCACATGCCCCTTTGGATCTCTACATTTGTATCTTTGGGGTAAATACCCAGTAGTGCAATTGCTGGGTCATAGAGTAGATCTATTTTCAACTTTTTGAGGAACCTCTATACTGTTTTCCAGAGTGGCTGCAACAGCTTGCATTCCCACTAACAGTGTAGGAGGGTTCCCCTTTTTCTGTATCCTCGCCTACATCTGTCATTGCCTGACTTGTTAATTTTAGTCATTCAGACTGGTGTGAGGTGGTATCTCATTGAGGTTTTGATTTGGATTTCCCTGATGCCGAGTGATGTTGAGCATTTTTTCATGTGTCTGTTGGCCATTTGGATGTCTTCTTTGGAGAAATGTCTTTATTGAGACTCTTGTCATGTGGTCATGATTGATTGTTCATGTGGCTGATCTCAGTCTCTAGTCTCTAGCTGCTCCAAACATGACCCAGACCCCCCACACTAAATTACATTGTTATTGTCTGGCTAGCCCAAGGCTCCAGGTGAACAAAGACCTTAGAGATTATTTCCCAGAAGCTGGTCAAAGGTCAGTTTTTTGTGGGGGAGGGGGGGCTTTTGGGGCAAGGTTAAATTCTTTACTATACAGGTACAATGTGAATAATACTGGTTTCTAGAATGAATCTATGTCTGAGGCTGAATTTGGATATTAATCTAGTATGTTGGAAACACTGTTACTGAGAATTTCTAAGTATTTTAACTCAGAATTCCCATTCCTGGAAAGTATGGTTGGTCTGGGCTGTGGAATTTTCCAGCCAGAGAGATTGCTGGGATTGCTTTGGGTATCTTGAGGCCTACTAATTCTGTTAGACCCTGTATTCCTGTCACTCTTGGTAATTGCCCAAATATAAGCCTCTCTGGTCATTAAAAAAAAAAAAATTCTCTTTTTTATACTGTTTAGGACTTCCTTTCTCCTAAACCTATATCTTCCTTCCTCTTCCCAAATTGTTGCTATTTGTTTTTTGAGCTCCAGTTTATATTAAATGAATTCTCCTTAATAACCTTAACTGAAAACTCCTCTATCTCTTTGCCCTAACTGAAAACTGCTATTCTTTGTAGACACTGCTTTTCACAAAGTCTTCTTAAGTGGATGCAGCTCATTCTTTACTCATTGTCTACCCGTGGGTTTAGGGTGAGGTTTGGCATATTCCTAGGGCAGCTTCTATTCTAGCACTCCTGCATAATTATATTCTTTTTGATAATTGTGGTTATTAAAAGTATAATCACCTTCTCCCTCTCTTCTTGGATCACCTTTTTTCATTTCTTAAAGATAGTGACACTTCCTTTTCATTCCAGTTCTAGCCACCATCTTGGATGACTTCAGAGTCTATGTATACCCGCCAGTTAATATCCTTAGCCTTTCAATTTCTTCACTTGCTTACTGTGAGTGCCCTCAACCTTTGTTCTGCTTCAGCCATCCGTTCTTGTGGCACACCCTCATGGTCTTCATCTTACCATATCAGCTCATCCTTTCTTCCCTCTTATTATGGCCACTGCACCTCAGGTTCCTTGGCTGTCCCACTCTGCCTGTCTTTTCATACCTCTCATTTCTTTTCTAACAGAGACCCATTATTTCACTGCCTTGCTGATAACTTCATCTCCTTTGTACCCTTGTCTTTCCATTGTACCACCTACCTCAACACCAGTTTAGAATGATTCATCATTCTCCTTTCTCTGTTCTTCCTCTCAGGCTGCTGGGTGCTGCTACAGAAGTCCGTATAAATGGCACTCTGAATTAATGATTTCTAACATTGAATCCTCTGTTGTCCAATAATCCCTAAGAAGTTTTTTCTTCTATTCTTTTTTTCTCTCTTGCCTAGACACCCATTATCCTCATGGGGACTACTGAAAAATCTGCTTTGTTATTCTGAAGACATCTTTCCTTCCCTATACTTCCCCCTTGACTTCTCTTGGTTGATCTGATTTTCTGCTTTACAAAGGAAATTAAATTTATGTGGTACAAACTCTTTCAAGTCCTGTACAGCCCTCTTACGTTATCTGTAGCTAAACTCATTCTTGCCCTTTTCCTTTTGTGTCTTCGGTTTCTTTCTCTTTATTAACTCTTTCACATCAGCATTTAAACATGCATGTGGCAGACAGTATCGAGTGACTATATCTCCCTTACTGCCTCAAAATAGAGTCTGGAAGATCACATAGTTTCTCAGCTTCTCTTATAGCTGAGAGGAGCCAACCATGTGACCTAGTTCTAACCAATGAGACATGAGGGAAAGTCTGATATGGGGGATGGGGCTCTGGGTAAAGTGTTTTGCTTCCTAACAGAGGTCCAAGGTTTGTAATTCCCCTTTCTTTTTGTTGGAAATATGTTGTGTAGACAAGATGCCTGGCAGTGGTAGCCATTTTGTGGCAGAGCTTGGTCTGATGACATCTCTGAGATTCTGACAAAACCCTAGAGGTGTCTCCTTTCAGACTTTTTGTTAAATAAGCAATAAATATCCCAGTGGTTTAAGCATTGTTTGTTATGTTTTCTGTTATTTGCAGCTGAAAGCTTTTTAACTTAGAATGGGTAAGTTTCTTCCCCCGAAAACCAAGAATAAGCAACTCTGTTTTGACTCCATTAGATACTAGTCTGACAATTTTCCTTCTCCCTTGTAGCCAAGCTTCTTGAAACAATTTTCTAAATCTGTCTCTTATTGCCTTATCTTCCATCTACTTCTGTCTGTATTTATCTTTACCATGCGTTAGCCAGGGTCGTCAGAGGTTTTTTTTTTTTTAATGCTTTGAATACTTTTCAGTTCTTGTTTTAATTGATCTCTTTATAGTATTTGATCAGTTAACCTTAATCTTCAAATACTCTTCTCCATTAGTTTCCATCACACTACATTCTCCTGTGCTGTGTACTTTTTGTCTTCTATTTCTCATTCTACTTTATAGTTTCTCTTCCTCTGTTCATTTTTTTTAAAGGTTTTATTTATTTATTTGACAGAGAGACACAGCAATAGAGAGAATACAAGTAGGGAGAGTAGGAGAGGGAGAAGCAGGCCTTCCGTGGAGCAGGGAGCCTGATGCGGGGCTCGATCCCAGGACTCTGGGATCATGCCCTGAGCCGAAGGCAGACGCTTAACCATCTGAGCCACCTAGGTGCCCCTTCCTCTGTTCATTTTTAAAATATTCGTTCTCAGCACAGGTATAGCAATCCCAATTTTATAGGCCTAGAGACTAAGTGATCTTAGGTCGTATAATTAGTAGATGGTGCAGCCAACATTTGAAGAAAGTGTAAAGCCTTTATAATTCAGCTCTTGGAATCTCTGGGATTTTGTGCTTTCCTTGGGCAATATCATTCATTCCTGAAGCCTGGATACATATGTTCATCCCCAGAATGTCTCCTGAGTTGTAGATACACCCATCACAAGTGCAACTGCCTACTGGGTAGCTCTGCTTGACAGTCCTATAGCTACCTCAAAGTCTGGAAGTCCAGATTAGAACTCTTCATTGTCCCGCACACATGTGACCCTCCTCCTTCCTTCCTTTGTGACAGAGACTGATGGGCGTTATCATCCACGTAGCTGTTAAGGCCAAAATCTTGGGTGTCATCTTTGACTCATCCTTCTTTTTCTCCTACTGTTCATATTCATTGCGTCCTGTTCTCCCATCTCTGTTGCTGTCCCTCCCCCCAGTGTAGTCCACCCTTGTCTCTCTCCCCAGGAAAGCTGTAACAGACTCCACATCTATATCCCTGTACAATCTGAGACAGTCTGACTAATCTTTCTTAAATGCAGATCTCATCATGTTACTTTCCTGATTTAGACTCCTTAGTGACAACTTGTTGTTTTCTGGACAAAAGTTCAAAATCTAATTTGGGAAATAAGGCCCTTCTTGATCTGATCACAACTTACTCCCCCACTCCACTCTCTGCTCCAGCTGTCCTAAATTATTTGCTATTCCTGTATTCATCTTGCACTTTCTTGCCTCTAGGACTCCCCTCATGCTCTTCTTTTGTGCTGGAATACTCTTTTCTATAACTCCATCTTGTTCTTCAGGTTTTAGCTTAGATGTCCCCTCCTTTGCGAAAGCCTTCTGCAGTACCCCTTCCCCCTTATTAAGAGCTCTTGTGTGTTTGTGGTGCCTTGAAAGGGCCACCCACTGTATTGTCTCAGGGCCTTTGTATATGCTGCTTCCTCTGCCTCTGCTCCCTGTTGCTGTTTGTTCGACATAACGCTCTGTGGTAATCCTACTTTTTCCCCCCATCACAGCTAAGAAATCCTTTTGTTCATTTTGTGAAATTTGAAACCATTCTGTTGCATTCCTAGGAATTTAAAATATTGAATAGTTTGCTTTTGTGTCGCCTTCCCCCTTAATCCAAGCCCTCAAAAACAAAATAGAAACCCAAGTCTGTTCTTTAGCTTTATGCTTCTCCAAGCAAGCTGACATTGCCTAACTTGAGAATCGATTATGTGCCAGAAGTCAGCTGGTGCTGTTTGGAAAAAAAAAATGGCATTTGCAGCTTTCAGCTCTAGCCACTGAACCTGACACGTTCTGACATCTCTTCTCTTGGCTGCCTCTTACTTCTTTTTCTGTTTCCATGGAAATGGACATCAGATCACAGAAACATAGTAAGATACTGGTGGCTAATTGCTGTTGCAGATTTCTGAATTCTTTTTGTTTGTGGAGTGATTATTTCAGTGACTCTTGCCCACTGTGCAGTATGTGGTAGTTAGCCAAAACATCTAAGGCAGTTTCTGGATTTGAGAGCTAAATGATGTTTCCCAAGTGTCACTAACTAGAATCCCAAAATGTATTTCCTGTTTCAGCTCCCACAGAAAATATATTTTAATTTAAGAACTGTAATCTTGTCAGAGTAGAGCACTAGATTTCAAACCAGGAGATCTGGCCCTAGTCCCAGATCTGCTCTTGTCTCACTGTTTGACCTTGGTCAATTTTGTTATATTTATTGAATGAACCCATTGCTACTACTTAGCCCTGGAGCTTATTTACAAGTGTCCTAGAGAAAAGACTGCCTTTCTACCAGTATGTTTTAATAGAAAACATAGAAATAAGATATGCAACTAATTTTAGTTAAGGAAATCAAACAAGGTTTCTAGACATCAAAAATGGAAAAGTGCTTTTAATTCCAGCTCTATTTTCAACTTCTGTAACATAGGTTAGAAAGGCTTGTCATATGGCTAGAAATATTAGCTTGAGATTCTCTTTTTAATATACATGTAGTTTCCCAAGACACATACATCCTATCCTATGGCAAAGTAAAGTGATTAAATTTATAGTTGAAATATTCTATTCATTTCCTATTTAATGAAGAAAGTTATTATATTGCTTATCTAATTTGTATTTTATTCATATCCAGGATGTAGGAGGATTTGCCACAGCCATATGCCTCTATAGTAGGCTTATCTATGCCAGGTCAGGATTTCCTTGTAAATCTAAATTTAGAACTTGGAAAGCCAGGTCTTGTTAAGTGCAAGAAGGGACTGCCATGTACATATAAAAGAGATTAGTATTGCTGAGCCACTTCTTCAGCAGATAGTGTCTGCTTTATATCAAATGAACTTCAGTAATTGAAAGTGAGTATGAGAAGAATAAATCTCTTTTTACATGACTACACAATAAAATACAGGTTATACCGAAGTCCCACTTGGTAGTTGCATGTGTACAGATATAAACCATACATGAAAAGATATTATTAATAATTTAAATGGGAAGTAATCCATTTTACACTTTGATATTTTCCCCACTGTCTGCTGCATAAAGTTTAACTTATTAGCTTCATATTCAAGGGCGTTCATATTTTGACCCTGTCTGACCCTTTAACCTCATTTCTCTCTTCTCTTTTCTACATTCTGCGTATCACAGGCAGCCTTCACTGAACACATTAAGGTTTTCACAGTCTTTCATGTACTTTGGGCTCTTTTCTATTTCCTATGGACTATCCCTCATTCCTGGTAATTACTTGCTCCCTTCTTTCAAAACTTCAGCTCAAATATTACCTATTCTGTAATGCTGTCCAGTACAGTAACCACTAGCCACATGTGGCAATTAAAATTAATTAAAAATAGAATTCAGTTCCTCAGTCATATTAGCCTCGTTTTAAGTGTGCAATAGCTAGTAGTTAGTGGCTACTGTATGGGGCAGCACATGTTAAACAGCTTAACAATAACGCACAACCCTCGGACCAACTTGGGCAGCACATGTTAAAGAACATTTTTGTCATTGAAGAAACTTCTGTTGGACAGCACTGCTACAAAGCCTTTTCTAAAAGAATTGATTTTCTCCTCAGAGCTTCTATAACCTGTAAGATTAACTATTTTATTTATTTTTATTTTTTTTAAAGATTTTATTTATTTATTTGCCAGAGAGAGAGAGAGAGTACAAGCAGGGGGAGCAGCAGACAGAGGGAGAGGTGGGCTCCCAGCTGAGCAAGGAGCCTGATGTGGGACTCGATCCCAGGACCCTGAGATCATGACCTGAGCTGAAGGCAGATGCTTAACCATCTGAGCCACCCAGGCGCCCCTAAGATTAACTATTTTAAAAAAGCCCTTCCTTTATGGGTAGGAAGGGACCAAGCCTTGTTCTTTTCATCTCTAGCATTTGAATAGTACATGGCGTGTAATTGAATTTCAAGATGTGTTGACTGAATGAACAAATGAGTAAAAAAACAATGACATGAGTTTTCAGAAATCATGTGAATTATGACAATTTTAGGGGTCTTTCAAGTCTAGAGAAATGCTGATTCCCTTTTGTAAAATGCATGGTTGTCGGTTTCTCACAAAACCTTAGACGGATTGCTGTTTCTCTGATTCTTTTATCATTGAAACATAGAGGAATTAGGTTTATTTCCCCCATACAGTTTAATATAAGGCCAACATTTACTCTATCCCAGATATTGTGGACCTTACATAAAAGTGTAAAGCATTTTCAGTAGCTTCTGAACTATTGCTTGAGTTTATATTCTATGAGCTGGGAGAATAGACATTTAGTTTGTGCCTGGAATTCTCACCTCCTTAATTTTATTTCATTTTCATAATATTTTGATGAGGTACTCTTTTTTCCTGTTTTGCAGATAAGGAAGCAAGCATAGAGAGAAGCTAAGGAGTTTGCATAAGATCACATATAGCCGTGAAGGGACTTTTTATAACACCTCAGCCGCTTCTCATTTGAACTGTAATACATTCACTGCCTCTGGGTAGCTTTGGTGATTTATATATTTTGTAATTGTTCATGGCCAGAATATATCTCTTGGTTTCTGGTTTTAAAAAAAACAACAGCCTGAAAAAAATATCAAAGAAAGAAATTATAGTGCCCTGCTGTTAACATTTTGTGACTGACTGCTATAGACTGGTATCGTGTCTGGGCTAATAGGATCTAACCACATCAGGTTAAAGGAATAACCATAAATTCTGTAAGGAGTAGAATTCCAGAAGCCTTTTGGAGGTATTTAATTACTTTATGAATTGCAATTGTCATCTAATGCCACTGGCTGTCTAGCTAGTTTTCAAAAATATTTCCCAAAGCCCAACATCAATATTTTAAAAATTACACAGTGCAGTGCCTGGCACAAAGTTAGTGTTCAGTGATGTTTTGTTTAATGAATGTATGATAAATAACAGAAATACTGGTAATTGGTAATTGGTAGTAATAATAAATAACATTGTTTGAATGTTTTCTCTTTGCCCAGCATTGTGCTAAGTTCTTTACTTGAATTATTTCACTTCATTCATTGATTGTTGAACACCTGCAATGTGCTAGGCACCATGCTTGGTGCTGGAGATATAGTGGTAAACAAAGAACTTGCTCTTGTGGATCATTCCACATGGATCATTCTTTTTGGTGGGAGAGACAGGAATAAACACATAAGTAAAAATCTAATATAATATTGGTTAGTGATCAGTGCTATGAAAAAAATAGATAATGATCAGGGAAAGCTTGTCTGAGAAGGCGATGTTTAAAGCAGACTGTAATGGAAGGACAGAGAGTGAGCCATCCAAGGTATTTGGGATTAGAACATTCAGAGTGGAGGGAACAAGTGTAAAAGTGAGCAAGGAGGCCAGGGACTAGATCTTCTAGAATCTTACAGGCTATGGTGAGGGTTTTGAATTTTATTCCAAATATGATGAAAGCCCTTGGAGGTTTTTGGGTAGTGGAGTCCTATTTGGTTTTTGTTTTGAAGGGATCACTTTTGCAGCTTGCATAGAGAATAGAATAGGGGGAGTGGGAAGAAAGGGATGAGAAGAATGGAAGTAGTTATAGTACTCCAACAACGTGTGAGACAAGTTTTATTATTTCCTCCAGTTTTAGGTTAGAACACAGAGGTCCAGAGAGTTTAAGAGGCTGTTCACTGCTACAAATCTAGTCTGTTTTATATAGTCTCTGCTATTATATTGTACTGCCTGACTTCCATGAATGAGGTTTTTTTTTTTTTTTTTTTATGTTATGTTAGTCACCATACAATACATCATTAGTTTTTGATGTGGTGATCCACGATCCATTGTTTTCGTATAACACCCAGTGCTCCATGCAGTACATGCCCTCCTTAATACCCATCACCGGACTAACCCATCCCCCCCACCTCTAAAACCCTGTTTGTTTCTCAGAGTCCATAGTCTTTTATGGTTCATTTCTCCCTCCGATTTCCCCCCCTTCATTTTTGGCTGTCCAATTTTCCCAGCACCATTTATTGAAGAGACTGCCTTTTTTCCATTGCATATTTTTTCCTGCTTTGTTAAAGACTATTTGACCATAGAGTTGAGGGTCCATATATGGGCTTTTTATTCTGTTCCATTGGTCTATATGTCTGTTTTTGTGCCAGTACCATGCTGTCTTGGTGATCACAGCTTTGTAATAGAGTTTGAAATCAGGCAAAGTGATGTCCCCAGCTTTGTTTTTCTTTTTCAACATTTCCTTGGCGATTCGGGGTCTTTTCTGATTCCATACAAATTTTAGGATTGTTTGTTCTGGCACTTTGAAAAATGTCTTTGGAATTTTGATTGGGATGGCATTTCGAACTCAACACCCAAAAAACATTGAAAGTATAGATTGATCTGGGTAGCATAGACATTTTAAAAATGTGACATTTTAAAAATGTTTATTCTTCCGATCCATGAGCATGGAATGTTAGCTTGCTATCTATTAAGAAAAGAGTCTATAAATAAATAAAATCTTCAAAAAAAAAAAACCAGTCTCATTAAGAAAGACAACATTTGGGGCACCTGGGTGGCTCAGTCTTTAAGCGTCTGCCTTTGGCTCAGGTCATGATCCCAGGGTCCTGGGATCGAGCCCCACATTGGGCTCCCTGCTCCGCAGGAAGCCTTGCTTCTCCCTCTCCCGCTCCCCCTGCTTGTGTTCCCTCTCTCGCTGTGTCTCTCTATCAAATAAATAAAATCTAAAAAAAAAAAAAAGACAACATTTGGGGTGCCTGGCTGGCTCAATTGATAGAGCATGAGACTTTTTAAAAAAAAAAAGAACTTAAAAACACCATACACAAAGGTAAACTCAAAATGGATGAAAGACCTCAATGTGAGTGAGACAGGAATCCATCAAAATCCTAGAGGAGAACATAGGCAGTAACCTCTTTGACATCAGCCACATGGAAAACATTCCATGAATGAGTTTTAAGAATTTTTGGCATTGTACATTAATCCAATATAGCTAATATGTATATAAATTTCCACTAAATGTTGTCTTTTTTTAAGTTCTTTTTAAAAAAATTTTTAGGTATTTATTTTTTAGTAGGCTCTACAACCCAGTATGGGCTCAAACTCAACACTCCATAGATCAAGAGTCTCATGCTCTATCAATTGAGCCAGCGAGGCACCCCAAATGTCTTTCTTAATGAGACTGTTTTCTTAATAGATAGAAAGTTATGAAAGCATATATTACATAGAATTTATTAATTCTATTACATTCATTAATTTTTACTCATACCAGAATGAATGAAGAACAGATAGCCACCATTTATCTGTCAGTTCTGAGAGTTCTCTCTTACCTGTGTCCATTTAGAGAGTTGTGTAGGTAGGACAAGAATAATATATTCTTTCTTTAAAGTGTTTACTTTAATTCCAGGATAGTTAACATACAGTGTTGTATTAGTTGCAGGTGTATAATACAGTGATTCAACAATTCTATACATTACTCAGGGCCCATCATGATAAGTGTACAAGAATATGTGTATTCTTATTAAAAGGCTCTTATTAGATTGCTTTTTTTTTTAAACAAGTTTCTTCTTTGTGTAAGCATAAACTACCTGAGATTTAGTTTCACTAATCAGTAAAACTGATTCATGGAAATAATGAAAACTCAGTGATAGAATTAAAATGGGAAAACCAACAAATTTTTGGGTACCAACACAAGTTTTAAGGATAGCGAAAAGATCATGGACTTAGGGCAAGAATATAATCTTGGAAAAATTTCTTTAATCTTTCTGAGCCTAGTTCTTCATCTAAAGTAAAGATAGTATTATCTACTTCATTGGACTGTTGTGATAATTAAATGTGATAATGCATCTACAGTGTCAGCTATATTGCTTTGTACATAGGGTTAGTAAATGTCACATTTTTATTAAAATCAGTATTATGGGTTCAGGAAATATTTGTTCAAAAAAAGTTAGCAATTCCTAATTAATAGCCTAAATTCTTATAAAACCTTAGTATTTTTAGTCATTTGCTTCCTGTCTTAAGGTTCATGTCTTATGAGGGACTGCTAGAGGTACTGGTGGAATTATTTTAGCCTTTAGGAGACAAAATTCAGAGATGTAGGATAGCTGTCTTTAAATCTATAAAGGGTTGTCATATGGAACAGGGATTTGTTTTTCATGACTCAGGAGAGCAGAACTATGATCAGAGGGTGAAAACTATAGTAAAGGTTATTTTGGCTCATTAAAATGAAGACATTTCCAAAAATAGAATTAATGCTTTATCAGATTGGCCATAGCTACATCAGTTTTCCAGAATGTGTCAGGCACTGAAGTTTTTTTTTTCTTTTCCTTTCTTTTTTTTTTTTTTACTTAGTTTGAAGATTTCTTCAACCTGAGTATCACTAGAACATAATTACATGAAAGTAGAGATCTTGTCTTTCTTGGCCACTGTAGTATCTTCAGTGACTGATACTGTGCCTGATGTATTTGTTGAATGAGGGATGAGTAAATTATTCGTGGAACTCATCTGCACGCTTCACTCCTCTTTGCCTTAAGTTCAGTTCTAATTTTGGTTGATGGCTTGACTATTTGGGTTAAAGATGAGGGAAACTATAGGGAATTGCCATTTGGTAAGCAAACAAAGGAGTTAGTGGAAGATTTCTCGACAGTGACAATGACTCTGTTGATATTTTGGGTCAGATGATTGTCCTCACTGTACGATTTTTAGCAGCACATCTGGCTGTTATTAAATACTCATCAGAAGTTGTCTGTGTAATGCTTCTGCATTCCTACTTTGCTTTGAAACATGAAGATGATTTTTAAGTTTCAGCTTCTCAGTAAAGAAAGGCTCACTATATTTCTTTGGTGGTAGTAGAATTATTTATACTGTGTTTTTAGCCCCCAAATTGCTTTGACAACCATTATATGTTGCAATACAAATGTGGAGAGTTCAAAAGTAGTGGTTGATGGAAGTGGTGGCTTGTAACAATCAAAGACAAAGATAGCATGAAGTGTGATTAGGAAAGGTAGCAGCAGCAGAAAGCTGAGCAACTGATCAAAGATTCGAGAAGCAGGAATACTAATTTTTTTAAGTTATATATATATATTTAAGATTTTATGTTTTGGTCTTAGTCTAAGAGTATGATCCTCTTATAATGGATATGGTTTCATAAGTAATTATGGTATACACCATTCATATTGGAAGTCAGTTACTTTTAGGCCTTACTGAATTACTTTTTTACTTCTCTCCCTAGTATTTATGTTATTTCTTTTTTTTCTTTAAATTTTTTATTGTGATATTTTTCTTCTTTAAATCTTCTAAAAGGCACATTCTAATAAATCCTTACTTGCATTATATTTTAACTCAGTGTATTTTCTTGTCACATCACACTTTCTTCACAACATATTATACTGAACTATTCATGGTCTTGATTTAATTATAAGCTAGACATTGTTTTATTTTAATGTATAACACTTGCATACATATTGTGATGTAGTCATTTCTAAAATACAGTATACTCACTCGGCATTATTGTAAAGAAAGCATCAGTCAGCATTTCCATTATAAACCCTAATTTATTTATTTTTAAAGATTTTATTTATTTATTTGACAGAGAGAGAGAGAGACAGCGAGAGCAGGAACACAAGCAGAGGTAGTGGGAGAGGGAGAAGCAGGCTTCCCATCGAGCAGGGAGCCTGACGTGGGGCTCGATCCCAGGACCCTGGGATCATGACCTGAGCCGAAGTCAGATGCCCAACGACTGAGCTACCCAGGTGCCCCAACCCTAATTTATTTTTAAGGAGTTTCTGACCTATTTCTAAACTGCTTTGGGCTGAAACCTACTATAGAAGTTGTCAGCTGAAATCGAAATTTTGTAATACTATAAAGGGAAAAATTGAAGCTAGTATTTTTGACTACTTTGAGTCACAGCATTTAAAACACTCATATTTTTAGTGGATTCAGGTGCTTTTTACTTGATATTTATTTATTTCTCATTAAGTAAGGAAATGGAAACTGACAGCCAGTTAAATGGGCTTGTTTCTTTTCCTGTGTTGTGCTGTAAAATTTTTGAGAGACTTATTTGAAAAGTATATACTGGGTAGATGCATTAAGTATTTTGTTAGAACCACTTTAAAAAATGAAAGTATCCTTATAAAGCCCATAGGAGATCAAATCCAGGTTTACTGGGAACAGAGAAACTTGCAAAAGCATCAGCTATAATGAGATTCTGGAGATAGCTGTATGATTGCAAAAGTGAATAACTTTTTAATGATCAAGAGTTGGGATTCTTATTCTCTTTGTCCTCCTCAAGTGGTATTATTTCGCAGTCATAACCTGGTTGATTTCTGCTCCTCCCTCTTTTTTGTGAGATGTCATTGTTGCTATGAATAGATGTTTCCATATCATTCTTTCAAATTGCTTTTAAATACTTGAAAGCCAAAGTTATGACTTACTTATTATCTGATTTTGAATTTGTGATTTTAGTATCCTCTTAAACTGATTACCTATATAAAAGGTGAACTTTAGTTAATGTAAACTTTATGCAAAATTAAAAGCATTAAAAAGTTTATCAAAAATTGAATGAGTTTATCCACTTATAATTATACAACAAATATGTATATCTTACCACCTATGTACCAGTCACTATATGCAGAATATATAATGAGCAAAACAGGCACAGTCTATACCCTCTTGCATAATCTAGCAAGGGAGTTAGATAATGAGCAAATAAAAAAAAAAGAAAAAGAAAAAGCACCATTTACTTCAGTCAGGTTTTATATCCCAAACTCTTACATTTTTATAAATGATCCATAACACAGAAACCTATATTTAAATGTACAAGTTTTTTATGTTTATTGGAACATAAAGATTAAAGCAACATATTACTTGTGTTACACCTGAACTTTTATTATTTCTATACTAATGAAATCTTTTTGCTTATATGCATATTTTAATTAGTAATTGCTCTTGTCTAGGAAATTGATTTTGTGTATTTTCCCAGTATTTGGCCATCTAAACAGTATTATTTATTTTAATAGAATTCAATAGAATTTCTGGGAAGGGGCATGTGGGTGACTCAGTTGGTTTCGGCTCAGATCATGAACTTGAGTTCCGTGTCGGATTCCATGCTCAGCAAGGAGTCTGCTTGAGATTCTTTCTCTCCTTCTCCCTCTGCTCCTCCCCCCTCCTTAGTAAAATATTTATTTATTTGGCAGAGAGAGAGAAAGCATGCACACAAGCAGTGGGAGCGGTAGAGGGAGAGGGAGAAGCATGCTCCCCCCTGAGCAGGGAACCCAACGTGGGGCTTGATCGCAGGACCCTGAGATGATGACCTGAGACAAAGGCAGATGCTTAGCCGACTGAGCCACCCAGGCGCCCATAAATAAATAAATCTTAAAAAAAAAAAAGAATTTCTAGGTAGATGGTCTTTCTTTTCTAATGTTTATATTTCTTAATTGTTTTACTTTTCTTATTGCATTGTCTAGCATCACTAGTTGAATTTTAAATAGTAGTAGTGGCAGCATTCATCCTTGTCTCATATTTTATATTGATGGCAATATTTCTCCTCTTTACCTATTATGTATGATGTTTGCTATATGTTTCTAGTAGATCCTTTTAGCAAGTTAAGGACATTTCCTTTTATTCTTAGTTTACATAGATTTAATGATTTAGAACAAGATTCTGTTTATATGATGTCAGTCTAGGTAATTCAGACTAACTCTCCTGCTAAAGACAGCTAAAAAAGCTGGGTAAAATATGAAACATAAATTCTTAGAAGAATCCGGGAGAGGATGAGAACTGATAGAAATAACCCTATTTTCTCAAAACTACTTTTCTTTTAAGGATGTTTATTGATCATAGCCTACCAGCTTTGAAACTGATTTCTGCTTTCAGATGCTTCACAAAACTGGGGGATACAAGTAAAAACCTGGAGTCTGCCAAGTGTAGGCTGTCCTTATTCTGAGCTGGAACTGCAAAATACTGGGCTCTCAGAGTAAGGAGTGAACTGATGATAATTTAACCCTCCTAAAAACTTGCAACACAACTTTCCAACATCTGCTAGATCAGGGAATTTTAAGTGTAGATGGTGATGGTCTTGAATTGGTAGAGAAGTAAGAGAAGTAAATGAAAATTCTCTGTTGAGGAGCATGCTGTTATCCAGTGTATCAGGTTATTTTTTTGAAATAATTTTTTTCAATTACATTGTCCAAGTGCAGGCAAAAAAAGGGGGAGGGAAGGCACTATGAGTAAGAGTACTAGCAGATGTAACAGAAGATAGACTCAGTGAAAATGAGATACTGGAATTATTAGATACAGACTATAAACAACTAAGTTTGCTATGTTCGAAGAAATAAAGTCCAGAAAGAAAATCCAGCAAGGACCTGGAAGCTAGAAAAAATTACCTAGCAGATTTGAAAAAGAACTAGATAATGCTAAAACTGAAAAAATACTATGTAAAACTTGGTCTTTAACTTCAACATCAGATTAAATACAACTGTGGAAAGAGAATTAGTGAATCAGAAGATAGGTTGAAGAAATAATCCACCATGAAATGTAGAATGTGAAAAAGTGGAAAATACAAAGAAGAGAGTAAGATACATAGACATTCAATGCAAAGAACAGAAAATGAAAGCCAGCTTGATTTCAAAATTCGATATGCAGTGCATATAATAAGTTTGACTTAGACACATTACTTTTTTTATGACTCTGGATTTTATCATCACTTCTAAAATGGATACTATTAATGCAGTTTTTACTTACTTAGCTTAGTCCATAGAGTGCTCAATTTTTTTTGTTTTTTGTTATACCTTCTCCCTTCTTCTACTCAATCATTTAATGAAAACATTTACTAAGTAATATCTGCCAAACCCTAAGGTAGGTGTCAGGAATGGAATCAAAGAATATTTTGCTCATGAGATGCTCAAAGACTGCTGTCAAGTCAACTGGGCAGCTGAAAGACTGATTCCTGGAAATGCCCTGTGCTCTAAAAACCCAGGGTCAAATAATCAACACTGTGTCAATTATCCATTATTGCAAATAACATTTAGGAATAACACTGCCTCCTTTTTGAGCCTTTCTTAGAAAATAGCTTCACTGGTAGATAATTTGAATCTTATCTACAACTCCAGTCAGATTTATAATATAAAGTAAGGAATTCAACCTGACTCCAGATTTCTAGTTCTTTGTATTGAAAGGAAGCTGAACTGTGGTTGTAATTCTTTTACTTCTTATGCTGACTTTACTTCATTCCTTCTTCAACTTTCTCAGTTTTGAAAGTAGTTAGTTGGATTAGGCTCTGGGCAACTCATTTAATTATTCTATGTTTCAGATTCTTCTTATCAAAAACAGCACCTTCTTCACATACTCTCAAAGCTTTACTGTGTTTAAAAACTTGAATTAAGATTTTTGTGGCCTGCCCTTCCCAGAGTGGGAGCCATTTTCAAGGATGCAGACTTGAGAGAGCAGCGTGTTTGGGGGGACTCTCTGGACAGTACATGTGAGTGTATCCTGTTAAGGCCCCTATATAATCTTTTAAGATTTTGGTGGGCTGATGCGGAGATCTACTTGTCTTCAGGCAGCGAAGACAAGCCTCCTTGGCAATAAGAATCAGACTCTGTAAGATTGCTTGCCATGCAGAGTCCATCTGATTGACCCTGTTTCACCAACAAATCATTGCAGGGAGAGTAGGGAGTTTGTGTGATTTCTCCTTCTTCCTGGTTTCTTCTGGGTCCAGGTCCTCTTAAAATCTTGAGAGTATAGTAGAGAAAGAAACAGAAGTTCTACCCTCAAGGATATACAAGATTATAAGAGATTGAGAAGCAAGATGGCAGAGGAGTAGGAGACCTAAATTTTGTCAGATCCCAGGAATTCAGCTAGATAGTTATCAAACCATTCAGAACACCTACAAACTCAACAGGAGATAGAAGAAAAGAATAGCAGCAACTCTCTGAACAAAAAAGCGACCACTTTCTGGAAGGTAAGATGTGTGGAGAAGTGAATCTGAGGCGATAATATGGGAAGATAGACTGAGGTGGGAGGGAGCCTCCGTCAGTCAGCTACTGACAAGTGATAAGCAACGGAGCACAAAATTGGAACTTTTATAAGTGCTCCACTGAGGGATGTCGCTCCAGTGGCTAAGCGGGGGGTGGAACCCTCGCTGGGACAGTGTTGTCTCAGGACCCTCGGTGTCACAGAAAGACCGGGGGTACCTGAGTGTGGCAGAGCTCCCAGGTATCAGAGTGGGGAAACTGGCTGCAAAGATGGGCCCGAGAAGTGGGCTATCAGCTTGGGGTTGCCATAATGTGTGATCCGTGGCACAGTTGGGCCACTACTCTTCCAGCAGAAACCCAACAAGGGGCAGGTCCAGGGAGACTTCCCTTCCTCCCCCGGGAGGAGCAGCCCGGGAGCGCACCTCAGGAATCTGCCAGGTTTGGAGACTCCAAATGGGGTCGTGTGCCAGAGATAGAAACGCTAGGTCACAGGCCGGGTGAGCACGGAGTCGGCTGGAGACAGGGAGAAAGGAGTGATTGACTGCTATTCTCTGAGGGCTCACTGAGGAGTGGGGCCCTGAGTTTTTGGCTCCTTTGGGGCCAGAGATTGGGAGGCCGCCATTTTCACTCTCATCCTTCAAAGCTGTATGGAAAGCTTTCAGAGAACAAAAGCTCCTGAGAGCAAACCCGAGCAGATTACTTAGCCTGGCCCCTGGCAAGGGTGGGGCAATTCCGCCTCAGGCAAAGACATTTGAGAATCACTGCAACAGGCCCCTCCCCCAGGAGATCAGCCAGAACATCCAGCCAAGACCGAGTTTACCGATCAATGAGAATAGCAAAACCCCAGCACTAGGGGAATACAGCACATAGAATTCATGGCTTTTTTCCATGATGCTTTATTCTTTCAACGTTAATTTTTAAAATTTTCTTTATTTTTTTCTATTTTTTAGTTGAAATTTTCTTTCCTTTTTCAACCAACATCTTATCAATTCCTTTTTTAAAATCTTTAATTTTTCATTTTTGCAGTCATACTCTATCTCTTTATTGTATTTAACTTTATTTTTTGTATATATATGTTTTCTTCTCTTGAAAATTTTGGGATACAGTTTCTTCTAACAGATCAAAATATACCCTAAATCTAGTGTATGAAGTTGTCCTAGTCTCCTGCCTGATCACATTCTTTTGTTTTTTAACTTTTTTCATTCTTTTTTCAACAACTTATCAGTTTCTTTTTTTTTTAAAGATTTTATTTATTTTGATAGAGAGAGACACAGCGAGAGAGAGAACACAAGCAGGGGGAGTGGGAGAGGGAGAAGGAGGCTTCCTGCGGAGCAGGGAGCCCGATGCGGGGCTCGATCCCAGGACCCTGGGATCATGACCTGAGCCGAAGGCAGATGCTTAACGACTGAGCCACCCAGGTGCCCCTTATCAATTCCTTTTTAAAATTTTTTAAAATTTTGATCTTTACAGTCATATTCCATTCCTTCATCGTATTTACCCTTATTTTGTATGTATATGTTTTTCTTTCTTTAAAATTTTGGGAGGCAGTTTCTTCTAACAGACCAAAATACACCCAAAATCTATTGTGTGGCGCTGTTCTATTCACCAGCCTGATCATGTTCTTTTTTTCTTTTCCCCCCGTTCTTTCCCCCAACGGTTTTGGGTCTGATTTCTTTAGTGTATATTTTTCTGGGGTTGTTGTTACCGTTTTAGCATTTTTTTAGCATTTTCTTCTCTCATTCATCTCTTCTCCTCTGGACAAAATGACAAGATGGAAAAACCTCAAAAAAAAAAAAAAAAGAACAAGAGGCAGTACCGACTGCCAGGGACCTAATCAATACAGACAATAGTAAGATGTTGGAACTAGAGTTCAGAATGACGATTATAAAGATACTAGCTGGGCTTGAAAAAAGCGTAGAAGATACTAGAGAATCCCTTTCTGGAGAAATAAAAAAACTAAAGTCTAACCAAGTCAAAATCAAAAAGGCTATTAATGAGGTGCAATAAAAAATAGAGGCTCTCACTGCTAGGATAAATGAGGCAAAAGAGAGAATTAGTCATATAGAAGACCAAATGATGGAGAATAAAGAAGCTGAGAAAAAGAGGGATACACAACTATTGGGTAACAAGGGGAGAATTTGAGAGATAAGTGAAACAATAAAGTGAAACAACATTAGAATAATTGGGATCCCAGAAGAAGAAGAAAGAGAGGGGCAGAAGGTATTTTGGAACAAATTATAGCATAGAACTTCCCTAATTTGGGGAAGGAAACAGGCACCAAAATCCAGGAGACACAGAGAACCACCCCCTCAAAATCAATAAAAATAGGTCAACACCCCGACATCTAATAGTAAAACTCACAAGTCTCAGAGACAAAGAAAATCCTGAAAGCAGCTCGGGACAAGAGGTCTGTAACCTACAACATGTAGAAACATTAGATTGTCAGCAGACCTATCCACAGAGACGTGGCAGGCCAGAAAGGACTGGGATGATATATTCAGAGCACTAAATGAGAAAAATATGCAGCCAAGAATACTATATCCAGCTAGGCTGTCATTGAAAATAGAAGGAGAGATAAAAAGCTTCCAGGACAAACAAAACTAAAAGAATCTGTGAACACCAAACAAGCCCTACAAGAAATATTGAAAGGGGTCCTCTAAGCAAAGAGAGAGCCTAAAAGCAACATAGACCAGAAAGGAAAAGACACAATATATAGTAACAGTCACCTTACAGGCAATACAATGGCACTAAAATCATATCTTTCAATAGTTACCCTGAATGTAAATGGCGTAAATGCCCCAATCAAAGAAACAGGGTATCAGATTGGATAAAAAAAACAAGACCCATCGATATGCTGTCTGGAAGAGACTCATTTTAGATGCAAAGACACCTCCAGATTTAAAGTGTGGGGGTGGAAAATCGTTTACCATGCTAATGGACATCAAAAGAAAGCTGGGGTGGCAATCCTTATATCAGACAAATTAGATTTTAAACCAAAGACTATAATAAGAGATAAGGAAGGACACTACATCGTACTTAAAGTGTCTATCCAACAAGAAGATCTAACATTTGTAAATATCTATGCCCTAACATGGGAACAGCCAATTATATAAACCAATTAATAACAAAATCAAAGAAACACATCAACAATAATACAGTAATAGTAGGGGATTTTAACACCTCCCTCACTGAAATGGACAGATCATCTAAGCAAAAGATCAACAAGGAAATAAAGGCTTTAAATGATACACTGGACCAGATGGACTTCACAGATATATTCAGAACATTCCATCCCAAAGCAATAGAATACACATTCTTCTCTAGTGCCCATGGAACATTCTCCAGAATAGATCACATCCTGGGTCACAAATCAGGTCTCAACTGGTACCAAAAGATTGGGATCATTCCCTGCATATTTTCGGACCACAGTGCTTTGAAACTCGAACTCAATCACAAGGGGAAAGTTGGAAAGAACTCAAATACATGGAGGCTAAAGAGCATCCTCCTAAAGAATGAATGGGTCAACCAGGAAATTAAAGAAGAATTAAAAAAATTCATGGAAACAAGTGAAAATAAAAACACAACTGTTCAGAATCTTTGGGATGCAGCAAAGGTGGTGCTAAGAGGAAAGTATATAGCAATAGAAGCCTTTCTCAAGAAACAAGAAAGGTCTCAAATACACAACCTAACCCTACACCTAAAGGAGCTGGACAAAGAACAGCAAATAAAGCCTAAACCCAGCAGGAGAAGAGAAATAATAAATATCAGAGCAAGAATCAATGAACTAGAAACCAAAAGAACAGTAGAACAGATCAACGAAACTAGGAGCTGGTTCTTTGAAAGAATTAACAAGATTGCAAACCCCTAGCCAGACTTATGAAAAAGAAAAGAGAAAGGACCCGAATAAATAAAATCATGAATGAAAGAGGAGAGATCAGAACCAACACCAAAGAAATACAAACAATTATAAGAACATATTATGAGCAACTCTATGGCAGGAAAACAGAGACTCTGGAAGAAATGGATGCATTCCTAGAGAGGTATCAACTACCAAAACTGAACCAGGAAGAAATAGAAAACCTGAACAGACCCATAACCACTAAGGAAATTGAAGCAGTCATCAAAAATCTCCCAACAAACTAGAGCCCAGGCCAGATGGCTTCCCAGGGGAATTCTACCAAACATTTAAAGAAGAATTAATACCTATTCTTCTGAAACTGTTCCAAAAAAATAGAAGTGGAAGAAAAATTTCCAAACTCATTTTATGAGGTCAGCATTACCTTGATCCCCAAACCAGACAAAGAACCCATCAAAAAGGAGAACTACAGACCAATACCCCTGATGAACATGGATGCAAAAATTCTCACCAAAATACTAGCCAGTAGGATCCAACACTACATTAAAAGGATTATTCACCATGACAAAGTGGGATTTATTCCTGGGCTGCAAGGTCGGTTCAACATCCGCAAATCAATCAATGTGATACAATACATTAATGAAAGAACAAAAACCATATGATCCTCTCAATAGATGCAGAAAAAGCATTTGACAAAGTACAGCATCCTTTCTTGATTAAAACTCTTCACAGTGTAGGGATAGAGGGTACATACCTCAATATCATAAAAGCCATCTATGAAAAACCCACAGTGAATATCATTCTCAATGGGGAAAAACTGAGAGCTTTCCCCCTAAGGTCAGGAACATGGCAAGGATGTCCACTATCACCACTGCTGTTTAACATAGTACTAGAAGTCCTAGCCTCAGCAATCAGACAACAAAAAGAAATAAAAGGCATCTGAATTGGCAAAGCAGAAGTCAAACTCTCACTGTTTGCAGATGATAGAATGCTTTATGTGGAAAACCCAAAAGACTCCACCCCAATACTGCTAGAACTCATACAGGAATTCACTAAAGTGGCAGGATATAAAATCAATGCACAGAAATCAGTTGCATTCCTATACACCAACAACAAGACAGAAGAAAGAGAAATTAAGAAATCAATCCCATTTACAGTTGCACCCAAAAGCATAAGATCCCTAGGAATAAATCTAACCAAAGAGGCAAAGAATCTATACTCAGAAAACTATAGAACACTCATGAAAGAAATTGAGGAAGACACAAAGAAATGTTTACATTCCATGCTTTTGGATTGGAAGAACAAATATTGTGAAAATGTCTATGCTGCCTAGAGCAATCTACACATTTAATGCAATGCCTATCAAAATACCATCCACTTTTTTCACAGAAATGGAACAAATAATCCTAAAATTTGTATGAAACCAGAAAAGACCCCGAATAGCGAGAGAAATGTTGAAAAAGAAAAGCAAAGCCGGTGGCATCACAATTCTGGACTTCAAGCTCTATTACAAAGCTGTAATCAAGACAGTATGGTACTGGCATAAAAACAGACACATAGATCAGTGGAACAGAACAGAGAGCCCAGAAATGGACCCTCAACTCAGTGGTCAACTGATCTTCGAGAAAGCAGGAGAAAATGTCCAGTGGGAAAAGGACAGTCTCTTCAACAAATGGTGTTGGGAATATTGGACAGCCACATGCAGAAGAATGAAACTGGACCATTTCCTTACATCACACACAAAAATAGACTCAAAATGGATGAAAGACCTAATGTGAGACAGGAATCCATCAAAATCCTTGAGAGGAACACAGGCAGCAACTTCTTTGACCTCAGCCGCAACAACTTCTTCCTAGAGATATCGCCAAAGGCAAGGGAAGCAAGGGCAAAAATGAACTATTGGGACTTCATCAAGATAAAAAGCTCTTGCACAGGAAAGGAAACAGTCAACAAAACCAAAACACAACCAACAGAATGGGAGAAGGTATTTGCAAATGACATATCAGATAAAGGGCTAGTATCCAGAATCTATAAAGAACTTATCAAACGAAACACTCAGAGAACAAACAATCCTTTCAGGAAATGGGCAGAAAACACAGTTTTCCAAAGAAGACATCCAAATGGCCAATAGACACATGAAAAAGTGCTCAACATCGCTTGGCATCAGGGAAATCCAAATCAAAACCTCAAGGAGATACCACCACACACCGGTCAGAATGGCTAAAATTAACAAGTCAGGAAATGACAGATGTTGGTGGGGATGAGGAGAATGGGGAACCCTCCTACACTGTTGGTGGGAATGCAAGCTGGTGCAGCCACTCTGGAAAACAGTATGGAGGTTCCTCAAACAGTTGAAAATAGAGCTACCTTATGATCCAGCAATTGCATTACTGGGTATTTACCCCAAAGGTACAAATGTAGAGATCTGAAGAGGCACATGCACCCCAATGTTTATAGCAGCAATGTCCACAATAGCCAAACTATGGAAAGAGCCTTTATGTCCATCAACTGATGAATGGATAAAGATGTGTAAACACACACACACACACACACACACACACACACAGGAATATTATGCAGCCACAAAAAAAAATGAAATCTTGCCATTTGCAACGATGTGTATGGAACTAGAGGGTATTAGGCTAAGCGAAATAAGTCAATCAAAGAAGGAGAAGTATCATATGATCTCACTGATATGAGGAATTTGAGAAACAAGACAGAGGATCATAGGGGAAGGGAGGGAAAAATGAAACAAGATGAAACCAGAGAGGGAGACTAAGTATAAGAGACTCTTAATCTCAGGAAACAAATTGATGGTTGCTGGAGTGGAGGCGGGTGGGAGGGATGGGGTGACTGGGTGATGGACATTGGGGTGGGTAAGTACTATGGTGAGTGCTGTGAATTGTGTAAGACTGATGAATCCCAGACCTGTACCCCTGTATATGTTAATAAAAAATAAATAAAAAAAAAATCTGTATTAGGTTTCAACCACAGAAGCAGACCAGTAGGATGTATATTTTTAAAGTTGTTTGTTTAATATACTTAGAGTTCACCCTTGAACCACATGAATTTGAATTGCATGGGTCCACTTATACATCATTTTTTTTTGTAAATACAGCACAGTACTAAATTTATTTTCTCTTCCTCATGATTTTCTTAATAGAATTTTCTATTCTCTAGCTTACTTTATTGTAAGAATACAGTATATAATACGTATAACATACAAAATGTGTTAATTGACTGTTTATGTTATCATTAAGGCTTCTAAGCATTAGTAGGCTATTAGTAGTTATGGGGGAGTCACAAATTATATGTGGATTTTTGACTGTGCAGGTGAAGGGGTCATTGCCCTTACCTCCACATTGTCCATGTATTTCTGTGGTTGGATGGATGGATGGATGGATGGATGGATAGATAGATAGATAGATAGATAGGTAGATAGGTAGATAGATAGATATCTGTGTGAGTATGTGGTGGGATCTGTTTTTGGATTCTTTATTTTGTTATCTGCCTCACACCAATACTATGTGTTCTTGATTGCTGTGGTGTAAAACTTCAGATTTGTTTTCTTTTTAAAGCGTGGTTTGGGAATTTTAGATCATGTGCATTTCTGTAGTTTTACAATTAGTTTGTGATCTTTAAAATAAAAGTTTGCTGGAATTTTGCTAGGGATTATGTGGAATCTGTAGCTCAGTTTGGACTGATTTGCTATCATAACAACATTGAGTCTTCTGATCTGTAAGCATTATATATGTTGTCATTTATTTAGGTTTGTAAAAAAAATTTCTCTCAGTAGTATTTTGTAGTTTAGTAAACTTGCATTTCTTTTGTTAGGCTTACTTTAAATATTATTTTGTTTTTAAATATCATTTTAATTTTGTTTTGTCAGTATATAGAAGCACAATCCAATTTTATATATTGATCTTGTATCTTACTACATTACTAAATTATTTAATCTGACAATTTTTGTATATTTCATAGGGTCTTCTGCATCTAGGAATAAAGAATCTTTTTCAGAAAAGCACATTACTTGTTTGTATTTCACTTGTGTGATAAATATCTGAAGCATGCTTCACAAACTGCTACAGTTGCACATGAAACATTCTCTCAATAAATGGTAACTCATTGCAGTAGCTCTGTATTTCAGAGTGAGTCTATATAATTCAATCTTTCAACTTTTTCCCATTGTTAGAAATTCAATATTTATGCTCTTTATTTCTTTTTCTTGTCATATTGCACTGACTAAGATTTTTCAGTACATCATAGAAGTGGTAAGAATGGATTTCTTCACCTTGTTCCTGATCTTTGGGGAAAAGCATTTAATATCTCACCATTAAGTAGAGTGTTAGGTATACTTTTTTCACAGATACTATCCATGTGCTTCAGATAATTCTGTTCGTAGTTTGCTGAAAAGTCTTTATTAATAATAGGTATTTGTCTAATACTTTTTCTGCATCTGTTGATAGGGTGAAATAGTTTTTCTTCTTTATTCTGCCAATTGATAAACTATGTCGGTTTTTTAGATTAAACCAACCTTGTATTCCTAAAATTAAATCCTACTTTGTTGTGATGTGTTTCATTTTTTTATTTGCTGGATTTTTTTTTCTAATAATTTGAGGGTTTTCTTTCAGTGCTCATGGGGGGATGTTACTCTATAATTTTCTTCTGTTAAAATATATTTTTGTAATGGTTTACTCTCAAGGTTAAATCTCCAGCTTTTTGGTTTTATATAGCATACATTTCTTCAGTTTTAAATTACTTTCCTCTTCTATTTTCTTAAGGTTTATTATTATTTTCTAAATTTTTAATTGAATATTGTTTTTAGTCATAAATATACTATAAATATTCCTCTGACTATTGCTTTGGCTACCATGTTTTAAGTAGATGTTGGATATTATGTATAATAGAGGATATGGAAATGTAGTAGCAGGAATACCATGTACCTCAGTCACAGATAAGGTTCCAAGAATGGTTTTGTACCTACTCAGGGTTTCTGCTAGCTGCCTGTCTTTTATAAATGCTATAGATCTAGCCATTGACCTTCAGCTTATAGCCAAGAAGACAAGTCAGGGATGATCTGCTGACATAAAATTTTGTCATCAGGCAACTCATAGTTCAAGTTTTTCAATTTGCTATTAACATTTTAGACTGGATAGTTTTTTGTTTGGAGGAGAATAGGGCTGTCTTGGGCACTGGAAGAATATCTGACTTCTATCCATTAAATGTCCGTAGCAGCCCCCTTTGTGACAATTAAAATTTTCTCTAGATGTTGCCAATGTCCTGTGGTGGGGATGAGGTCAGAATTGCACCTGGCTAAGAACTACTACTGCTCAGGTCAATTTCTTTGTATCATTTTGTTATTGCTGTAGAGCTAGTAGCTTTCCGTGCAAAATGAATATATATTAGGCAAAGGCAGCTATTTCAAGCAGTAGGAAAATTATGGATTATATGCTGTCACTTCCACCTTGTTTATTTTCACAAATGGTATCTGAACCAGGGACTAAAAACATTTGAATGTATGGTTCAATAACAGAAAAGTCTGGGGGAACAGTATCTCTCTATTTTGTGCCTGTTGTTTAGCTGTCTAGCTGTCTCCCACTAATTCTTTTAACTGAGAAGCAGAACTGCTTCCATGGTTTTAAAAATCAGGGTAAGTATACATTCATAATCTTGAACAGTCAGCAAGTACATCACTTGTTATATTTCACTTGGGTGATGAATATCTGAAGCCTGTTTTTACAAACTGCCACAGTGGCACGTAAAACCTCTCAATAAATGGTAACACCATTATAATAGCTGAATGTTTAGAGTGAGTATATATAACTGAATCTTCCCAACTTTTACCCATTATTAGAAATTTAATGTTTTGTTTGTCTCCACATTAAAAGTATTTGTATAGGGGGCACCTGGGTGGCTCAGTTGTTAAGGGTCTGCCTTTGGCTCAGGTCATGATCTCAGGGTCCTGGGATCGAGCCCCGCATCGGGCTCTCTGCTCTGCGGGAAGCCTGCTTCTCCCTCTCCCACTCCCCCTGCTTGTGTTCCCTCTCTTGCTGTGTCTCTGTCAAATAAATAAATAAAATCTTATTAAAAAAAAGTATTTGTATGAAAAATATTTTCTGTGTATGGCAGAGACGTTTTCTTTTACACACATACATAAGTATGTGTGTGTGTAAAAAGCCATATTGCTTCCCAAAAGCACTGGGCAGCCATTTGTGATGTTACTTTTCTCTTCAGATTTTTTTTTGACACTTGCTTTTGCCATATTGCTTCACAAAAGCACTGGGCAGCCATTTGTGATGTTACTTTTCCCTTCAGATT